>NC_091473.1:51537487-51849795 GCF_036971445.1 Narcine bancroftii
ATCTCTTCCTATCATGGAGGACATCTACTACACTTGATGCAGGCGGAAAGACTCCACACATCCTGAATGTAAACTGTTCTGCCATCTGACAGGAGGTACTGAAGCAGTCGGGCTCTTATGTCCAGAGTGGGAAATAGTTTCTTTCCCCTGCCCCCAAGCCATTAGACTCCTGAACTCCCAGTACAGATGTGCATTGTGCGCATGGACTTTCAGTGTATACGTCTTAATACCTTAATATTTTAATGTGTTATCTGCTTTCCTTGTATCTATGTAAATATGCTTTGTGGTCATGGAGAATCACTACCTTGTCCTACCGTGCAAGCATGGGATGAACAATAAATAAAGTTGACTTGATATTCATGGAGTCTATTAAATAAACTCTGACTAAGACCTGTTTTTTTAATTGTTGAATGACCTCCAAAAACCCTTAGTACAATGGGTAAAAGTGACTGTTGATTTAAGTACTAGGAATTTCATCTATCTTAGTGGCCAAGATTTAAATAATCGTGTGCAGTGTGATGGCAGAAACAAACATTGGACCCCTTATTTCTGCATCATTCACCCTAACTGTTAAAACTGTGCCCAATAAAGTATGGTTGTAAAAATATATTTTCTGGAATGCGCAAAGAGAAGCTGTTTAGCAGTTATGAGGACATAGAGTCTACCCAGTTAAATGAGTCAACAAGAAGTTGGCAGATGGAAAGTACCTGAAACATCAGTCATGAGGTTATCCATTTTGGAAGCCAAAATGAAAAAGCAAATTATTATAATCTTGCAGCACAAAGGAATCTATGTTGAGGGATCCCATGTACTGATTTAAGCCCTTTATGAGCCTGCCCTCTTTGCTCCTGAATGATCACTAAATATATTGTTATTATTGTGGAACATTAAAATCCACTGGTCCTCAACCAACCTGACCTAAAAATAGATTATCTCACCCCTGACATGCACTTGGTTGCTAGGCTCCCCAAGTCAGAATTGTGGATATACTTTAAAAAGGAATTAAGACACAAGAGACTGCACTTGATAGAACCCACATCACTCGCTTACTATCTACCTGGGTTGCTTCACTTTTCTCTCCCTGGTTCTATCTGTCTATATTTTTCTCAACTGTTTCCAACTACCTCCTACCTGCTTCTATCCCTACTCTTACCCCTTCCTGATTTTATCTGATCATAATTCCCCTCCCTCGAGTCGTTCCACCTATCATCTACCAGTTGCTGTCTCTCCCCTCCCTCTCATTTCTGCACACTGCTAATCTTCCATCAGTCCCAATGCAGGGTCTCAACCTGAAACATTGATCATTCCTTGAACAATTGAGTTCTTGTATAATTTTTTCCATAAGTTTTGGGGTGTTGTGGTTATGAAAATATAACTCACAGTGTTTATCTACTAGTCAAATCAAATTGATCAGATCATTTTAACAAAGTTATAGTCCTAATTTGTGTCTCAGAATGCAGTGAATAATTTTAATGTTACTATTTCCATCTTTTTTGAGGTGTCACTGGGAGTACTGGCATGAAATCACCAATTACAATCATCACCACAAAGGTAATGACGTCTGGAACTGGAACACCAACAAAATTCATTACTGCTGTTCCAAAGCTGCAGGCAGGGCAACAAGGACTGACCCAGGTGAGCTCTGTTTACACATTGCTGGGAATAATTTTTTTTCCTTTTTCTCCCTTCCTCCTAATCAGTAAGGAAACACTCACAGTCATATTAGTTTTAATTTCAAATTCAGAAGGAGGAATACTGTTTTGTGCAATTTAACTTGGGATGATAGATTATTCAATTCATACCCGTACACTTGGTAAGAAATGAAATGTTCACCTCGGAGTCAGGGCAGTGTAGGTGTAGAAGATTGATTCCTAAGGTGAGGTGCTCTCCTATAATGAGGGGTTGTAGAATACTCTGATACTTTGAGGATTTGAAAAATGAGAAATGTTCTTATTGAAACAAAGATTATATTGAAATTGGTGCTGCTACCTGTTTTCCCCTGGTTAGAGTATTTAGAAGAAAGGCACATAGTGTCAGGATAAAAGATCAGCGCTATAGTTTTGAAATCAGGGGGACATTCTTTCTGAGACTGAAAATCTTTGTAATTCTTTACTGAGAGACCTGCTACGAGCAAAGCACTCTACTGGCTAAATATCTGCTCCCATCTTCACCAAAGGTTTCTGTGTTACTTCAAAGAACATTTCATTTTTACACTTTTAAACCTGTAATTTTATTCTCCTCGACTTTTTTGCCAGTCTTCTTTAAATTCCAGATACCAGAGGTTTTTGTGTGTGTGTGTGTGTGTGTGTGTGTGTGTGTGTGTGTGTGTGTGTGTGTGTGTGTGTGTGTGTGTGTGTGTGTGTGTGTGTGAGACACAGGGCTGACCACATTGCTCCTAGCCCCCCGACTGTCAATCAGCCGCCCATCAGTTGCCCACCCCCAGCCATCCGTTGGTTCCCCTCCACCCCTGGCTGTCCATCGCCAGCCTCCGTCCATCAGTTGGTCCCCAGCCCCCAGCTGTCCGTCTGTTTTTCCACCCCCCCCCACCCTATCAAACTCCCACATTGAGCCAGCTACCTGGCCACCAGCCACCAGGCTCGGGGCCAAGAGTCACCTTTCCACTGAAGGTAAGAGAGGGTGGGGATGGGGACAGCTATCTGAGCCAGTTTTATTTGGAAGGCAAAATGAAAAAGCAAATTATTATAATCTTGCAGCACAAAGGAATTTGTGACGAGGGATTCCCATGCACTGATTTAAGTACTGCTCTCTTTGCTCCAGGAGAAAAAGTAGAGGGAACACCACTAATCCCACCAGTGCTCCCACGTCAGCATCAGGTCTACATAAATTTATCCCTATGTGGATGACATTAGAACTGTACCCAACGCAGGCCAAACACAGACACTTTTTGAGTAGTTGCAAGTGTTCTTGCTAAACTCTTAATATTTTTGTATCCACTGGTCCATGCTTGCTCCCGAATGATCATTAAATATATTATTATTACTGTGAAACAGAGTATGGCTTTTCTCCCCACTCGTCTTCAACCAATCTGACCTAAAAATAGATGATCTAATCCCTGGAAGGCAATAGATCATTACCATCTTGGCCCAAAATGCTGAATATCTGCTGTTTTCCATGGATGTTGCCTGACTACTGAGTTCCTCCAGCATTTTGTGTTTTGTTCCAGTTTTCCAACATCTGCAATCTCAATTTACATTTTTAATTCCCCTACTATTTACATCGTAATTCCCATACTAAACAAAAAAAAATTCCAGGTACCACCATATTTGACTCAGGCAAACATGTTAGTGATATTATAGTTTATTTATTTATCTAAATTCATTTAAGAACACGTGCCCCTGTTTGCGATTTTGAAACATTGCATTTGCTTAAAGGGTCCGCCATTTTCAAATGATTGCAAAATCCGGAAGGTTGCAAACAACTGCGCGCGCGCACACACACACACACACACACACACGAGTTGGGTTATCAGTGTGAAGAAGGTGTCCCCCGGACATCCCTCCAAGAATGTATAGATGGAGATTAAACCCCATGCTACTTAAAAGACAGGATTTTAGAGAATTTATTGAAAAACAATTAAAAATGTACTTTGAAGTAAATACGGAATCAGTGGAAGATAAGTTTATACTATGGGATGCAATGAAAGCATTCATTAGAGGGCAAATAATAAGTTATGCAACCAAGATGAAGAAGGACTATAATCAGGAAACAGAGCAGTTGGAAAGGGAAATAATAAACATAGAAAAAAAATTAGCAATAAAGGAAGATACAACCAAAAGAAGAGAATTGGCGGATAAAAAAATAAAATATGAAACATTACAAACATATAAGGTGGAGAAGAATATAATGAAGACAAAACAGAAATATTATGAACTAGGGGAAAAAACACACAAAATCCTAGCATGGCAGCTTAAGACAGAGCAAACTAAGAAAATGGTATTGGCAACAAGGAAAAAAGACAAACAAATGACATATAATCCAAAAGAAATTAAGGAAAACTTCAGAGAATTCTATGAACAATTATACCGAACCGAAAACGAAGGGAAAGAAGGGAAAATAGATGAATTTTTGACTAAAATTGAACTACCAAAACTACAAATAGAGGAACAAAATAAATTAACAGAACCATTTGGAACAGTAGAAATACAAGAGATAATAAAAAATTTACCAAATAATAAGACACCAGGAGAGGATGGACTCCCAATAGAATTCTACAAAACATTTAAAGACCTAATAATACCGCCCCTCCTGGATGTAATCAACCAGATTGATGAGACACAAAACTTACCAGATTCATGTAAAACAGCAATAATTACAGTGATACTAAAACAAGGGAAAGATCCACTCTCACCAGCGTCATATAGACCAATATCTCTGCTAAACACAGATTATAAGATAATAGCTAAACTATTAGCAAACAGATTAGCAGAACAGGTACCGAAAATGGTAAATTTAGACCAAACTGGATTTATCAAAAAAAGACGCACAACAGACAATATTTGTAAATTTATTAACTTAATTCATGCAGTAGAAGGAAATAAAGCACCGGCAGTAGCAGTTGCTTTAGACGCAGAGAAGGCCTTCGACAGAGTAGAATGGAATTACTTGTTCAAAGTATTGCAAAAATTCAGTTTACCGGAGAAGTATATTAATTGGATTAAAGCATTATATAAGGGACCGTTAGCGAAAGTGACAGTAAATGGACATGTATCAAAGCAATTTAACTTAAGCAGGTCAACGCGGCAGGGATGCCCACTATCACCATTATTGTTTGCGCTAGCTATAGAACCACTAGCAGAATCGATAAGAAGAGATAATAATATAAAAGGAATAAAAATAAAAGACAGGGAATATAAAATCAGTCTGTTTGCGGATGATGTGATAGTGTACTTAACAGAACCAGAACTATCAATAAAAGAACTATATAAGAAATTGAAGGAATATGGAGAAGTGTCGGGATACAAGATAAACGTAAATAAAAGTGAAGCAATGCCTATGAATAACGCGGATTTCTCAAAATTTAAGGAGGAATCCCCATTCAGATGGCAAACGCAGGCAATAAGATACCTAGGTGTGCAAATCAACAAAAATCTAGGCCAATTATATAAACTCAATTACAATCCACTAATGAAAAAATTACAGGACGATTTAGAGCATTGGAAAGAGCTACCACTAACACTGATAGGAAGGATAAACTGTATTAAAATGAACATTTTTCCAAGGATACTATACTTATTTCAGGCATTGCCAATACAACTGACAGAAAAATTCTTCAAAGAGTTAAAGAAAATAATAAGGAGATTTTTATGGAGAGGGGGGAAACCGAGGATAGCACTAGATAAATTAACAGAATGGTATAAACAAGGAGGCTTACAATTGCCAAACTTCAAAAATTATTATAGAGCCGCACAATTAAGGTACCTATCAGATTTTTATCAAACAAGGGAAAAACCAGACTGGACGAGACTAGAATTAGATAAAATAGGGGAAAAGATACCTGAACACATATTATATAAATGGGACGAAAAATTGGTACAACATAGAACTTCTCCAGTATTACACCATCTCCTCAATATATGGAAGAAGATTCATGTAGAAAGAAATAAAATAAATTACCAAATACCAAAACTAATATTGACGCAAAATAAGCTACTCCCTTTTACAATAGACAACCTTGCCTTTAGAAAATGGGAAAAAAAAGGGATTGAAAGAATAGAAAATTGTTTTTCAGGAAGTAGATTCTTATCCTTTGAACAAATGAGAGATAAGTACAATATAACTGGAGATACAGCGCTGGCATATTACCAACTGAGATCCTACTTGAAAGATAAATTAGGAAGCAACTTGAGTTTACCAGAGGGAAGTAACCTTGAATATGTGATTACAGATACAATGTTAATCAAAAGATTTATAAAAAATATGTATATTAAACTGCAAGAAAAGGAAAATGAGGAAACAAATGGTAAAACTAAACAAAAATGGGAACAAGATTTAAATATAAAGATAAAAAAGGAAACATGGGAGAAGTTATGCTCTGGAACGATGAGAAATACAATAAATACGAGGCTGCGTATGATACAATATAATTGGTTACACAGACTATACATTACACCGCAAAAGTTAAATAAATGGGACCCAACAGTATCTGATAGATGTTTTCGATGTAAAAAAGAAAGGGGAACAACAATTCATGCAATCTGGACATGTGAGAGAGTAGAAAAATTTTGGGATGATCTCAATCAGATATTAAATAAAATAACAGAAAACAATATACCAAAGAATCCAGAGATCTTTCTCCTAAGTAACATAAAAAATAAAGAATTTGGAATTGACTTGGAAGATGCACAAAAAAGATTTGTCAAGATAGCCCTAGCCGTAGCAAAAAAATGTATTATGTCAACCTGGAAATTGGAAGATAATTTGAAAATACAACAATGGTATATAGAAATGAATAAATGTATTCCATTAGAAAAAATAACATATAGTTTAAGAAATAATATTGAAATATTCGAACAAGTATGGGAGCCCTACATTAAATACAATAGCGAAAACCTACCGGGAACAAACATTACCTAAATTGATGGAAGGAGAAGAAAAGAAAAGAATGGACTCAGTAGAATTTCTGGTGTATTTTTGTTGAATGACAACATTGTCTAACTGAATTAATGCAACCTAGATTGTATACCTAAAATGGATGAGAGGGGGGGTGGCTTGGGAGGAGGGAGGGGGGAGGGAGAAAAAGTCACTGTAAATGTGTGGAAAAGAAAAAGTGTATATCATGGCTATTGTGATTTATGGTGTGAAAAATAAAAAAGTTAAAAAAAAAAAAAAAAAAAAAAAAAAAAAAAAAAAAAAAAGGTGTCCCCCGATCTCTGTAGGTGCCGGATAATGGAGAATTTACTGTGTGTATGTGTCTATTTTAAAGGAGGTTTAATAGTTCAAATTCCTGATCCTGCTGTCAGGAACAATGAATATCCTGTGTTCTTGAAACACAGTGATTCCCACAATGTGGCATTGACGGTAATGTTGGTGAGAGGTATCTACGTGGGAGAGTGTCCTTGATGCATGCAGCAATGATTCTAGAAGAATGACTTTTTTAGAGTAAAGTAAACAAGACGTCTGTAGATGCTGGGGTCCAGTGTAGTACATAAAAGGACTAGAGAAACTCCGCAGGCCACATGGCATCCATAGAAATCAAGAGGCAGTTGATGTTTTCAGCATGAGCACTTCTTTAGAAATGTTGAAAAACAGGCAGATGCTCAAATAAAAAGAGGGGTGAGGGGTGATCACCTGTTAGGTGATTTGTCAGAGCAAGTTTGGATCCAATCTGCTGAAAATATACTTACTTAAATATGCTTACTTCTTTACAAATGTACATTTAGCAGGAAAACATCTGACTTTCCCCAAGAATAAATATGAATTGCCTGGCTCTAAGCTATAACCCACTGCTACAAATGTTCTTGGAGAATAGGATTGAGAATCTGAAAAAGATTCAGTTTAATGTTTGAACAGTTGTGAGGCTGGATACTGATCATTCACTTTGCATTTGCTTGTCTGTTATAACAATAACATGTTAACATATTGTTTCATATCTTCTTTACCTCTCACTATTCTCATGTAAACACTGGACAGGTGTTGCTGAAGGGTACGGCAGGACAACCTGGCACTATACTACGTACAATCTCTGGGACACCAATGAGTGGTGTCAGGTTGATCACCCCAGTGACTGTATCTACCACTAAACCAGCATACACAACATTGGTAGTGAAAGGCACCACAGGTATGTACTTATGTAAATCATGTTGTTGAGCTATCCATTGATCCCAGTTAAAACAATTGTGACCTAAGGTGATTATCGTGTTGGATGAGGTTGTAGATGCTCAGGGACAGAAGGCATTTTAAGGATTAATTTAATTTATGGAAAGTATGTTATCCACCAAAATGTTACAAAATGCAGTTAACAAATGGCTGCAGATAATGGAATCTGTTAGGAAAGGAAAATGAAGAGTGGAACATAGGAATTAGGAGCAGGAGGAAACCATCTGGCCTGCTGAGCCTGCTCCGCTATTCAGTAAGATCATAGGTGATCTAGCATAAACTGAACTCCACTTATACATCTGCTCCCCATTATCCTTAATTCTCCAGCAACGTAAAAAATACTAGAGAAATTCAGCAGGTCAGGCTGCAACCCTGAAAGACCCAAAATGTTGAATATCTACTGCCTTCCATGGATGCTGCCTGACTGCTGAGTTCCTCTAGCATTTTACATTTTGTTCCAGTTTTCCAACATCTGCAATCTCTGTTTACATTTTTTAGTTCCCCTACTATTTACATTCTAATTCCCATACTATACAAAAATAATAAAATTCCAGGTGCTACCAGATTTGACTCTGGCAAGCATGGACCAGTGGATACTGTTACAAGTTCAGAGGACCCCAAAACCCAGCAGCAATAGAAATTCTCCAAGGCAAATGGTTACTTAAACAAAAGTTGCTTTTAATTTTCTTTTTAAACATGAAAACAGGATGGGTGGTCATGTGATGGAGTAGTGGCTGGTAGGGAAAACCAGCCCTCCACAGAGAAAATTGAAAAAAAAAGGTAGAAAAACAAGACAAGAGTAGTAAAATATTAAAAAGTTGCACGATAAAAAGTATAAGAGGAACCTGAGGATGGAAAAGACTACAATACATGTAAAGAAGAGATAAAGAAATCTCCGGAAAAAAAAAAAGAGGAAGGCCTTACCTGAGTCCGTGAACAGGGAGCTCTCCCAAAGAGGATGGCCCGAGCTGTGAAGCCGGTAAGCTGGGAGCTCGGCAGCGACGTCCCCGGGGCGGTCTGATTCATTGGCATTCTAAAGAGGATGCCAAAGGGAACGGACGCCAACAGCAAGGCGCTGACTCTGTAATGGGATAAGCCATGGAGAAGACAATGATAGAAGCAAGATCAGCACAGAGCCAAGAAATGGAGCTAGAGAAAGAAGATCAAGACATACAAGAAAAAATACAAGGGAAAAACCAGACACAGATGGCCGTCAAATAAAGATTCTAATGGAAACAATAATGGGTGAGCTCAGTACTGTTAAAAAAAACCATGCAAGAGGCAGATGTAAAAATACAAAGAATGGAGAATGCTATGGCAGAAATGAGAAAGCGAAGTGATGAAGTGGAAGACAGAGTGATAGGCGTGGAACTGAAGGTGAATGAGTTAAGGGAAAAATTGGAAGATAGAGTTAAGGAGATTAAGAAGACACATGACTTATTAGCCCAAATTTTTGAGTATTTCAGCAGATGTAATAATATAAAAATAGTTGGCCTAAAAGAAGGTGAAGAAGGGCCAGATACATAAGGATTTATAAAGAAATGGATCCCACAGATCTTGGGAGTAGAATAACTCCAAGAAGAAATTGAAATTGAAAGAGCCCAGAGCATTGGCCACAGCCACAGCAGAAACCACATTCTATACTAATAAAACTACTACGATATATAACAAAAGAGAAAGTATTGGAACTGTCAATGAAAAGAGTGAAAGAAAATAAGGAACCATTGGAGTACAATGGGGAAAAAAATATTTTTTTATCCAGATATAAGCTTTGAACTTTTAAAGAAGCAAAAGGTGTTTAATGTAACAAAAACTATACTATGGTAAAAAGGTTATAACTTTGTGTTATGGAATCCCTGGTGGGCAAAATAGACTGATTTCAGATCCAGAAGAAACTCGTCTTTCTGCAGACCAATTACCAAATAAGCAACAAGAAAAGGAGTAAAGAAAATAATAAATAAATTGGAATGTTAATAGTTTGAGTACAGACGTTTAAGAAAAAAAAGAGGATTAAAAAAAGGCTTTGATATATTTTTAAGAATAATATATAGTGTTTTCTTGGGGGGGGGGGGAAGATCTGCCCGCTGCAAAATTTGTTGACATTTGCGGTATATACCACAACCCACGTTGAAAAGGGAGTTGTGGTTGTCTCGCGAGGTGGTAAGAGCAACTCAGTAAAGAGAGATTTAATGTTGTTTTCTTTAATAGTATTCTTTGGTTTTCTTATGGTTTTTGTTATTGTCCTACTAGTTCTGTCATCGCATTTAGTAAAGAGTAAGAACAATCTAGAATGATTTTAGAAGAAGGTAGATTGTGGGGTTGAAAAGGTGGGATAGATGTTAAAATGGATGGGTAAGATGAATACATTGAACTATATGACTTAATATTAATGGAATTCACAATCAAATTAAGAGAAAAAAATTACTGACTACTTAAAAAGGAGAAAATAGATATAGCATTTATACAAGAAACACACTTAACTGAGTTAGAACACTGCAAATTGAAGAGAGACTGGGCAGGTCACGTAGTACAATTCAAAAGCCAGGGGAGTTGCTATATTAGTTAATAAGAATCTGCCAGTTAGTTTAAAGAAAGTAACGGACCCAGCGGGTAGATACGTAATGATGATGTGCCACATTTATTTAGAATCTTGGAACTAGTTGAACATTTATGCACCTAATGAAGATGACCAGGAATTTATGCAGGATATTTTTTTTAAGCTAGCAGAAACAGAAGGATAAATTTTACTAGGGGGAGACTTTAATCTTAATCTTGAACCATCAATAGATAAAACCAGGAAGACTATTATAAAAAAAAATAAAGCAGCTAAATTTACATTGAACTCAATGCATGATATGAAGATAATTGATATATGGGGAAAACAGCATCCAAAAGAAAGAGATTATTCAAACAGAGATAAAACCTATTCTAGGATTGATATGTTCTTGTTGTCGGCTCAGATTCAAGGAAGAGTTTGAAAGACTGAATATAAGTCAAGACTTTTATCGGACCACTCACCCTTGTTATTGACAATTGCTTTAGAGGATATTCCACCAAAAACATAGATGGAGGCTAAACCCCATATTGTTAAAAAGGCAAGACTTTCGGGAATACATAAAACAACAATTTAAAATATATTTTGAGACAAATGCAAATTCTGTAACAGACAAAGTTATATTATGGGACACATTGAAGATCTTTATTAGGGGTCAAATAATTAGTTACACGACCAAGATTAAAAAAGAATGTGATTGGGAAATAGAGCAGTTGGAAAAAGATTTAATGAGAAGGGAAGATGTAGAGAAAAAGAGAGAATTGACAGAGAAAAAAAATAAAATATGATACATTGCAAACATACAAAATGGAGGAAAATATGAAAACAAAGCAAAGATTTTATGAATTTGGAGAGAAAACCACAAAATATTGGCTTGACATCTAAAAACAGAACAAGTAACAAGAACTATCATTGCAACAAGGAAGGAGGATAAACAGATTTCATATAACCCATTAGAGATTAATGGAAAACTTTTAAAAGTTTATAAGCAATTGTATCAAACCAAAAACCCAGGGAAGCATGACAAAATAGATGATTTTTTTTTGTCAAACATTGAATTACCTCAATTTCAATTGTAAGATCAAAATAAATTACTAAAGCCCCTGACAATTACAGAAATGCATGATACTCTTAATGACATTACCAATTAATAAAGTACCAGGCAAAGATGGATTTCCCACAAAATTTTAAAAGGTATTCAATAATCTATTAATCCTGCCCTCTTAGAGGTAATGAAACAAGTAGAAGAGACCCAGAATTTGCCTAACTCATGTAAAATGGTAATAATTACAGTAATTCCAAAAACAGGAAAAGATCCGTTGTCACTGGCTTCATGTAGACCCATATCTTTACTAAATACAGATTATAAATTAATAGCAAAATTACTAGTGAATAAATTAACAGACTGTGTACCGAAATTAGTAACGCTAGATCAGACAGGATTTGTTAAAAATGAAAAGTGGCAGATAATTTTTTTTCAAACTTTATTTAAATTTTTCAAGAAAAAACTTATGCAAAGTCCATAACATTAAAATTAAAAACTACAACAAACCTACCCACCCCCACCCACCCTCAGCAAACCCCGCAAGGGAAGCATACAAAAAACATCATAAAAGAAACACATACAATAATTTGAGATACTACTAAACCCATACATTTCAAATATGGTGACCACATCTTAATAAAAAAGTTCTAATTATCATGCAGATTATATGTTATTTTCACCATATAAATACAAGACCTCAACTCATTCTGCCAATGAGTTACATTTACCTCAGTCTCATCTTTCCATGAAATCGCCTCACATTTACGTGTTACAGCCAATGCTAGATGAAGAAAAGCTGCCTGAAACTTGTCCAACCCCAAATCACTAAATAGGACAGTATACCCCAACAAAAAAAATTTATGGATCTAATAAAAATTTAATCTTAAACAATTTTTGAAGAAATTGTCTAATTTTTTTCCATAAATGGTTGAACCTTATCACAATGCCAAATTGAGTGTAAAAATCCACATCTAAAACACACTTCTGAATTACTAAATCCATATTTTTTTCAATTTCTCAGGGATCAGATACAACTGATGCAAAAAATAATAATTAATCATACTATATCTTACATTAACCAATTTAGTCACACCATCAAAACACATAGTTTCCCAATCAGCCTGATTCATATCGCAAATTAAGTCATTTTCCCATTTAATCCTAGATTTATCTAAATTTATTTTATCCATAGTATCTTGCAACAATGCATTTATCTCAGAAATAAAACCCTTATTTAATGAATGAAAAATCAAAAACTCACATTTCGTTAACTTAGGAATTTTCATTTCTCTTCCAAAATTATCTTTCACTAATGCTCTAATTTGATAGAACACAAACCAAGAATTCACTGAAATTCCAAATTTCTCTCTTAGTTGATTAAAAGATAGAAATTGACCTTCTTCAAAACAATCCTGCAACAACTTTATTCCTTTAATCTTCCATTCTTTTAAAAATCTATTATTCAGCAAAAAAGGAATCAATTTATTTTGATATATTGGAGCCTGAACCGGTATTTTACCTTTCGTACCTATCAATAAATTCCTTTTAGTCCAAATCTCTAACAAATGTTTTAAAATCAGTACATTATATCTCTAATAAAACAGAATTCCACTTAAATATTAAATGATGTGCGTAAGGTTCTGAAATACTAGCCAATTCTACCCTAGCCCAAATAAGAGGATACAAAACATCCAACATGTGATTAATAAATCTTAATTGAGCTGCTTCATAATAATTTTGAAAACCTCCCAAGGCATATTTCCAAGTCAATTTATGTATCGCTGCTCTAGCTAACTTTCCCTTCCATAAAAATTCTCATACTACTTTATTTAAGTCCTGAAAAAAAGATTTTGAAAGTAGACAAGGAATCGACTGAAAAAGATACTGAATTCGTGGAAAAACATTCATCTTAATCCAATTTACTCAACCTACTAATGACAAAGGTAAATCCTTCCACTTAATCAAATCAGCCTTAATCTTTCTCATTAACGGTACATAATTTAAATTGAAGAGAGACTGGGTTGGTCATGTAATTTCATCCTCTTATAATTCAAAAGCATGAGGAGTGGAGATTTTGATTCATAAGAAAATACCGTTTGAACTTGAATCCTCGGTGGAAACAGCTGGTCGAATCTTAATGATTAATTGTAAATTTTTTGCCGAGTCATGGTCTTTGTTCAATGTATATGTGCCTAATGTTGACGATGAACAATTTATGTCTGAAGCTTTTTTAATTCTGAGTCAAGCTAAGGAAAATATCTTGATTGGGGGAGATTTCAATTGTGTATTAGACCCATTATTGGATAAATCTCTGAAAACTTTGAAAAAATCAAAACCAGCGGTCCATTTGATTTCTCTGATGAAAGACTTAAATTTGATAGAGGTTTGGAGAAGGCCAAATCCTACTGTGAAAGATTTTTCATTTTATCCTTCACGTCATGATTCATTTTCAAGGATTGATTTATTTTTGGCATCAGCACATTTGCAATCACGTTTTACTCAAGCTGAATATATGAGTAGAATAGTTTCTGACCATTCATTGTTACTTACTTCTTGTGTTGGGCCAGAAGTCACTCATTTAACTTTTCGTTGGAGGTTTAATGCAATGTTACTGAAAAAGCTGGAAGTTGTAAAATTTATTAAAGATCAAATTGCTTCTTTCCTAGATTTGAACAGGAATTCAGTTCAGAGTCATTTTACTTTATGGGATGCTTTAAAGGCCTTTTTACGTGGTCAAATTATTAGTTTTGCATCAAAAGAAAAGAATAAATTTTTGGTGGAGAGTCAGATGTTGGAAAAACAGAGAGCTGACTTGGAAAAAAATTTCAGAGGGATTATATGGAGGATAATAAAGTAGCTTTAACTAAATTGAAGTTACGATATAATACATTACAAACATATCAGTATGAACGTTTGATTCAAAGATCCAAGCAATGTTATTACGAGTTAGGGGATAGGGCTCATAAAGTTTTAGGGTGGCAATTGATAACAGAACAAGCATTGAGAACTATTGATGCTGTGAAAAAAGATAATTCAGTTACCTATAAACCTCAGGAAATTAATGACCAATTTTTATAATTTTACCAGAAATTATATACTTCTGAGGGAGTTCGAGATGCTGGTTCTATTGAATCTTTTTTGTCTGATTCAAATTTGCCAATATTAGGGGAAGGTGATGTGAGGAAATTGGACTCCTTTTACTGATTTAGAGATAAAGGTTGTTATTCAACAAATGCCTAATAGGAAATTTCCTGGAGATGATGGATTTACTGTTGAATTTTATAAAGCTTTTTATGATGATTTGTCTCCTCTATTTATGGATGTTCTTCAGCAAATGACGCAGGAACAAGCTTTACCAGATTCGTGTTTGAGTGCAATAATAACGGTTATACCAAAAAAAGACAGAGTCCCTTTGAATGTAGCTACATATCAGCCAATTGCTTTATTGAATGATAGTGAAATTATTGGCAAATTGACTTGCTAAGTATTTACCTCAATTGGTACATGTAGATCAGGCTGGTTTTATTAAAAATAGGTATGCCTCTGATAATATTCTTAGAATGATTTCATTGATCAATCCATTACTACCAATGGTAGTTGCTCTTGATGCTGAAAAAGTTTTTGATTGGGTCGAATGGAATTTTTTATTTAAAGTCTTGGAGAAATTTAAATTTGGACCCTTTTTTTATTGGTTGGGTAAAGGCACTATATAATAATCCAGTTGCTGACAAATGGTCAAAGCTCATTGTTATTTAAATTATCGCGTTCAACTCGTCAAGGTTGTCCTTTGTCGCCAGCTCTATTGGCATTGGTCATCAAACCATTAGCTCAAGCTGTAAGGCTGAATGAGAATATTAGAGGTATAAGAATAGTAGATGATGAATACAAGATTAATTTATTTGTTGATGATGTCTTGATATATTTAACTAATCCGAAACGATCTTTAATTTATTTGCAAGAATGTTCAGAACAATATGGTGTATTGTCAGGATATAAGGTGAATTGGGACAAAAGTGAAATATTACCAATTTCTGATGCAAATTATGGTCAGTGTAGACAAATTACTAAATTTCGTTGGACTGATAAAGTTAAGTATTTGGGTATAATGGTTGATGTAAATATTCAATCAATGTGGCAGATAATTTCTGTAAATTTATTAATTTAATCCATACAGCACAAATAAATAAAACACCAGTAGCTCTAGATGCAGAGAAAGCTTTTGATAGGGTGGAATGGAATTATCTGTTACTACAGAATTTCATATTACCGGAAAAATGTATTAATTGCATTGGAGCACTGTATAATGGTCCTTTGTCAAAAGTGATATCAAATGGATATGTTTCAGACCACTTTCAATTGAGTAGGTCAACAAGACAGGGATGCCCATTATCACCATCTCTGTTTGCTTTGGCTATAGAACCATTGGCAGAGCTGATAAGAAAAGAATCTACGATAACAGGAATAAAAGTAAAAGAGGAAGAATTCAAAATTAGCTTATTTGTAGATGATATTATAGTATATTTAACGGACCCAGATAAATCAATAAAAATGTTATATACAAAATTGAAAGAATATGGGGTGATATCAGGATACAAGGTTAATATTGATAAAAATGAAGTGATGCTAATGAACAAAGTCGATTATACAAAATGTAAAAAGGAATCCCCTTTTAAATGGAAATCACAGACCAT
Source organism: Narcine bancroftii (assembly GCF_036971445.1). Classification (NCBI taxonomy): domain Eukaryota; kingdom Metazoa; phylum Chordata; class Chondrichthyes; order Torpediniformes; family Narcinidae; genus Narcine; species Narcine bancroftii. Next base: position 51,553,614 of record NC_091473.1, read on the forward strand.
ACGTTACCCAGGTATCAGATAGATAATGATTTAAATCATTCGTATAAATTAAATTACCAACCGTTAATAAAAAAAATACAGGAAGACTTAGGGAAATGGAAAGATTTACCATTAACTTTAATAGAGAGAGAAAACTGCATCAAGATGAATATATTTCGACGGCTACAATATCTGTTCCAAACGCTACCAATTCCCTTAAAGGGAATTTTTATGAAATTAAATAAATTAATAAGAAAGTTTTTATGGAAGGGTAAAAGAAAATCAAGAGTGGCTTTGGAAAAATTTACAAGGGTGTATAAACAAGGAGGATTGCAGCTACCAAATTTCAAAAACTATTACAAGATATCTATCAGATTTTTATCAGACAGGAGAAAAACCGGATTGGCTCAAGATAGAATTATATAAATTTAGGAGAAAAGGTCCCTGAACTCTTACTCTATAAATGGGATGAGAAGCTGGTGCAACATAACAATCTGCCAATCATATACTAAAAATATGGAAGAGAATACATCTGGTGTGAAAGATGATAAATTATCAAATACCAAAAATGTTACTAACGCAAAACCCATTCATTCGTTTTACAATAGACAATTTATTTTTAAGGAATGAGCAAGAAAAGGAACTAAAAGATTACTTTTTGGGAAATAACTTATTGACATTTGAACAGTTAAAAGATAAATATGGAAAATCACATGGTACAATATTTTCATACTATCAGTTGAAAACTTGTTTAAAAGAAAAGTTGGGAACTAGTCTAAGATTACCTGAGAGTAGCTGCTTATGGATACTTAATTACCAACATTGCGATAGTATAAAAAACTTTTACAAACATGTATAGTAAATTGCAATGCAAGGAAAATGATAAAGCAATATATAAACCCAAACAAGGTTGGGAAAAAGATTTAAATATACAAATAAACAATGAAACATGAAAATAAATATGTGCAGGGACCATAATTAATAAAATAAATACTTGGTGTTGTATGATTGTGATAGTACAGATCTATCACCAATGTATATAGTGTATATAGTTATGGTATCTAGACTGTGCTTACAGCGATTGGCTGAGAGCTTAGCCATGCCTACTGTTTGGGCCTTAAAGGATTGTGTCCCTAGCCAGGTCGGATCATTCCGGACTGGTTGGCCACATGTGAAGAGCTCCTGTCTTTTGCTAATAAAAGCCTTGGTTTGGATCAACAAGTCTTTGATTCTTTCGACGAGCTCTACAATGATACAATACATTTGGCTACATAGACTATATATTATGCCTCAAAAGTTAAAAGAATGGAATCCAAAACAATATCAGACAAATGCTTCCGTTATAAACAAGAAATTCAAACAACAATACACGCAAATTGGACGTGTACAAAAGTGAAAAAAATTTTGAGGATTTAAACCTAATATTAAATAGAATTACAAAAAATAGGATACCAAAAGACCCAAAAATCTTCCTGTTAAACAACATAAAAGATAAAGAATTGGGTTAAAAATTACACAGGGCTCCAAAAAGATTTATTATGATTGCGCTTGCAGCAGCAAAAAAAAGCATAATTATAGCTTGGAAAACGGAAGAAACCTTAAAAATACAACAATGGTACATAGAAATGAACAAGTGTATTCCATCATTTTTAAAAAAAATTACCTACAATCTAAAAGACAAATATGTTTTATTTGAACAAATTTGGGAACCGTACATAAAGTATATTAGAAACCGCCAATTTCAGACCTCCATCTCTTGAAGTGATAAGTTACAATTATGAAAATAATTGAATATAAAATATTGGACAACATGGTTTCTTTTTCTGTTCTTTTCTCTTTTTATGTTCTTCTATTGATTATTTCTTCCTTTTTTCTTTCATTTCTTGCTTTAAGTTATAGGGGTGGGGGGGAGGGGAAAAATGAAAATGTCATTGTGTATATTTAATGTTGAATATTTGTATATAATTGTTACTAACGTGGTTTGGAATGAAGAATTAAATAAAAAAATATTTTAAAAACAGGATCAAACTTTAACCTCTTACTATTAACTTATCCTAACTTAATCTCCTTCTAATTCTAAGCACACATGTATGTAATTAAAGTTCTTTGATTCACAGTCCAATCTCACTTCTCACTCCTTCAAGTTCACTGGTATCAGGCAATTTTTATACTGTGCACAGAATTTAACATTTATGAATTTTCGCCAGGCTCTGGTGAAAAGGTAAATGGTTACTGCTCAGGGAGGTTCTCGTTGATTTCAGAGAGAGATTTGTTGCTCGTTGGACATACACCAACTGATTCCCTCCAATCAGTATTTCAGTGTCTTGCCGAAGAAACTTGCCCCATCATGGCTTGTTTCCCTTATTTCACAAGAAGCACTCTTGTAAGGACTACAAGGGTTTTTCAACAGGCTAAACTCAGAACTCACAAACTGTTTTCAAAATGGGGTTGTCCACAAGCTTCCAAAAGTCACTGCAAAGGTCAGTTCTCTCTTTCTCTATCTCTCTCCCCCTTTGCAAGACTAACCCAATCCATTGAAAGATCTTATCAGAACTTTGAGACTGGGTTTCGATCCATTTGCACCTGCTTCTGAAGTTCCTTCCAAACAGTCCCATTGTCTTTTGCAAAGCCACTGGTGCCTGCATGTCTGGCTTCAGCCAAGCTCTTGCATTTTAAATGAGGTGTGGTGTTCCTCTTTTTGTGGTGATCTACACGAAACCCCCACATTCTATCTCTTTTACAGACATATTAATATAAAGTTTGTATTTCTTTACATGTTCAATTTTAGCATCTTGACAAACAATCCGCTATTACATATTTGTATCTTTGATATGATTAATTTGTAGATAATATTCTTCTGTTTTTATTCTTCATTTTATTCAAAAGCACCAGAGGACTGTGGTCAGTAAATATCTCAACTGGTTCATGATTGGTACCCAGATACACATCAAAATTCTGCAGAGCAAGTATTATAGACAACAGTTCCTTCTCAATAGTGGATAGCTCCTTTGATGAACATTGAATTTTTTTTTAAAGTAAGCGACTGGATGGCCAATTTCATCATGTTTTTGTAACAAAACTCCACCTGCTTTCCCCTCACTGCTCAAGAAAATGGTCTGTCAAAACCAGAAGATTTTAAAACAGGGTAATGGGATAGCAACTCTTAAATTTTCTAAAGCTCTCTGACAAACTTTAGCCCACACAAATTTCTCCCCTTCCTTCAAAACAATAATTACAGGAAAAAGGACTTCAGCAAAATTCCTGCAAAATCTCCTATAATATCCTGCCATTCCTAAAAACCTCCTCATTGTTTTCTTGCCATTGGGAATAGGAAATTCAGAAATTGCATTCACTTTAGCTTGAATAGGTGCAACTTTGCCATAACCAACTACATGACCTAACTATGTCACAGTAGCATATCCAAATTCACTTTTAGCTAAATTAACAGTTAAGTTTGGTTTGGATGATCTTGCAAACAATTTGTCTAATTCCTTCAGATGTTCTTCCCATGTGTCACTTTTTGTGACCAAATCATCAATAGAAGCATCTGTATGTGTTAACCCTTGGATTACCAAATTAATTGTCCTTTGGAATGTTGCAGGGGCATTTTTTATGCCAAAAGGTAACACATTATATTCGTATAAACCAGATGGTGTCACAAAAGGAGAAATGAGCCTTCCTCTCTCATTTAGAAGCACACATCAGTAACCTGTCAACAAATCCATTTTAGTAAGAAATTTAGCTTTCCTAATTTTATCAATACTATCATCAATTCCAGGAATAGGATAAGCATCCGTTTTAGTTACTGAATTAACCTTCCTGTAATCTGTACAGAACCTAACAGTTTCATCTGTTTTAAGTACCAGAACACAAAGAGAACTCCAATCTAAATTCAAAGGTCTAATAATATCATTTTTCAAAATATATTCCACCTCATGATCCATGATTTTACTCTTCTGAATGTTTATTTTATATGGGTGGTTTTTATGGGTCTTGCTTCTCCCACTACCACATCATGACAAATCAATGGCGTTCTTTTTGGCACATCAAGAAACAAATTTGCAAATTTCAAAAGTAACTGATTCAATTGCTTCTGTTCTTTTGATTTAAGATGCCCTAACTTTTCTTTCAGATTTTCCAAAATTGTTGAATTAAACAGGTGCACAGGAACGATGGTTTCTTTAAGGTTATCCTCACAAGATTCTGTTTCCATAATCTTATAATCCATAACTTTCTCAATCCTGTCAACAACTAACACCTCTGATACAGACTGTTCTCCACTGCCTTTATCCTCATAATAAGGTTTCAACATATTTGTGTGACACACCTGAGTTTTATTCCTATGATCTGGAATGTTTGATCTCACTTTGTATGGTCCAGAAAATTTCTTTCTCAAAGGATTGTCATGTGTTGGGAACAAAATTAACACTTTACTTCCTGTCTTTAAATTCCTCACTTGAGCTTTCCTGTCAAATAAACGCTTCATTTTACCCTGAGCCAGTTCTAAATTCTCTTGAACCAATGTTCACATGTTTTGTAACCAATCTTTAAATTTAGAAACATAATCCAGCAAGTCCAACTGTACGTCTTCATTAACCCACTGTTCTTTTAACAACATTAAAGGTCCTCTAACCTGATGTCCAAACACAATTTCAAAAGGGCTGAAACCTAATAAATCCTGAACAGACTCTCTCACTGCAAATAACAGAAAATGAATACCTTCATTCCAATCTTTCCCATTCTCCAGACAATAAATCCTTATCATATTATTAAGAGTAAAATGAAATCTTTCCAAAGCTCCCTGAGTTTCAAGATGGTAGGCAGATGAAATGATCTGTTTAATTCCCAACTCCTAAATCAACTGCTGAAACAACCCAGACGTGAAGTTAGTTCCTTGATCACTCTGGATCTCTAGCCTTTACCACTGCCTTTGCTTTAATATTCCTCAATGGTATAGCTTCTGGAAATCTGGACACTGTACACATAATTATTAACAAGTACTGATTTCCAGCTTTTATTTTAGGCAGGGGACCCACACAATCCACAATAACCCTAGTGAAAGGTTCCCTAACAACAGGAATAGGTTGCAAGGGAGCTTCTGGAGGTCGCTGGTTAGGTTTCCCTACAACCTGACAAAGGTAACATGTCTGGTACCAATTAACAACATCCTCAGACCAGGCCAGAAAAATTGTTTCAAAATTTTATTCATGGTTTTCTTTACATCAAGTTGATCACCCAAAGGTGTACTCTGGGTCAAATTTAAAATTTCATTCCGGTAAATTCTAGGACTGACTACCTGATGAATCATCCTAACTCTTTATTTGCAGGAACATCAAGAGGTCTCCATTTCCTTATTAACAATTCACCCTTCAAGTAATATCTATAAGCCATTTCTTTAATCTCTTCCTCATTTACAGCTTTGTCCCTTAAATCAACAAGGTGTCAAAATCTGTCTTTTGCTGCTCAATTAACTCTTCCCTTGACAGAGAAATCCTGTCTCTCACATTTAACCTGCTTCTTCTGGACTATTTCAGAAGCACTAGACAAGTCTCGTATCAACTGGATCTTCCTCTGTTCTCATCATTTTCTTAGACAAAGACCTTGTTATAGCACATGCAGGATATATCTCACAATCTTCATCAACCTCATCCTTATTAGGCTTATTTGTTAATCTCAAAACTGACCCAACTTTATCCTCTGTCAAATCATTCCCTAATTAAAATGAGACTTGTTGCATTGGTAACTTTGAAATAACTCCTACTACAACAGGTCCTTTAACTAATTCTGAATTTAGCACTATATTGTGAAGAGATGTTGACTCTGCCTCACCTCCAACACCTTTAATCAAAGTTGTCTTCCCCTGTGTCAGTCTTCTGATCAAGAGTTAAAACATTCTGCAACAACAGTGAGTGGGCAGCCCCAGAATCTCTAAGAATGTTAACTGAAACCTGGGAATTTCCATCCTCTACACAAAAGGTTTGAATATATTCATAACATCCTTACCAGGTATGGAACATCTGTTGCCATTAAATTCAACTGTCTGAATACATGCTTCTGTAATAACTCCTTTTCTCATCTCTTTTTCAACACTAAACAATTTGCAAGAACATGACCAGGTTTTTTTTACAAAAATGACATACAAATCCAGAAGTTTTGTCCTTTCCCACCTTACCTTCATCATTTTTCTTAATATTCTCCGCAGTCAATTTCAGGCTTACTAGCCTGTTCCACATTAACCTTCTGAACAGGCTTACTAATTTGCTCCACATTAACCCTCTGAAAAGGTTTACTATACTGAAATTTGTTTTAGTGAATCAGGGCATATTCATCTGCTAACCTAGCCATTTGTTGCTACGTTCCCTCGTCTTTCTCATGCAGGTATAATTTAATTTAATTTGGAATGCACCTTTTAATTTCCTTAATATCAATTCTCTTAATCTGTCAAAATCATTATTCCTTTTGAGGTGCACCAACGGTCAAAACATACAGATTTTCCTAGAGCAAAATCCATATAAGATTAGTTCCATGTTTTCACCAAACTCCTAAATTTTTGTCTAAATGCTTCCGGAACCAACTCATAAGCTTTCAATACTGCTTATTTAACAGTATCATAATTTGCCACTTGCTCTGAAGTCAAACTAGAGTATGCAATTTGTGCTTTTCTCTTCAATACACTTTGGAGCATAAGAGGCCATTTTTCTTTTGGCCGCCTTGAGCTCTCAGCAACCTTTTCAAAAAGCTGAAAATATATATCTATATCTCCCTCATCAAAAGAAGGAACTAGATTTACCTCTTTACTAGCCAAAAGACCTCTCCCCAGCAGTTACAGCCTCAATTCTCTTACTTCTCTCCATCTCAATTTTTACCTTCTCCAATTGAAACTGTTTATCTTTTTCATTTTTTTCCAAGTCATATTTTCTTTGTCTTTCATCATCCTCCCTCTGTTTTTCAGCTACCTCTAACTAATTTCCTCCATTTTTCAGTCTCCTCTCTTTGTTTTTCATTCTCCTCTCAGCTTCCTCTGATTCACATTGTTGTCTCTTCAATTCAAACTCCCGTTTCTCTCTTCTACCACCCTCAATTTCTCCAATTCCAATGGCAATTCAAAAGATCTATCCTCCGGAAAACTTTCTCAACAAGTTTTCCCTCACCTATATAATATTTCACTATAATCCTCTGTTTTTGTATTTTCATCATCCAATGCTTGATTTCAGCCAGCTTTAATTCCTTAGCCTTGACCATCAGTTCCTCTTTTCCTCTGCAGCTCTGCGGGTGATGGTTGTAACAAAAATGTACTGCAGTTTTCAACATACACAAGCTTTAAATTAGCTTGGAAAAACCAATTAACTAATAAATCACAAATGCTCCAAAAGTTTAAGATCGCAGAACCCCAAATATTTCAATCCAAAAAGATGAGCCCCCCAATTTTGTTACGAGTCCAGAGGACCGCAAAATCCAACAGCAATAGAAATTCTCCAAGACCAATGGTTACTTAAACAAAAGTTGATTTTAATTTTCTTTAAACATAAAAACAGGATCAAACTTTAACTTATTACTATTAATTTATTCTAACTTAACCCCCTTCTAATTCTAAGTACACATATGTATATGTTCAGGAAATTTCTTTGAATCACAGTCCAATCTCACTTCTCCAAGTTCATTGGTATCAGGCAATTTTTATACTGTGCACAGAATTTAACATTTTTGAATTTTCACCAGGCTCTAGTGAAAAGGTAAATGGTTACTGCTCAGGAAGGTTCTCGTTGGTTTCAGAGAGAGATTTGTTGCTCGTTGGACATACACCAACTGATTCCCTCCAATCAGTACTTCATTGTCTTGCCGAAGAAACTTACCCCAGCATGGCTTTTCTAAATGATAACCTCTTCTTTCAGGTCACCACTGAGTTCCTCTTGTTTCCCTTATTTCACAAGAAACACTCTAGCCAGCCATTTCCTCTTGTAAGGACTACAAGGGTTTTTTAACAGGCTAAACTCAGAACTCAAACTGTTTTCAAAATGGTGTTTTCCACAAGCTTCCAAAAGCCACTGCAGAAGTTGGTTCTCTCTCTCTCTCTGATTGTAAAAACTTGAACTTCTTGCAGGGCTAACCCAATCCTTGAAATATCTCATCAGCACTGGGATTCGATCATTTGCACCTGCTTCTGAAGTTCCTTCAAAACAGTCCCATTGTCTGGTGCTTGCATGACTGGCTTCAGCCAAGCTCTTGAATTTTAAATGAGATGTGTTTATGATGACCTACACTAAACCCCCACAATCTATCTCTTTTAAAGACATATTAATATAATATATCTCGTAACAATACAAAAATAGTAAGAGTTTAGCAAGAACACTTGCAACTACTCAAAAAGTGTCTGCGTTTGGCCTGGCATTGGAAAAAGATGCATTGGGTACAGTTCTAATGTCATCCACATAGGGATAAATTTATGTAGACATGATGTTGACGTAGGAGCACTGGTGGGTAGCCAGGAAAAAAGTAGAGGGAGCATCACTAATCCCACCAGGATGCTCAGTACAGGGACAATATTGTCATAGAATATGAGTTTGTTCATTTTGTTTCACATGACCAACCAGATGAACAAAAGATAAAAATAATTTTTTTTTACATAGAGCACAGTAACAGGCCATTTTGGCCAATTAGCTCGTGACGCCCAATTAACCTACAACCCCCAATATGTTTTGAATGGTGAGAGGAAACAGGAGCCCCTAGAGGGAATATAAGTAGACGCGGGGAGAACTGATAAACTCCTTGCAGGCAGCACAGGATTTGAATCCTGGTCCCAATCGCTGGTGTACTAACAGTGATGTGTCAACCGCTACACTAACCATGCCACCCCATATATTTTTTTATTCATTTTACTGGCTTGATTAATTAAAAAGGCAGTTACAAAATAATTCAAACCATTGCAATTGAAACATGATATATCATAGTTGTGTACTGATTACCTCATTTGGACAGAGCTTTTGTCAATATTACTGTAACTTCAATAACTATTAAGCCAGAGCTGTAAAATTCTCATTGTCCTTGTTATGGTTCTTTATGATAGAATCTGTTATCTTCCCTACAAATTCATTGCAAGTGCATTTTATGATAAATATTACATTTTTTGCCAGATTATGCTTCCCATTCAGTAGGTAGGCAAATATACAGTGCTAAGCATTGACAATCTTAATTAATGCCTGTCCTCCAAAATATGCTCTTCCTGGCTAAAAATGTGAATGAAGCTGGGGCATACTCAAAAATTATCAGAGAAAAGAACTACCAATGTTTTCAAGATTCTTGGGGAAATTTGATTATGTAATTTGTTTTATGTTCAGTGTTGGAGTTGATTGTAAATTGTTCAGTTGATATTTCTATTGGCTGATTTTTAAATTGCTTTTTAGATGTCAGTACATTGGGGACAATAGGCACCACACTGGCAGGAGTGTCTACTGTATCACCTGCACTCAACACTCCCATCGCAACCCTTGGCGCCATCACCAACCTTACCGGCCAGGTAATCAGTGCATCTCCCAATACCACTCAGAAACTCACTGCAGTAACTGGAACCACTTCCACAGCACCCATCATCGCACTTAAGGTAGGAATTTATTTTGAGCAGGACTTTACCCCTCGTGCTCATCTCATCACATCCCTTGTTACTTTCAGCACCAAAATGAATGTATCCTTTAAATTACTGTATTTGATGGCATATAAGACTCACTTTTTTCCCCAAAAAAATGGCTCAAAAATATCCCCCGGGTCTTATATGCAAAGATGAAATTAGGATGATAATGGTGAGTAATGCCAACAGTGATCATTGTCGCTGCGTGGCTCATTAGCATCACTGCCGTCTATTGTTGGGGGCTGTCGGGAGACTCTCCCAGTGGCCCACTGTTGGTTCCCACACTGGTCCCGCTCCTGCACTCCCCTCCATCCCTAACAGCCCGGCACCAGTCCCCATACTGATCCCACCACCCCGCAACACTAAACCCCCCCCCCCCCACCAGGGAAAGAGCTGAGCTGACCAGTGCGAGGAACTGACAGCGGGCTGCTGAGAGAGAGCAGGGTAGCGGGACCAATACAGGGACCGACAACGGAAATTTATTTTTACAAAATGTTTTCTGCTATAGCTAAACTTCATTTGTTTTCTCTTGTAAATTACAACAGTATTATTGTTTAAAAGATTTTTCCTGTTGTCCTAGTTACATCTTTTGTCCAAGTTTTTTTACTGCTATACTGTAACTACATATTTCAATAACATTAAATGCTTACCCTTAAATACACTAAAAAAAAAATTTATTCTGTTGGCATAGCGGTTAGTGCAACACCCTTGCAGTGCCAGCGATCAGGACTGGACCTGGGTTCCAATCCCATGCTGTCTGTAAGAAGTTTGTACATTCTTCCTGTGTCTGTGTCAGTTTTCTCCAGGGGCTCTAGATTTCTCCCACCCTTCAAAATGCACCGGGATATAAGTTAATGGGATATAAGTTGGGTGGAACAGACTTGTAGGGCCAAATTGGCCTGTACAGTGCTGTATGTCTAAATTTAAAAATAAGTTTAATATTCCCAGCTGAAATGGGGTGGTGGGGGTTCTTATATGCCCATGGGTCTTGTATGCCATCAAATATAGTAATCCCTATTTCAGTGGGAATGAGGGACAGAGGGATATTTTGATGTAGTCCACTTCTGCAGACACCAGAAAGTGTGAATTATATCAGCCTCCCCTCCCCAATGCTATCCATGGATGACAGGCAGTCAAATTTATTTTTCTGTCCTATTTTTAATTTGGATTGTGAATTAGGAGCTGCTCCCACCCCCCCAGCCCCCCAGCAATCTATTCAAGAAGTCGTATGAACTCTGGAATCCTGGATGTTTTTCTGCCCAGCAAAAACACAAAACTGGAGAAATTCAGCTGGTCAAACAGTGAACTTTATATTGCAAGGATAATGATACATAACCAAGGTTTTGGGCTTGAGCCCTTCATCAAGTTAAAGGCCACTGTTTGACCTGCTGAGTTTCTCCTACATTGTGTCTTTACTTCAATCACAGTGTCTGCAGACTTTTGTGTTTTACTCCTTTTCGTTTGCTTAGGACCTGTTTTTGGTGTAAAATAGCCTTTGGAGCCCCTCAAATACATTGGCTGAAATGCCTGCTGACCAAATACCAGGAATTTCATCCATCTCGTTGGCCAAATCTCAAAACAATTGTTATGCATTGTGGTGGTAGGAACAAGCATTGGACATCTTAGACATTCATCCCGAATAACTATATGGTTGTAAAAAAATATATACTTGATTGTGGAGCCAGAAGGAGCAGACTTGATTTTCACTGCCATAATCTCTGACAGCAGGGTACTTCTTTCCATCTCAGTGTATAATGAGGTCCAGCAAAATGTGCACCTTGTCTGACCATTCAAGGGATTTGGATTAATCTGCTTGTCCACCACATAATGATATAATACACTGAATATCTTATAGTTCCCAATTCCTTTCCTATTGCATTCTTTTCCCTTCCCTCATCCATGCCATTAAAAAAAAACAACAAAACCTAACACCATAATCCCTTTTCTAGACATTTTCAAAAAATGCTGGTCACACTTTAGAATTTTACTGTGTGTGTGTGTGTGTGTGTGTGTGTGTGTGTCTGTCTCTCTCTCTCTCTCTCTCTCTCTCTCTCTCTCTCTCTCTCTCTCTCTCCTCTCTCTCTATGTGTGTGTACCTGAGTGATTCAAGGGCGGATTGCATCTTAACTAAGCCCATTTCTGTTCCTTTATTTATCCAGATCTGCATGTTCATCAAAGTGCACTTCCTTGATTTTTTTTTACCTTGATGGATGTCTAGCAAAAAATAGCTACCTAGTTGAGAGCAGATTGTTCATTTCAATTTCATATTATTGTTTGTGATGTGTTTACCCATGTATATATCAGAGGTATTCTCCAAAAACTACCTTTTAAGACTATTGCTTTAACTTCATTGTTTGCTCTTACTGGGTTAAAGTAGTTAAACAACAATGAGTTTTTTGATGTATTCTCTTTATTCTCCAACCTTCTCAATCTGAATTTTTTCCAGCCTGCCTCTGAGCCAAACCGGGTAACACTCGTTGCTGCCCCCAGTGGCATGGTGACACAGCAGACTCAGCAGCTGGTAAATTCAGGTTCCACTCTGGTTACAGCTTCTCAGGCCTCCACTGTGACACCAGACACTCAGAGCCAGCAGCTTGAATTGATAGAAGAACCAGTGAAATGTTCCAATCCTCCACATGAAACAATGGAAACCAACACCACTAATACATCTACAACTACCTTTGCAAATATTGCAACAAACCAGGGTGAGTGGATACTAGCAATCAAAGCACTGCCAATCCTTTTGTTTTCTGGCATACTATTCACATTGAAGCTATAATTTTCTGTCTTCTTTCTTTTCCATCTCTACATTTTGCAGTCCAGCCTCCTGCCTTGAATGCTCAAGGCCTCCCTGAAAGTGTGCATGGTGAAACTGCAACAGCAGGAACAACAAACACTGCGACGACTGCATCCACAGCTCAGAGTGGTGCAGTCACCATGGTGACGCAATCCACACCTGCACCTAGCCCCTCCATGCAGGTAGGAAAGGAGGACTTTATGATTCTGTACAGGAAACTGCCTTGACCCTTTTAATTGAATAATGGACGCTCTCTTCATGTAGTCTTCCCCAGGTTGGAAACATGGACTGACACTTCTTTGAGAGTATTGCACTATCTGGTCCACCCTTCAGAAAAGGCATTGGATCATGTGCAAATCAAGATCTGGTGTTCCCATTTTCAGATCAGTTAGGATGTTATTTATTATCATGTAATAAAACAGAAATGTTATATTGCATGAAGTTGCATTTAGCAAATTTTCTATTAGCATTGCCCAGCGCCCTTTATAGTCAGAGAAAGAGAAGCAAAAGAGAGGCCCCTCCAAATCACTGAGTGTCCGTGGATTTACCTCAGCGCACCTGCAGCCTCTGTAGCCACACAAAACTACAGTTCAAACTATTGACAACCTGAACCCAGATCCAAACCTCAAACACAATGAGGAAGCTGTCAGCATCCGAACCCCTCAGCACCCCCACGACTCCTGATTCCAATACCTGGTTCTCATGAGCCAGTCTCCAACAGCCATCAGCCCCCACCCTGTGTGGGTAGGATTCTCTGGAGGTGTGCTATGTCTATGCTTCCTGTTCTCCTGGGTTCACACTAGCGGCAGCTCTCAGCCTTATTTTCTGAAAAGCGTGGTGCTGGCAAATATGGTCAGCATCCTTCCACCCCACCTCAGCCAGGCTATCGAGGCTATTCGGGTGGAACTCTTAGCATAGCAGATAGTGCAATGCTATTACAGTGTCAAAGACTTGGGTTTGATTCTGGCACTGTCTGCAAGGAATTTGTACGTTCTCCCAGGTCTGCAGAGGTTTCCTCTGGGTGCTAGTCACCAACAGCTCACCGCCTGGGTGAGTCCTTCAGCCATGGTCACCGTCCTTGAGATTGTCTTCCCATTACTGGTGGACTGTGCCAGTGCACGGCTTCCTCCAGAGTCTGCAACTCCTTGTGGCTGCTGCCAAACACAGGAACCATCATCTTGGGCATAGACCCCACAATCGCAGGATTTTAACTAAAACATTGTCAGCTCTATTAACAGGCTATTTAAAATTGTATGGAGGCTTCAGCAGTAGGTCTCAATGGTAGGATTCTCTGGAGGTGTGCTATGTCTATGCTTCCTGTTCTCCTGGGTTCACACTAGCGGCAGCTCTCAGCCTTATTTTCTGAAAAGCGTGGTGCTGGCAAATATGGTCAGCATCCTTCCACCCCACCTCAGCCAGGCTATCGAGGCTATTCTGGTGGAACTCTTAGCATAGCAGATAGTGCAATGCTATTACAGTGTCAAAGACTTGGGTTTGATTCTGGCACTGTCTGCAAGGAATTTGTACGTTCTCCCAGGTCTGCAGAGGTTTCCTCTGGGTGCTCTGGTTTCATCCCACCCTTCAAAATGTACAGGGTTGTAAGTTCATTGGGGGATTTGGGCAGCACAGTCTCGTGGGTCAGAAGGGCCTTTTACTGTGCTGTACGTCGTTAAATTTTTTAAAAATACATTTTAAAGTGATTTGTTTGAATCCTGTGCTTCTGTAAGGATGCTGCACTCACTAGCAGTGTCAAACAAAAACTGAAAATAACAACTTGCATTTGAAGAGCACTTACTACGTGCTGAATAAATGGTTGATCAAAGGTATCTTTAACGATGCGGGGGTGGGAGTGTGGTGTTGAGAGGAGGAGCTAAAGGAATAGAAAGAGTTGAGAAAGCTGAAATCAGAGAGCCATTAGGAGTGAGAGAAATGAGGGATGAAAAAACAACAAGGTTGCAGTTATCATTAGAAACCACACCGATAAATTAATATTGCCTTTGCCCTGTTCTAACTGATCTCTCTCTCCCTGTGGGTTGACGAGCTGCTGCACTCTTCACAAAAATAAACTTTTTTATTGTACTTTGGGAAACATGACTATAGACAAGCCAAAGCACTGGAAGAATTTAAAGATGAAGGTGAAACATTTCTCAGGGTAGGGTCAGCCAACACAGGTGAGAAAGGTGTGAATCAGACTGGGATGCAGACTGTGGACCCTTGATGCAAATTCAGAATGGAAGCCTCTGAGCTGAGCTCTGGAATACACCTCTAGGTCAAAAAAACTACAAATGAAGCTTTTCAGCAGATGGAGTAAAGTAAGGATTTAATGCTAGGGTTAGGTGTACAAACACATGATCCTTTGATTGGACGAAAATTTCGACTTCATTCCTAAGATAAAACTCAATCAAAAAAGGCACAACGTGGAATTAGTGATGTAGTTACTGTTGCAATGAATAAGGTGGCTGTCAAATTTAAAGATAGATAAATCACTTCAGGGAAATCAACAGTGACATTGAGCATTGCAGCACAGTACAGGCCCTTTACCCCACAATGCATAGCCGACCTACATATACCAAAAAAAGAATAAATCCATTCTTCCTCATAACCCTCTATTTTTCTTTCATTCATATGCCTGTCTAAGAGTTCACTAATTTTCCTTAATGTTTCAGCCTCCACCACCATCCCTGGCAAGGCATTCCAGGCACTCACAATTCTCTGTGTGAAAAACATAACCCTGATCTCTTCCCTAAACTTTCCTCCCTTCAGATTGTAGGGGAAAAAGGTACTGGCTTTCAGAATCTTGTAGACCTCTATTAAGTCTCCTCTCATCCTTCTTTGCTACAAAGAGAAAAGTCCCAGCTTTCCTAACCTTGCCTCAAAAGATTTATTTTCCAATCCAGGCAACATCCTGGTAAATCTCCTCTGCACCCTCTCCATAGCTTCCACTTTCTTCCTATAATGAGATGACCAGAACTGAACACATTACTCTAAGTGTGGTCTTGCCAGAGATCTGTAGAGTTGCAACATGACACTTGGATTCTTGACCTCAATCCCTCTATTAATTAAGCCCAACATCCCTAAGGCCTTCTTAACTATCCTATCAACCTGCATGGATTTGGGCCTCAAGGTCCCTCTGTTCCTCCATGCTGACCATTAACCCTGTACTCAGCCTTCTGGTTTGACCTTCCAAAATGCATCACCTCACACATTCAGATTGAATTCCATCTGCCACTTTTCTGCACAACTCTGCATCCTGTCTATATTCTTTTCGTAACTTATAACAACCTTCAGCACTATCCACATCTCCTCCAACCTCTGTATGATCCGCAAATTTACTGACCTATTCTTCTGCTTCTTCATCTAGGTCATTTATAAAAATTACAAAGAGCACGGGTCCCAGAACAGATATCTGCGGAACTCCACTAGTCACTTATCTCCAGGCAGAATACTTCCCATCCACTACTACTCTCTGCTTTCTACAGGCAAGCCAATTTTTATCCACACAGCCAAAGTTCCATGGATCCCATGTCTCATGATTTTTCTGAACGAGCCCCTCAAGGGGGACATTGTCAAATGAGTTACAAAAATCCATTTAGACTATATCTACTGCCCTACCCTTATCAATTTATTTTGTTACCTTCCCTTCACAAAAGCCGTGCTGACTGTCCTTGAGCAGTCTACTCCAAAATCTCATAAATCCTATCCCTTAGAATCCTCTCCAATAGTTTGCACTCCACTGACGAAAGACTTACTGGTCTCTAATTCTGTGGATTCTCCCTGTTACCTTTTTTAAACAAGAGGATCACATTTGCTATTCTCCAAACCTCCGGCACCTCCCCTGTGGCCAAGATGGACTCAAAGATCATAGCCAATGCCCTAGTTATCGCTTCCCTCCTTTCCCACAGCAACCTGGGGTAGATTGCATCTGGCCCCAGGGACATAAATCTTAATGTTAAGTTGATCCAACATTTCCTCTTCCTTAATCTCAACACATCATCCAGCACACAAGCCTGTTCTATTCTAACATTACCCTGATCAAGGTCCACTTCTCTGGTGAATATTGAAGCAAAGCATTCATTTAGGACCTCTCCAAACTCCTCCACCTCCAGGGACGTTGCCTACTTTATCCTTAAGCAGCCCCACCTTCATTTTTGTCATCCTTCTGTTCTCCACATAAGCATAGAATGCGTTGGGATTCTCCTTAATCCTACATGTCATGGCCTTCTCTTGACCCTTTAAGCTCTCCTAATTCCTTTCTTAAGTTCCTTCCTGGCTACTATATAATTCTCATGAGCCCTTCCTGTTTCCTGCTTCCTAAATCTAATGTATGCTTCCTTCTTCCTCCTAACTAGCAGCCTCATTTATTTTGTCAATCACAGTTCCCTTTTCCTACTTTCTCTTCCCTCTTTCAGTGGAACAAACCTATCCTAAACCCATTTCGAGTGGTCGCTGTGCTTTCTCCCATGAACATCTGTTCCCAACTCATCCCATCATAATTCATCTTTCCCCAATTGAGCACTTTTCCATTTTATCTGCTTTTATCCTTATCCACAGTGATTCTAAAGCTCAGGGAGTTGTGGTCACTCACACCAAAATGTTCTCCTACTGAGAGGTCTGTCACGTGACCAAGTTCATTACCCAGTATTAGATCCAGTATAGCCCCTCCTGTAGTCAGCTGTTCCACATACTGTGTCAGGAATCCTTCATGGACACACCTGACAAATTCTACTGCATCTATCTGTCTTGCAGAAAGGAAGTGCCAGCCAACATTAGAGAAGTTGAAGTCTCCCATGACAGTAATCCTGTAAGGACTGCACCATTTCAAAATTTGCCTAATTATTTGTTCTCAGTGTCTTGAGGGCAATTTAGGGGCCTATAGTCTACTCCCAGTATATTGATTGCTCCCTTCCTATTTCTGAATTCAACCCATACCAACTTAGTGGATACTCCCTCTACAGCATTCTCCCTTTCTACACCTGTGATACTATCCATGACCCGTAGTGCAACTCCCCCGACTTCCCATCCTATTCCTTTTAAAACACTTACACCCCAGTACCTGATTCAGCTAATCCTGTTCTTCTGTCAGCCAAGTCTCTGTCATGTTGACAACATTGTAATTCCACTTACTGATCCATGCTATAAGTTCATCTCTTTTATTCCTAATATTCCTTGCATTAAAATAGACACATTTCAAACCCTCTGAGTATATTTTTATTTTCTCCCCTGCCTGTCCTTCCTCACATACTCGCAGCACATTGCATCATGCGTTTCACCTTCTGACCTATTCTCTGCACTCACACTCTGATTCCCACCCCCCCTGCCAAGCTAGTTTAAACCTTCTCCAACAGCTATAGCAAACCTGCCTAGCAGGATATTGGTCCCTCTCCAATTCTGGTGCAGCCCATCCTTTTTGTACAGGTCAGACCTTCCTCAGAAGAGATCCCAATGATCCACAAATCTGAGCCCCTGACCCCTGCACCAACTCTTCAGCCACATATTCATCTGCCACAACTTCCTATTCTTATGCTCACAGGCAGCAATCTCAAGATTATCACCATTGAGGTCCTGCTTTCACAATTTAAAAATCCAGATATTCAATTAAACTATAAAATAATTATGAGCAATTCATTGAGATCCTGTATTACTTTTCTTTTTCACAGGCAGTTCCATTGACTGATGCTCAATCTAATAATGAAGAGAAAAGTTCTGTGACATCAATGGGGCACACCATTTTACTTGCCAATTCTTCAGCTGCAACAACCAACATCACATTAGCTCCTCGAACAGCACCAGAGGGAGTTCAAACACCCAGTACCCCAGCATTGCAAGCACTGCAGACTCAGTCCACAGTCAACCTTCAGCAAGACCAGCTCCTTCCTCCCCGTGAGCTGCTGGATGACAGTCGGCCCGAGGCCCTGACCGATTTGGGGTTGTCCGCTGCAGAGCTGGCTGTAGCTGCAGCTGCCGAGGAAGCAGCTCGCTTGGCATTGCTGGAAGAAGAAGCCAGGATGAAAACGACAACAACAGCATCAGCAGAGGTCCTGGCATCGAGTGAGGATGCAGGTGGGTATGTGCTGCAGAACGAGCTGCCAAACTGCCAGGTCGTAAGTTACCTTTTATTGTTTGAGATGATTGCATGTTAAGCTCGAGCCAAATTGTCTGAACAGAGCCATGGAGCTCTGGTTTATTGGATTGGCTCTGATTGTAATCACCTCTTCCAAGTTTGTTTCTAATCAATACTGGAACAAGAGGAGGATGCTTGGACTCTCAAGTCCATGCCATGGTTCAATCATATGATTACCTACTTCCACTTCAGCACCTGTTCCATATCCCTTGATTCTCTCACCTAACTAAAATCTGGCATTAATTAACAAACACCTTTTTGATGACTCTCTCACATTAATTTACTCCCTCTAATTCTAGAATTGTCTACCAGACCCTTCACTTTATCCTTGCCCCTCATGATTTTATAAACATCTGTAAGGTCATACCTCAGCCCTTTGAGGTCTAGGGAATAAAGACCCAGCCTAAATAACCTCCTCTATAACTCAAACCCTCCAGCCCCAGTATCATCTTGGAGAGTCTCTGTACTCTTTCCATGTTATTGATATCCTTCCTATAGCTGGGCAATCAGACTGCTTTGTACATCATGTCATTACATTTTTACTCAATGTGCTGCTCAATGAAGGCACAAATGTCATCTGCCACCTTCATTACCCTGTTCACTCAAGTTGCTACTTTCAGGGAATGATGCACTTATACCCCAAAATCTCTGTTCTGCAGCAATCTCCAGGATTCTACCATTCTCTGTGAAAGTCCTGCCCTGGTTGAACTTTCCAAAGTGCAGCATCTCGCACTTAGTCAGACTTCAATTTGCCAATCCTTGGTCCATCTTCCCAACTGATCTAGATCCTGTGTAAACTTCGATATCCTTCCTCACTGTCCACTGCATTACCAATTTTAGTGCTATCTGCAAATAAACTAATTACCGTATGTATTCATGTTAATAGTTGAGTTTTGAGGACCAATTTTTTGGGTCAAATTTGGGGGGGGAGGTTGACTTTTACACGGATACTACTTTTGACCGAGTTAAGTACCTATGTCGTTCAAGAAGTCGGGAGCTCGGATGGCTGGGACCAGGTGGTAAGTATGCGTTTGGAATGTCAGGAGCTCTGGTGGGCAGGAAGCTAGGAGAGGATATGTAGCCGGGGCATCAAAAGCTCGAATAGGCAGTGGCCGAGGTGAGGATTTTGGGTCAGGGCCTCAGGAGCTCGGATGGGCGGGTGGTCAGGGCCAAAAATAGAATGGGTAAACTTTTACATGGGACAAACGAAAAATACGCAATTTTTGGGCCAAAAAACATGGGGGTCAACTTTTAAACATTATCGACTATTACACAAGTATACATGATAAGTTAATTGCATTGCCACCAAATCAATATAGATGACAACATCTGTGGACCTAGCACTGACCTCCTGTAACACACCACTAGTCTCAGACTCCAATCAAACAAATGTCCCTCAGCCTCCTTCCACTAAACCAATTATGAATCCATTTAGCCAGCTCATCTTGGATTCCAAGCAACCTGACCTTCCCAATTAAGGTGCCATATGTGACCTTGTATAAAACCTTGCCAAAAACCCAAAGAGACAACGTCCACCACCCTGCTCTCATCAATCCTCTTTATCACCTCTTCAAAAATTCAAACTATATCTCAATCTCTCAAATATCTCCATTTGGCCCATTGGAAGGAATATGAGCCTACTGTTTAAACTTAACCATTATATAGCCAGGATGTAATTGGAGTGAATCTACTCTGCAAGTTCTCTGATACCAGTGTCTATTTCCTGGAGAATGTTGCCTAAAACCAGGGGAAGAGCAGATGGAATCTGGTCCACTGCTCAGTGCTGAATCTGTCCACCTAGGGGGTGGTTTCTGACCACACTCTGTGGAATAGTTCATCAACCAGGAAGATAAGTGCAGAAATTATGATTGCTGATTATTAATTATGTTTCATGCAGGCACAAGCAACAATTCAAAGTTCAGATTTATTGTCATAGTGTTTACATGATATTACATATAACCCTGAGACGACAATACAAGTTGTATGCTTCTGCAAGTACTGGAATGAGGCCATTCAGAGAGATATTTCCCTTCTTCAGACAAGCAAGATGAAGTTAACTGTTACTGAGCTATGTCGGTACCTTCACTGTCTGGAATGTTAAGAGATGATGTGAAAACACTCAGCACACACAAATTGCACTTTCTCTTCACCCAGCTCTACATTTATCCTGCATTATACACCTGCAGTTGAGATCAGTTATAGAGAAGCAGCTGGAGGACAAACCCTGCAATGACATTGTCCATTTTCTTGATCATTCTGGCCTTGGATTCTTCAGTGTCAAATGTGGGCAAGCACCAATGATACCTATTGTTAATCTATGCTCTCAAAACAATAATCTGCCTACTGCTCCTCATCGATTTAATATGTTGACAGATATATCCAACATCTTTGGATTTTTTTTTTTACTTTGTGCCTGCTGAATGACTAGCCAATTTTAGTGCACATTGATCTTATAACTAACTCAAAACTGCAGCAATTTTCTCCCTTCTTTAAAATACAGCAAGGGAAGATCCTATGGAAACCTCCTCAGCAGATTTGGCAACAATGCAGCCAGCGCAACTTTCTCACCAGGCTCTGCAGACACTGGTGTCCCTGCAGTCTATTGTTCCGTTAGCTGAACTTGCACAACAGGACATAGAAAGAGCAGGCCAACAGGCTTCAGACAGCAACCGACCCTCCCGGCTAGCGGAAGCTCTAGCACCAGCAGATAGTCTCAATGATTCTACCTCGGAGACCAATGGGCCTCAGGAACTGGCCAGCACTGTCTCGAGTATTCAGCTGCCCATTCTGAGAACCACTGGTAAGTTCAGCAAAAAAAAAAAACCCTCCTTCTGTTTTCATAGAAAATTCTGTCCCCTATATCCTAACTTGTTTGTGCATCAACCTGCACACTAGTCTGCTTTGACATCTGCTCCCATTTTAAAGTTTTCTGACTGTTTTTCAAATCCCTTCATGGCCAACAACCTGTTCTCCCCCGTTTCTAACATCTTCCTCTCCAAGTTCTCAGTAGTCTTGCATTTCTGGCTCTCATGAGCTTCTCTGATTTTTGATAGGCCTAGATTTCCCCTCTCTAAACTTCTCTACCTCACTAACCTTCCTCTCAGGCAATCCTCCAAGCTACCTGTCATCTATCCTTTTTTTTTCTTATTAATCTTTTATGTGAATTGAGTGAAGGATTATTGATTGTTGGAACTCAATCATTGGTTGTTATGAGGCCACTCTTGCAGCTTGCAGCTTGCAGTGTGTGTTATGGGATGCAACTACCCACCATACTTCTACTTTTAAACATTTCAAAACTTTTAACTGACCATTCTACAAAGTCAATCAATATTCTGCAATATATTCTTGTTGTCAAATGTCGACTAAATACATTTTTAAAGAACCAGTTAAGTGAAAGTGTGTTAACTATTTATCTCGGATAACATCACTGGACGTGTCATCCTGTAGATGAGACTGTGAGAGCCTCGATAAATCCAAGTTGTTTTGGGGAAGTAAACAAAAATGTTCCAGCTTCTGCAAGGGCACAGTGGCTGTTTGCTGCCATTGTTTCATGAAATTACTTCCTGAGGGTTTGGTCAAGGCAGATAATGTAGAGATATGGCAAACTTCTAAAGGCATGCTGGTGAACTAGTTGGATTTTTTACAATTTACAACAGTCTCCGAGCTTCAGTCATCAAATTTTTCCAATGAACTGCCTATACTACTTCACAACTCTGCCATGATCGCTGTTAATTCTAACATGTTTTCTAACATCAATAAGTAGGAAAATGTAATTCGGATTGAATACTCAAGCAATTCAAAATACTCTTTAACTTGCAAATAGACACCACTATTTTTAAAAGAACAAACCTCATTGGATATTGGGCTTGGTATCTTAACTGGTTATAACTGGAAAGAAGTGCTTATTTAGTGTGCAACCTAATGCAGAATTGACCTGTCTGAATATCAGCGCAATAATTACAAGTCTTGGAAGCATCAAATTGATTTGCATTCTTCCCAAACTGCAGTGAAAGAAACTCTTGCATTTGGCCCCAGCTGTCTACCCAACGGAGCTCCCGAAACCATGACCACCTACTCCAACTCTGGCCCCAGCTGTCTACCCACTGGAGCTCCCATCACTTCAACAGCTGACTCCAGCATTGACCTTGGCCGCCTACCTGCAAGAGGTCCCAACCCTTCGGCCACTGACTCTCATCTGGGCCCTGACTTCCCTCAGTCCGGAGTTTCCCACTATAGTGGTCCCAACCTTGCTGCTGGATCCCACTTGCTCATTCTCCCAACTACTTACCCTTCCCTATCCTCGTACACCTCTCCTTACTTTACCCCATCTCCTTTTCACAACTTCCCTCTTCTTCCCAAGATACCCCCTACCCTCCTCCTTCCCTCTGACCTCCCAATCCTTCCCCTCTAACCTCCATCCTCCCCATCCCTCCACCTCCCCTATCTTCCTTCTCTACCTTCTGACCTCCCTAATCCTCCACCTCCTCCCAACACCCTCCACCACACTGATTCCCACTCTGTCTCCTGCTTAGTCTTTAGCATCCCCTTTAACCTTCCCCTCTCTGAGAAGGGCCGTTTAGTTCTCAGCAGAGGCTTTACCTTCTTCCCCCTCTGCCCACACTAATGAGTTCTGCACACACTACAATGCCAAACTCTTCCATCCACCTCTGGGCTTACTTTCATGACCCTAACTCTCCACCTCCGGCCACCCAAGACCCCTTTTCCTGCTTTAAGCCTCTTTCTCCTCTTGAATGCCTCATTCTGGCCAGCTGCCCGCTCTGGATCTTTTTATTTCCATTTTCCGCCGACACATCAACCATCTCAATTTCACCACTCCTCTCTTGTATTCTAATCTTACTTCCTCCGAACTCTCTGCTCTCCACTCTCTCCGCAACAATCCCAACCTAACCATAAAACTCGCAGGTAAGGGTGGTGCTGTTGTGGTCTGGCACACTGACATCTACTTTGCCAAGGCTAGATGACAACTCTCAGACAGCTTCTGCTATTTACCCCTTCCACAGGACCCACCACGGCTCATCAAGCCACGGACTCCAACAGCATCTCCAACCTCATCACCTCTGGTCACCTACGACCTCCAACTTTATTGTCTCCCTTCCCTGCTCTGCCCGTTTCTACCTTTTACCAAAGATACATTAACCCAACCCATCTGGGTAGACCCATTTTTTCCGTTTGCTCTTGCCCCGCCAAACTAGTTTCGACTTACCTTGACTCTATCTTTTCTCCGCTGGACCAATCCCTCCCCACCTCTATCCCCAATACCTCACATCTCTTCAATGACTTCAAATTTCCTGAACTGGACTGCCTCATCTTTATGATGAATGTCTAATCCCTTTATAGCTCCATCCTCCATACAGAAGGTCTTAAACCACTTCCTCCATACAGAAGGTCTTAAAGCACTTTGCCTCTTCAAGAACAGAAACCCTCTACCACCTTCGCTTGTCAGAACTTGTCCTCACTCAAAACAACTTCTCCTTTAACTCATCTCACTTCCTACAAATCAGAGGAGTAGCCATGGGTACACACATGGGCCCCAGCTACTCCTGCCTGTTTGTGGATTTTGTGGATCAATCCATTCTGTAAGCCTACACAGACAATACCCCTCAACTCTTCCTCCTTTATATTGATGACTACATCGGAGCTGCCTCAGCTCATCAGCTTCATTCAGTTCATGGCCAATGATCTCAAACTCACCTTGTCCATCTACGACAACACTCTTCCCTTCCTGGATCTGTTTGTCTCCATCTCAGGAGACAACCTTTTCACTGACCTATATTACAAACCCTTTAACTCCCACAACTACCTTTCACCCTGTCCCCTGCAAGGATTCTATTCCCTTCTCACAATTTCTCACTCTCTGCTATGTGTTCCCAAAATGAGGTCTTCCAATCCAGATCTACTGAAATGTCTGCCTTTTTCAACCAATGTGGCAACCCCTCCACCACCATCAACTCAGCCTTCACCTGTATCTCCTTCATTTCCCACTCATCTGCCTGGCCCTCTCTGCCCCCAGATGCAACAAACACAGGATTCTCCTTGTCCTTACCTACCACCCCACCAGCCTCTGGAATTTCTGGTACTTACAACAGGATCCCACTACCAGACACACTTTCTCTTCTCCTCTCCTCTCTGCTTTCTGTAGTGACTGCTCCCTCTGTGACTCTCTTTGTGTACTCATCCCCCACTGCCAATTTCCCCCCCCCCCCCACCCCAGCACCTTCCCCTGTGACCACAGGATGTGCCATACTTGCACCCATACCTCCTCATCATAATCCAGGGCCCCAAACAGGCTTTTCAACAGAAGCAACATTTCACTTGTGTATCCATGGGATTGATTTACTGCTGGCCTTCTCTACGTCGCAGAAACTGGGCACAGACTGGGAAATTGCTTCGCTGAACACCTTCGCTCTGTCCGCACCAGTGACAGAGACCTCCCAGTGGCCAACCATTTCAGTTCTGCATCATACTTCCATACTCACATGTCTGTCCATGGCCTCATGTACCATCCCACCAAGACCACCCATAAATTGGAAGAACGTCTGGTTACCTGTCTGGTCATTCTCCAGCTGGATGATATCAACATTGACATTTCTGGTTACTCCTAACCTGTTCTCCTTTCCCCCTCCCTATATCCATCTAGCCATTCCCCCACCCCCACCCCCCGATCGCTGCTGTGCCCTTCCTCCCTTCTCCACCTATTACTTCCTGCCTTTGCAACCACATCTCCTCCCTTATTCCCTTTTATTCAGACGCATTGATGAAGGTCTTAAGCCCGAAACATCAGTTATTTTTATCTTAATTATATAAAGGACACTTTGATTTGCTGAGTTTCTCCAACTACGGTGTCTGCAGACTTTTGTGTTTTACTTCTTGCATTTGAATGTTACTGTGTTTACGTCAAGTTTTTTGATAATCATTCTGAACCAATCGTAACCCATGAGGTGTTATAGAATATTGGGTGACCCATTCAGCTTTAAATGTTTCCATATATCTTTAAGGTATACAAATATATTTTTATTCCAAAAAGTTCCTCCATAAGCAAGCCATTGGTTCATTTAGTTTGTATATGCAGTAGCATTGTATACACAAATTGAAAGAACCAGTGGATTTCTGTTTATCTTGATACATGTAATCTCTGTGACAGAAATTCGATTTATTCTGATCTCTTGTTGTTGTCTTCCATTCTTCTGGTAAATAATTCCAAAAGCTTGTTTAATGCTGTGATTATTGCAAGAACCTTGATGATATTGTAGAACTTCCCATGCACCTTCATTTTGCTGTACCATCTTTCTGCTCTTCCATGTGTTTTAGCATCAATGAGCTACTCCTTGTTTGGCTTCTTCATTTGATTAATGTCTCATTTTGATCTGAATTGGTCAAGGCTATTCTGTTTGCTGTATCTTTTTCTTTCCCTAACATTACTGGTTCAAACTGCCTGATTGCCTAACCCCAAATGTTCAGCAGTCTCTTTAAACTCCTCTTGTTGAAGAGACTGACCTACTTTCTTGGCCCAATTCCTTCCTTAAAGGCTGAAAAACTCACTTTCTTCCATGGCTTCGTTAACTGTTAACTTTAAATTAAGACAAGCAGCATGATAACAGGCCCATAGAGCCCACGAGACCATGACTCCCAAAAACACAAATTAACCTACAATCCCTATGTTTTTGAAGGGTGGGAGGAAATCAGAGGAAGTCCATGCAGACCTGGGGAGAATATACAAACTCCTTACAGATAATGCTGGATTCGAACCTGGGTCACTGGCACTGTAATAGTGTTGGGCTAACTGCTGTGCTAACTGTTCCAGAAAAGACTTTTCAAATCTACCATTATCACACACTCTGATCCATGCCCCTCATCTTTGCAGTCTATTGCTATGCTTCCATTTTCCCCTCTCTTCAATGAACTCTAGCCTTCAAACATTCCAAAATACTATACTTGGTTTGAATGCCTCCACTCAAGGACCAGCTGCTGTTTGCCTTTGTAAATGACTGTCGCAGAGACAGTCATTAACAATATCCAAAATATTGCTGCTGCTCAAGACTTAACTTGCTCTGTCTGTTTGTTCATTCATATGTCACTCCTGTGCTTGCTGGCCTATCTTATTATTTTCAATCTGTAATCACTTTCAGCCCTACAAAACCTTTGTGCATCTCCAACATAACATAAATAGTAGGGGCAAGTGTAGACCATCTGGCCCATTGAGTCTGCCTTCACCAATCACTCAGATCTGGCTGTGGACTTTGCCTCACTTACCCTAAATTCCCCCATTCTTCAAAAAATCTATCTGTGTCTTAAAACGTTTAGTGAGGCAGCCTCGACTGCTTCATTGGGCAGAGAATGCCTCAGATTAAATCAGATTCCCTCGATCTTAAGGCTATATTCCCTAGTTCTAATCTCACCTTTCAGTGGAAACAACTTCCTGCTTCTACCTCACTGCTTCTTGATCAAACCCAATTTAATTTGCCACTATTGGAAAGTTTCTAGCTACAGGTACACGATGCTTTATCCGGATATCTAAAATCCAGAAAGCTCCAAAATCCAGCAAGTGGGGAAAGAGGCAGCAGCATGAGTCGGGCGGGCGAGAGACCGGCAACGCGAGTCAGGCGAGCGAGAGACTGACAGCACGAGTCGGGCAGGCGAGAGACCGGCAGCGCGAGTCGGGCGGGCGAGGTGGGGAGACCGGCATCGCAAGTTGGGCGGGCGAGTGTGGGAGACCGGCATCGTGAGTTGGGTGGACGAGAGACTGGCAGCGCAAGTCGGGCGGGCGAGGGGGGTTTGGGGGAGACAGCAGGGTGACTAGAAGTGGGTGGGGGTGGATACAGCAGCAAAATTTGGGTGGGCTTTCTGAAATTCGGAACACACCGTCCCACAAGGGTTCCGGATAAAGGATTGTGTACCTGTACCAATATACTCAGAATTTAAAATTCTCAACAGTTCTCTTTCATCATTTAAGGTTCTCACTAAAACAACCCTCTTTGACCTCAGGCCCTGTTCTAATATCATCTTGTGTGGCTTGCTGTCAGTTTATTTTTATTCAGTACCATGAGATATAGCTTAGGATGTGTTTGCAAGCTTAAAAAGGTGCTCTTTGAATGAAGTGATTGACCACATGTATAAAAGCATAAAATATGTAATGGATATGCATTTGGAAACATATTTTTGAACTGCATGTTAATTTTATTATAGAATAGGCACAGAAGCTGAGCCTAGAGTCTTTTGCAATGCAATTTAAAATGGATATTGACTGGGACTTCTTTCATTGTAAAACAGGTCTGCCACCATATACTTCTCTACTGACACCATCAACCAACCCAGTCTCCAGACCAATGAAGCTACAGGCAGCCACTGCTTTAGCTCAAGTAGCCAATGGAAACAGACTTCCTGCATCAGTAAGTGCTCCCACAAGGACTTCATACAATTACATTCCTTGTTGACCAGTTGTTGTGCTGAACCAAAGGAAACAACCTGATGCTGTTGAGCACTGGAAATTGGAAATTCTTGCTTTCCACAAACAAATTCCTCCTGTTGTTAAGATGAGCTTGTACAAATTCAGGACAAAAGTTATTAGAGTCTTAAAATCCGGTCTTGCACAGCAAAGGAACAAACCCATGTGTCTGTGCTAAACACTATGTCCTAATAATACAAAAATCCACAGATAGCACTTGGTAGATTTCTCTCCAACCCCTTCGTGTTCATATGTCTATCTAGAAGCCTTTACAATTGTATCCACTTCCATCACTGCTCCTGGCAGTTCATTCCAGGCACCCACCATTCTTTGTGTGAAAGATTTGCCCCACATATCTCCCCCTCACCTTAAATGCATGTCCTGTAGTAACACCTATACCCTGGGAAAAGATTCAGACTGTCCACCCCATCAATACCTCTCATGATTATATACACCTCTATCATGTCTCCTCTTCAGCCTCTTACACTCCAGAGTTTATCCATTTTCTCCCCGTAACTCGTACACTCTCATACAAGCAACATCCTGGTAAACCTTTTCTCTACCCTTCCCAAAGCCTCCATTTCCTTCCTGAAATGAGGCTAACCAAAGTGGTCTAACCATAGGTTTATAAAGAACAGAGAACATATCAGCACACTGTAGGCCTTTCTGTCCACAATGCTGTACTAAATTTATATACCTACCAACCTAAACCCTCCCTACCTCAAAAGGACAACCTTTTTAAAAAGGACAACCTTTTTTTTAAAAACTCACATTCCACCTTAAGTATTCCCTATACCATAAATGCTCTATGATTAGTAAGGGATTGCTTAAGGTGGTATGTGAGTGAAAAGAAAAAGGTTGAAAACCATTGTTTTAATCATACCTAATTGACTTGTTATGTGCACAGTTTCATAATCCAAAGGAAATGGGCTAATGATAATTTTTCTCAACCAAAATATTTCAGTAACAATTGGGTCCACTCACATACCACTTTAAGCAATCTCTTAATCACAGAACCCTGATGGCATAGAGAATACTTAAGGTGGAATGTGAGTTTTTTTTAAATGTTGCCCACCCCTGCCCTATTTATTTATTTCATCCATGTGCCTATCTAAGACTATTAAATGCCCCTATTGTTCCAGCCTCCACCATCACCCCGGCAATGCATTTCAGGTACCCACAACTCTGTACAAAAAAAAATTCCTGATGTCTCCCCTAAACTTATCTCTCTTCAGAGAAAAGATGTCCTCTGTTGTTTGCTACCCCCTCCTTGGGGGAAGGGTGCTGGCAGTCTACTTTATGCACGTCTCTCAATAATCATGTAGTCTTCTATTAAGTCACCTTTCATCCTTTTTTGCTCCAAAGAAAAAAGCTCTAGCTCTGCTAGCCTTACCTTATAAGACTTTCTAATCCAGGCATCGTCCTGGTAAATCTCCTCTGTACCCTCTCCATAGCTTCCAAGTCTTTCCTATAATGAGGTGACCAGAAGTGAACACAATATTCCAAGTCTGGTCTCACCAGAGATTTGAAGCCTTCTTAACTATCGTATCAACCTTTGTACCAACCTTGAGTGATCTATGGATTTGTACCCCAAGGTCCCTCTGTTCTTCCACACTATTAAGTATCCTACCTTTAACCATGTACTCTGCCTTCCAAAATGCATCATCTCACACATCAGATTGAACTCCATCTGCCTCTTTTCTGCCAAACTCTGCATCCAGTCTATATCCTGTTGTAACTCATGACAACTTCAACACCATTCACAACACCTCCAATCTTCATGTCATTCACAAACACACTAACCCATCCCTTTATTTCTTCATTCAAGTCATTTTTAAAAATCACAAAGAACAGGGATCCCAGAACAGATACCTACTGAATTCCACTAGACATTGACCTTAAGTCAGAATATTTTCCATCCACTACTACTCTCCACTGTTTTCTACAGGCAAGCCATTTCTGAATCCACACAGCCAAGGTTCCATAGATCCCATGCCTCATGCCTTTTTGAACAAGTCTCTCATGGGGCACTTTGTCAGATGCCTTATTAAAATCCATATACACCACATCTCAGAATCGGAATTTATTGACATGAACAAGTCAAGAAATCCGGTGTTTTACAGCAGCATCATGGAGCAAACATTCATATTATAACCATCTTACATCATTACTATAAAAAAAATTAAAATAATAGTGCACGAAAAGTAAGGCAGTGTCTTTGGTTTATTGATTATTCAAGAATCTGATGGCAGCGGGGAAGAAGCTGTTCTTGTGCTATTGAGTGCTTGTCTTTACTTTCCTATACCTTTTTACTGATGGTAGCAAAGTGAAAAGGTTCCCTATTAGGAGATTAAGTATTGCATCCTCTCTCATTGGTACCTCTATATATTGGTATTTTTATTTCCAATCTGATCCATTGGAACAGTTGAATGACAGGTGACGCCTCTCCCTGTGCAAATCAGTGGCTGATGTAGAAAGCAACACAATAGGCACTGCATTCCAGAAGCAATTCATATTGTGAAGCACTCTAGGATATCTTTTGGCCAATATACCTTTGAATTTGTACATTAAAAACTGATGCAATACTTGATCTCCTATTAGGGAACCAGACAAGTCAGGTGACAGAAATATGTGTAGGTGAACATTTTGGGTCCAATGACCAAAATCTCATTAGTTTCAAGTTAATTATAGATAAGGATAGGTCTGGTCCTTGAGTTGAGATTCTAATTGGAGAAAGGCCAATTTTGTGGAAATAAAAAAGGATCAAGGAAGAGTGGATTATGATAAGTTGTTTAGTGGCAAGGATGTGTTCATTAAGTGGAAGACCTCAAAAGCAAAATATTGAGTGCAGAGTTTGCATATTCCTGTCAGGATTAAAGACAAAATTAATGGGTATAGGGAACCTTGGTGTTCAAGGGATATTTGCGATCTGGTAAAGAGGAAGAGAGAGGTATATAGCAGGTATAGGCAACAAGGAGCAAATGAGGTACTAGAAGAATATAGAAAATGTAAGAAAATACTTAAGAAGGAAATCAGGAAGGCAAATAGAAGATATGAGGTTGCTTTGTCAGATAATGTGAAAGTAAACCCAAAGAGTTTCTACAAGTATGTTAAGAGTGAAAGGATAGTAAGGGACAAAATTAGTCCCCAAGAAGATCAGAGTGGTCATTTATGTGTGGAGCCAAATAGATGGAGGAGATCCTAAACAGTTTTTTTTTTGCATCATTTACTCAGGAAACTGACATGGTGTATAAGGAAGGAAAAGAAACAAGCAGGAGTGGCATGGAACGTATAGAGATTAAAGAGGAAGAGGTACTTGCTGCCTTACAGCGAATAAAGGTAGATAAATCCCCCAGGCCTGACATGATATTCCCTTGGACCTTATGTAGAAATTGCAGAGGCTCTATCAGAAATATTTAAAATGTCCTTATCCACGGGTGACGTTCCGGAGGATTGGAGGGTAGCTCATATTGTTCCATTTTTTAAAAAGGCTCCAAAAGAAAACAAGGAAATTAAAGGGCGGTGCGCCTGATGTCTGTAGTGGGTAAATTACTGGAGGGTGTTATGAGAGATAGGATATACAAGTATTTGGACAGCCAGGCCTAGTCAGCCTGGCTTTGTGCGTAGTAGGTCGTGTTTAACTAATCTTAGAGAGTTTTTGAAGAGGTTACCAAGAAAGCAGATGAAGGAAAGGCTATGGATATTGTCTACATGGACTTTATCAAGGTCTTTGACAGGGTCACACATGGGAGGTTAGTTCAGAAAGTTCAGACACTAGATATCTATGAAGAGGTGGTAAAATGGATTTGAATTTGGCTGAATGGGAGAAGAAAGAGAGTGGTAGTGGATGATTGCTTCTCAAACTTGAGACCTATAATTAGTGGTGTGGCTCAGGGATCAGTGCTGGGACCATTGTTGTTTGTTGTTTATATCAATGATCTGGATGATGATTGCTGAAGTTTGGAGGTGTTGTGGACAGAGAGGATGGCTTTCAAAGCTTGCACAGGGATCTGGACCAACTGAAAAAATGGGGCAGAAAATGGCAGATGGAATTCAATATATTTTGGAAGGACAAACCAAGGTAAGACATACAGTGGAACCCCATTATAACGCGATGGTTGGGGTCCAAAATTATTGCATCACAAAAAAAGCGGGGTCGTGTTAAATCAGTATATCTATACACACACATCAATTGTGGCAGAAACTCCCCCATTCGGCAGCACTCCCTCGCCCCATTCGCGCCAGGACCCTCCCCTTCATCCATGCAATGAATTCCCCACCAAGATAAACATTACTGTACTTACCTTAATCATTTAGACCAATGGTTTTCAATCTTTTTCTTCCCACTCACATCGCACTTTTAAGTAATCCCTTTGCCATAAGTGCTCTGTGATTAGTAAGGGATTGCTTAAGGTGGAATGTGAGTGGGAAGGGAAGGTTGGGAACCACTGCTCTAGACCCAATTGTTACTGAAATATTTTACTTGAGGAAAATTGTCATTGGCTCATTTCCTTTGGAGTTATGAAACCGTGCACATAATGAGTCAATTAGGGATGATTAAAACAGGTTTTCAAACTTTTCTTTCCACCCACATATCACCTTAAGTAATCCCTTATTAATCACAAATAACAAATAACTAAAGTGGTATATGAGTAGAAAGAAAAAGATTGAGTACCACTGATTTAGACATGCCGCTTCTAAACATCTGTTATGCCACAGGGTGGCCATCCCTGGTACAGCAACTTTTAAAATGGTCTCACTTAATGCCCAATCTCAAAGAATGGAACGTGGACGTTAAGCAGCACATCAGGTCCAATGACTAATCACATTTTATCCGAATTCATGTTAAATCAGGGTGTGTTAAATCGGGGTTCCACTGTTCATAGTAAATGGTAGGGCACTGAGGAGTGCAGAGCAACAAAGGGATCTAGGAATACAGATACATAATTCCCTGAAACTGTGTCACGTAGACAGGGTTGTAAAGAAAGCTATTGGCATCTTGGACTTCATAAATCAAAGTTTTCCTAAATATTTTGTTTTTGTTTTTTCCATAAATATACATATCAAAATGTTCTATTTTCAAAATATATAAATATATATGTATATAACTTTTTTCTGACAAAACAAAACACAATAACCCCTTCCCTCCCTCCTCCTTCCCTGTGTAAATCTATAAATCGTCAGGGTTTACAATTGGGTTTAAAAAAAGAAAATCTTCATTGGGATAGTCTATTTTATAATAATAGTACCTTTTTATATTTGGGGCCCTATATAGTCTGAATATGGTTGCCATATTTTTATAAATATGCCATATTTATTTTTTAGATTATATGTAATTTTTTTCACCCCCCATAGGAATACAACTATTCATCTCTGTCTGTAGAGGGGAGTCCGACTTCCAAATAAATAAACATTTTTTAGCCATAGCTAAAGTTATTTTAACTAATGAAATTTGAAATGTAATTGTCTTTTCACATCTTCAAATTCTTTTCTTTATTTAATTAAGGTCGGGCGAAAGTCTTGAAAAAATAGCACCTTTTCATGATCAGCCTCAGGCGGACCATTATTCTGTCTAATCATATGCTGCTCCCAGAATTATCTCCTGTTTTCAGTAACTTAAAAGCTTCACCCTGAACTGGTGTTGGACTTTGGTCGCCGGCTCTTCTGGGTCTAAGTGTTTGATGAGCTCTCTTTTTTTTATAATTTTTTATTTTTCACACAGTGAACCATATCAACCAAAATATATACAAACGTTTCTCATTAAATATACACAGTGGCATTTTCTCCCTTTTTTTCCCCCCTACCCTCCATCCCCCCTTCCCACCCCCCTCCAAAACCAATAAATATTCAACATATACAATACAATAAAAACATGAAACAATGTCTTCACACAATGAAAATAAACAAGAAAAATGTGTCATCTACTTTTACACACTGAATCAAGTCGTTTTGTCTTCTTATCATTTTAGGGGGTGGAGATCCGAGGCAAGCCCTCTGTTACGTTCTGTGTATGGTTCCCAAATTTGTTCAAATAATGTGACTTTATTTTTTAAATTATATGTTATTTTTTCCAATGGAATACATTTATTCATTTCCATGTACCATTCTCTCTTCCATTTTCCAAGTTGACATTATACAGTTTTTGCACCTGCTTAGGCTATCATAATGAATCTTGTTTACATTTTATCCAATTTGAGGCCTAATTCTTTACTTCTTATGTTACTTAAAAGAAAGATCTCTGGATTTTTTGATATGTTATTTTTTATGATTTTATTTAATATCTGATTTAGATCTTCCCAAAACATTTTCACTTTCGTACATGCCCAAATTGCATGTATTGTTGTTCCCATTTCCTTCTTACAGCGAAAACATCTATCTGATAATATTGGATCCCATTCTTTTAACTTTTGAGGCATGATATATAACTTGTGTAACCAATTATACTGTATCATGATAACCTTGTGTTTATTGTATTCTTCATAGTTCCAGAACATAACTTTTCCCATGCTTCATTTTTTATCTTTATGTTTAAATCGTTTTCCCACTTTTGTTTAGGTTTATACCTTATTTCATCATTTTCCTTATCTTGCAGCTTAATGTACATGTTCGTTATAAATCTTTTAATTATCATTGTGTCTGTAATTACATATCCAGAAGCTCCCTTCTGGTAATCTCAATCTGTTTCCCAATTTATTCTTTAAATAAGCTTTCAGTTGATCATATGCAAACATTGTACTGTGAGTTATTCCATATTTGTACTTCAACTGTTCAAATGTTAATAAATTATTTCCCAAAAAACAATTTTCTATTCTTTTGATTCCTTTTCTCTCCCATTCTCTAAAGGAAAGGTTATCTATTGTAAAAGGGATGAGTTGGTTTTGTGTCAATAACAATTTTGGTATTTGGTAATTCGTTTTTTCCCTTTCTAAGTGAATCTTCTTCCATATATTAAGTAAATGATGCAATACTGTTGAGCTTTTATATTGCACCAGCTTTTCATCCCACTTATAAAGTATATGTTCTGGTACCTTCTCCCCTATTTTATCTAGTTCTATCTTAGTCCAGTCTGGTTTTTCCCTTGCCTGGTAAAAATCTGATAAATACCTTAATTGTGCGGCTCCATAATAATTTTTAAAGCTTGGTAACTGCAAACCACCTTGGTTATACCTCTCTGTTAATTTATCTAACTCTACCCTCGGTGTCCCCCCTTTCCACAAGAATTTCCTTATTATTCTCTTTAGTTCATTAAAGAATTTTTCTGTTAAAGGAATTGGTAACATTTGAAATAAGTATTGTATCCTTGGGAAGACATTCATTTTAATGCAGTTTACCCTCTCTATCAACGTTAGCGGTAATTCTTTCCAATGTTCTAAGTTTTCCTGCAATTTCCAATACCTAGGTATTGGATTGCTTGTGTTTGTTATTTAAAAGGTGATTTTTTTTAAAATTCTGTATAATCCGCATTACTCATTGGCATCACTTCACTTTTATTTGCATTGATCTTGTACCCCAATATTTCTCCATACTTTTTCAATTTCTTATGTAATTCTTTTTTTGATATTTCTAGTTCTGTTAGGTATACTATGATGTCATCTGCAAATAAGCTGATTTTATACTCCTTCTCGTTTATTTTTATCCCTTTTATTTTATTTTCTGTTCTTATCAGTTCTGCCAATGTTTCTATTGCTAAGGCGAACAATGAGGGGGATAATGGACATCCCTGTCAAGTTGACCGACTTAATTTAAATTGGCTCAATACATATCCATTTACTGTTACCTTCGCCAACGGTCCATTATATAATGCTTTTATCCAATTTATATTTTTTTCTGGTAGATTGAACCTCTGTAATACTTTAAATAAATACTTCCATTCTACTCTGTATTGTTCTTTATGATGCTGGTGTTAATGGATCCTTCCCCGTCTT
The DNA here is from genome assembly GCF_036971445.1 of Narcine bancroftii. Taxonomy (NCBI): domain Eukaryota; kingdom Metazoa; phylum Chordata; class Chondrichthyes; order Torpediniformes; family Narcinidae; genus Narcine; species Narcine bancroftii. The sequence continues at coordinate 51,589,521 of NC_091473.1, forward strand.
TGGTATTACTGTAATTATTGCTGTCTTACATGAATCTTGGCAAGTTTTGTGTTTCTTCTATCTGGTTCATTACTTCCAGGAGAGGAGGAATTAATAACTCTGAATGTTTTATAGAATTCTATTGGGAATCCATCCTCTCCTTGTGTTTTATTGTTTGGAAGCTTTTTTAATATATCCTGTACTTCCTCTATTTCAAATGGTTTTATCAGTTTGTTTTATTCCTCTTGCAATTTCAGCAGTTCAATTTTAGCTAAAAACTCTTCTATTTTATCATCTTTCCCCTCGTTCTCAGTTTGGTATAATTGTTCATAAAATTCCTTAAAGTTCTCATTAATCTATATTGGGTTATATGTAATTTGTTTGTCCTTTTTCCTTGATGCCAATACAGTTCTTTTAGCTTGTTCTGTTTTAAGTTGCCAGGCTAATATTTTATGTGTTTTTTTTTTCTCCCAGTTTGTAGTACTTTTGCTTTATTTTCATTATGTTCCTCTCCACCTTGTACGTTTGTAATGTTTCGTATTTTATTTTTTTCTCCGCCAATTCTCTCTTTTTCTTATATCATCCCTTTTTACTAGTTCCTTTTCCGTACTTACTATCTCCCTTTCCAACAGCTCTTATTTCCCAATTGTAATCCTTTTTCATCTTAGTTACATAACTTATTATCTGCCCTCTAATGAAGGCTTTGGAACAACAGATGAAGGCGTCCCATAATATAAATTTGTCTTTGACTGATTTCAAAATATGTTTTAATTTGGCGTTCAATAAACTCTCTAAATTCCTGCCTTTTTAGTAGCATGGAGTTTAACCTCCATCTATATGATCTTGGTGGGATGTCCTCCAGTTCTATTGCTAATAACAGGGGTGAATGATCAGATAGTTATCTAGCTTTATACTCAGTTTTCCTAACTCTCCCTTGAATATGGGCTGACAACAAAAACATGTAAATCCTTGAGTATGTTTTATGCCTACTCAAATAATATAAATATTCCTTCTCTCTTGGGTGCTGCCTCCTCCATATATCCATAAGTTTCATTTCCTGCACTGATTTAACCATAAATTTGGCCACTTTATTCTTTTTGCTTATCTTTTGTCCAGTTTTATCCAACATTGGATCCAAATTAAAGTTAAAATCCCTTCCTATCAATATATTTCCTTGTGTATCTACAATCTTCAAAAAAAAAATCCTGCATAAACTTTTGATCCTCCTCATTAGGTGCATATATATTGAGCAAATTCTAAAATTCTGAGTATATCTGACACTTTATCATAACATACCTCCCTGCTGGATCTATTATTACCTCCTCTGTTTTGATTGGTACATTTTTATTAATTAATATAGCTACACCTCTCACTTTTGAATGATATGATGTTGCCGCCATGTGACCTACCCAGTCTCTCTTTAATTTGTTAAGCTCCACTTCAGTTAGATGCATTTCCTGCACAAATGCTATATCTATTTTTGACTTTTTTCAGTAAATTTAATAGCCTCTTCCTTTTAATTTGGTTATGTATTCCATTAATGTTTATAGTCATATAGTTCAACGTGGCCATCTCATATCTTGTTTACACCTCATTTCTGCTTCCTCACCACCACCATCCCCCTTTTTCCCATTTTCATCTCTCAGTTTTCCCTTTTTAAACTCAATGTATGACAACACATTTAAAGCATAAAATACTCCAACAACTGCAACATCCAATATTACCTTAACCCCAAATCCCCTTATCCCTTGCCGGGCAACCACAACTCCCCTTTCCATTTGGATTGAGATCCTGTTCATAAGCGTCAACTGATTTCGCAGTGACGGTTATTCTCTGCCCCCCAACACCCCCCCCCCCAGAAAACACTTTTTTTTTGCACATATAGCAAAGCTCTCCTTTTTTTCCCCTTCCTTCCTTCCCTTCTCTTTTCCCTCTTTAGTTCTTTACGTAAACATTGTTTTTAAATCTTTATATATACTTTATCGCCATTCTTCATTCTTATTACATCTCTTCATCTCTCCTTCTGTCATGCAAATGCTCTGCGAATTCTTATGCTTCCTCCGGATCTGAGAACAGTCTATTTTGCTCCCCGGGGATAAATATTTAAAGCACAGCTGGATGTCTTAACATGAATTTATAACCTTTTTTCCATAGGACCGATTTTGCTGAATTAAACTCCTTCCCCTTCTTTAAGAGTTCAAAACTGGGTAAAAAATATATTTTTTGACCCTTGTATTCCAATGGTTTATTATCTTCTCTAATTTTATTCCTTGCCCGTTCCAGTATATTTTCTCTTGTCGTATATCTCAAATATTTTACTAAGATACTTCGTTTTTGATGTATCTGTGCTCTGTGTGCCCTTTCTATTTCCATTTCTTCCTGCATTTCTGTTGTTCCAAGGGCCTTTGGGATCCATTCTTTTATAAATTCCTTCATATCTGTGCCGGCTTCATCTTCCTTCAGGCCCACTATTTTTATGTTGTTTCGCCTACTATAATTTTCCAACATATCAAATTTCTGAGCTAACAACTCTTGTGTCTCTTGAATTTTTTTGTCACTTAAGTCGTTTACTTCCATTTCTACAGCCGTTTCTCGTTCTTCCACATTTTGTACTCTTTTCCCTATTTCTGTCATGACTTGCTCTAATCTTTGCACTTTATCTTCTGTTCTTTTCATTTTTCTTTTAATTGCACTAAATTTAATGACAACCATTCTTTTAATGCTCTCATTTGTGCTTGAAAAAAAGCTTTATCTATTTTCTGTCCATCTGTTTTACTTTCTATTTCTCTGTGAAGATCTTGGTCCTCTTCTGTGTCTGTACCTGTGTTTGTGTCTTCTTCTTCTCTTCTTTGTATCTGTGTCTCTTCTGATTTTCCTGATGAGTTGCTTGTATCACTTTGTCAGGTCTCTTGCTGTTGGTCCTCTACTTCTGAGCTGCTCATCTGTCTGAGCTCCTGCTGCTGCTCCTCTTGCTGTTCACCCTATCGACTTTCTTTCTCGTCTGGTACTTCATTCCCTCTCCTGCCGCCTTCCTCATCTTCCAGCTGAGAGCCCTGGTGTCGAGCATCCCTCAGCTGGTCGCGCCATGGTTGCCCGCTCCTCAGCTGAGCCTCCCTCCCGTCTGTGTTTTACTTTAGATTGCGCACTGCTCATGTGCGACTCCTCACGCATGTGCAGTCTGCGCACTTTTGTTTGGCTCAGAGAGCCATTTTTGCAGTCCATCGTCGGGGGGTCGCAACTCCGCAGGGCGGGCACCAACCTTGGAAAACGGGCGTTCTTCGTCACCAAGGCTTCCTCTTCCTTCTTGCAAGTAAGGCCTTCTTCTTTCTTTTCCGGTGAATTTTCTTCTTTTTTTCCCTGTTGTTTTTACTTTTTCCTTCTTGAGTGCCATCTTCTTTCTCTTCTCTGTAACTTTATCTTTTATTTCTTATATTTTATTTTTGTTGAACTTTATCTTTTCTTGACTTTTTTTCTGGAGAGGGCTGGTTTTACCCTACCGGCCAGTTCTCCATTACGTGACTCCACACGATGAGCTCACTTTATGCAGTTTTTCCTCCAAATTTGTCTTCTGACAACACTTGTGGGATCCATTTTTGAAAAAAGTTCACCTTGATTTTTAAAAAAAAAATTTCATTTTTCACACTATAAACCATATTGACCAAAATACACATAAACATTTTGCTCTTGAATATACACAGTGTCATTTTCTCTCCTTTTTCCCCCTCCCTTCCCTCCCTCCTTCACTCCCCCCATCCCACTCACTCAACGTTCAACATATATGATACATTAAACCCATTAAACAATGTCATCACACAATGAAAATAAACAAGAAAATTGTGTCATCTACTTTTACATACTGGGTCAGTTCATTTCGTCTTCTTCTCATTCTGTCATTTTAGGTGGTGGAGGTCTGCGGTAAGACTTCTCTGTTGTGTTCCATGTACGGTTCCCAAATTTGTTCGAATACTGTGATGTTATTTCTTAAATTGTATGTTATTTTTTCCAGTGGAATACATTTATTCATTTCTATGTACCATTGCTGTATTCTCAGGCTATCTTCTGATTTCCAGGTTGACATAATACATTTTTCTGCTACAGCTAAGGCTATCATAATAAATCTTTTTTGTGCTCCATCCAAATCGAGTCCAAGTTCTTTACTTCTTGTATTTCTTAGAAGAAAGATCTCTGGATTTTTTAGTATGTTGCTTTTTGTGATTTTATTTAATACCTGATTTAGATCTTCCCAAATCGTTTCCACTTTCTCACATGCCCAAATTGCATGTACTGTTGTTCCCGTTTCCTTCTTACAGCGAAAACATCTATCTGATACTGTAGGGTCCCATTTATTTAACTTTTGAGGTGTGGTGTATAGCCTGTGTAACCAATTATATTGTATCATGCGTAACCTCGTGTTTATTGTATTTCTCATAGTTCCGGAGCATAGCTTTTCCCATATTTCATTCTTTATCTTTATGTTTAGATCTTGTTCCCATTTTTGTTTGGGTTTACAGCTTGTTTCCTCGTTCTCTTTCTCTTGCAGCTTGATGTACATGTTTGTTATAAATCTTTTAATTATCATTGTGTCTGTAATCACATATTCAAAATTGCTTCCTTCTGGTAATCTCAGCCTGCTTCCCAATTTGTCCTTCAAGTAGGTTTTCAGTTGGTGGTATGCAAACATTGTACTGTGAGTTATACCATATTTGCACTTCATTTGTTCAAAAGATAATAATTTATTTCCCGAAAAATAATTTTCTATTCTTTTGATCCCTTTTCTCTCCCATTCTCTGAAGGAAAGGTTATCTATTCTGAAAGGGATTAGTTGATTTTGCGTCAATATTAATTTTGGTAGTTGATAATTTGTTTTTTTCCTTTCTATGTGAATCTTCTTCCAAATGTTGAGCAGATGGTGCAGTCCTGGTGAATTCCTTTGTTGCACCAGCTTTTCATCCCACTTATATAATATATGTTCAGGTACCTTCTCCCCTATTTTATCTAGCTCTCATCTGGTCCAATCTGGTTTTTCCCTTGTTTGATAAAAATCTGATAGATCTTAATTGTGCTGCTCTATAATAATTCTTAAAGTTTAGTAGCTGTAAGCCCCCTTGTTTGTACCATTCTGTTAATTTATCTAGCGCCATCCTCAGTTTCCCCCCTTTCCATAAGAATTTCCTTATTATTTTCTTTAGCTCCTTGAAGAATTTCTCTGTTAGGTGAATTGGTAACGATTGAAATAGGTATTGTATCCTTGGGAAGATATGCATTTTCATGCAATTTACCCCTCCTATCAATGTTAGTGGTAAATCTTTCCAATGTTCTAAGTCGTCTTGTAATTTCTTCATTAATGGCTGATAATTTAATTTGTATAAATGGCCTAGATTATTATCTAGTTGAATACCTAGGTATCGGATTGCTTGTGTTTGCCATTTAAATGGTGATTCTTTTTTAAACTTTGTGAAATTCGCATTATTCATTGGCATCGCTTCACTTTTATTTGCATTGATCTTGTACCCCGATACCTCTCCATATTCCTTCAATTTCTTATGTAATTTTTTTATTGATAATTCTGGTTCTGTTAAGTATACTATGATGTCATCTGCAAATAGACTGATTTTATATTCCTTCTCTTTTATTTTTATCCCTCTTATTTTATTTTATGTTCTTATCAGTTCTGCCAATGGTTCTATAGCTAACGCGAACAGTGAGGGAGATAGTGGACATCCTTGTCTAGTTGACGTGCTTAATTTAAATTGGTTTGAATTTGACAGTAAATCCATTTACTGTCACCTTCGCCAATGGTCCCTTATATAATGCTTTAATCCAATTAATATATTTCTCTGGTAGGTTGAACCTCTGTGGTAATTTGAATAAATAATTCCATTCTACTCTGTCAAAGGCTTTCTCTGCGTCTAAGGCAACCGCCACTGTTGGCGTCTTGTTTCCTTGTACTGCATGGATTAAGTTAATGAACTTACAGATATTGTCCATTGTTCGCCTTTTCTTAATAAATCCAGTTTGATCTAGTTTTACAATTTTTGGTACACAGTCGGCCAATCTGTTTGCTAATAGTTTAGCTATTATCTTATAATCTGTGTTGAGTAGAGACATTGGTCTAGACAATGCTGGTGTTAGTGGATCTTTCCCTATCTTTGGTATTACTATAATTATTGCTGTTTTGCATGAATCTGGCATGTTTTATGTTCCTTCAATCTGGTTCATTACTTCCAGGAGAGGAGGAATTAATAAGTCTTTAAATGTTTTATAGAATTCTATTAGGAGTCCGTCCTCTCCCGGCGTTTTATTGATCGGTGGTTTTTTTTAATATATCTTGTATTTCCTCTATTTCAAATTATTTTATTAATTTGTTTTGCTCCTCTTCTTGTAATTTCGGAAGTTCAATTTTAGGTCGAAACTCATCTATTTTGATTTATTTCCCTTCGTTCTCCGTTCGATATAATTGCTCGTAGAATTCCTTGAAGTTTTCATTGATCTCCATTGGGTTATATGTAATTTACTTGTCCTTTTTCCTTGATGCCAATACCGTTCTTTTAGTATGTTCTGTTTTAAGATACCATGCTAGTATTTTGTGCATTTTTTCTCCTAGCTCATAATACTTCTGTTTTGTCTTCATTATGTTCTTCTCCACCTTGTACGTTTGTAGTGTTTCGTATTTTTTTTGTCTGCCAATTCTCTTCTTTTTATTGTATCTTCCCTTATTGCTAATTCTTTTTCTGTACTTGCGATTTCCCTTCCCAGCTGTTCTATTTCCTGATTGTAGTCCTTCTTCATCTTAGTTACTTAACTTATTATCTGCCCTCTGATAAATGCTTTCATTGCATCCCATAGTATAAATTTATCTTTCACTGATTCCGTATTTATTTTAAAGTACATTTTAATTTGTCACTCAATTAATTCTCTAAAATCCTGTCTTTTAAGTAGCATTGAGTTTAATCTCCATCTATATGTTCTCGGTGGGATGTCCTCCAGCTCTATTGCTAATAACAGGGGTGAGTGATCCGATAACAATCTAGCTTTATATTCTATTTTTATAACTCTCCCTTGGATGTGGGCTGACAACAAGAACAGGTCTATCCTTGAGTATGTTTTATGTCTACCCAAATAATATGAGTATTCCTTCTCCTTTGGGTGTTGTCTCCTCCATATATCCAGAAGTTGCATTTCCTGCATCGATTTAAGCATAAATTTGGTTACTTTGTTCTTTCTGCTAGTCTTTTGTCCAGTTTTGTCCATCTTTGAGTCCCCTCCTATCAGTATATTCCCCTGCGTATCTGCAATCTTCAAACAGATATCTTGCATAAATTTTTAATCCTCTTCATTAGGTGCATATACATTGAGCAAATTCCAAAATTCTGAATATATCTGACACTTTATCATTACATGCCTCCCTGCTGGATCTATTATTTCCTCCTCTATTTTGATTGGTACATTTTTATTGATTAATATAGCTTTTTTTTTTTCTTTGGCTTGGCTTCGCGAACGAAGATTTATGGAGGGGTAATGTCCACGACAGCTGCAGGCTCGTTTGTGGCTGACAAGTCCGATGCGGGACAGGTAGACACTGTTGCAGCTGTTGCAAGGGAAAATTGGTTGGTTGGGGTTGGGTGTTGGGTTTTTCCTCCTTTGTCTTTTGTCAGTGAGGTGGGCTCTGCGGTCTTCTTCAAAGGAGGTTGCTGCCTGCCGAACTGTGAGGCACCAAGATGCACGGTTTGAGGCAATATCAGCCCACTGGCGGTGGTCAATGTGGCAGGCACCAAGCGTTTTCTTTAGGCAGTCCTTGTACCTCTTCTTTGGTGCACCTCTGTCTCGGTGGCCAGTGGAGAGCTCGCCATATAACATGATCTTGGGAAGTCGATGGTCCTCCATTCTGGAGTCGTGACCTACCCAGCGCAATTTGATCTTCAGCAGTGTGGATTCAATGCTGTCGGCCTCTGCCATCTCGAGTACGAGTACTTTGATGTTGGAGATGCAGTCGCTCTAATGAATGTTGAGGATGGAGCGGAGAGAACGCTGGTGGAAGCGTTCTAGGAGCCATTAATATAGCTACTCCTCTGGCTTTTGAATTATATGATGCTGCCGTTACTTGCCCTACCCAGTCTCTCCTTAATTTCTTGTGTTCCACTTCATTTAGATGTGTTTCCTGCATGAATGCTGTATTTATTTTTTCTTTCTTCAGTAAATTTAACAGCCTCTTCCTTTTGATTTGGTTATATATTCCGTTAATGTTTATAGTCATATAGTTCAACATGGCCATTTCATACTTTGTTTACACCTCATTTCCGCTTCCTCATCACCACCTTTCCACCATATCCATTTCTGTTTTCTTTTTTTGAACGCACTATAAGAAAACACTTCTAAAACATAAAATATTTCCACTACTCCCACATCTAAAATTCCCTTAACGCCAAATGTACCCCCCCCCCCTCTGAGTTGCCCCTTGTCCCTTGCCAGGCAACCACAACTCCCCTCTCCATTTGGATTGCGAACCCACTCTCAAGCGTCAACTGATTTCGCAGTGACTGTTATTCTCTCCCACCCAACCCCCTCCAGAAAAGACTTTTATCTTCACATATAACAAAGCTCACCCTCTTAATTCCCCCCTTACTTCCTTTCTTCCCTTTTCTTCCCCTCCTTAGTTCTTACTTATACATTATTTTTCTTCTTTATATGAAGTTTGTCATAATTCTTGTTCTTATTACATCTCTTCATCTCTCTTTCTTGTTTGCAGGCGTTCTTCTCGTGCTTTCTCCGGATCCGAGAACAGTTTGCTTTGCTGCCCCGGGATAACTATTTTAAGCACCGCTGGATATCTTAACATAAATTTATAGTCTTTCTTCCATAGGATCGATTTTGCTGCGTTAAACTCCTTCCTCTTCTTCAGGAGAAGTTCATCTTGATTCAGACATATAATGCAGAAGTTCTTCATACGGTCAATTTTTTTTTTAAACTTTATTTAAGATTTTATAACATGAATAACATATAGGATTACATTAAAAAAAATTAAGAATAAAATAATAAAATTACAATACATTATCAGTAATCTAAATAAACTATACCCTCCCCAATAATTATTACACATTAATAACCCAACTCAAATTAGTCCAACCCCCCCTTCCCCCCCCAAAATAAAGAGTGAAGAATTAATAAAGTTAATAATATATGTGAGAAAAAAAACCCACTTACAAAAAAAAACAAAAACATAACCGATTAAAATACTAACAAAAAGAAAAGTAATTAATACTAAGATATCAGACTTAAAAAACATATTTAAATCAAACTTAAATGCATATATTTAACAAACGGAGTTAAGATGAAACATATATTTAACTCAAACTTAATATAAAATATTAGTAAAGTTAGTAACATTATCTATCAAAAATTCTTAAACAATAATCAATTCTTAAAAAAAATTGTAGCATGAAAAAAAAGATGGAAAAAAAACTTTCTCTATAGAGATAAACCTTCACCAAATATCAACTAACTTCACATCTATCATCATATTAGTCACATAAACCACCATCTTAAAACAAAATTCAAACCTCATTAAGCATTGTAGAATTCAATTTTAGTACTCTTCCTCCATTTTTCCCTTTTACTCTTGAATAGTTATCCAATAAAAGCTCCAATACCACATTTAAATATCCCTAATCATTACGTTAAAATTCAGATATCCAAATAATAAAAACACATCTACAACGAAATCTATATCTTCAACAAATGGAGCATAAACCACAAACAAAATTCAAGCCTCATTAAGAATTGTACAATTCAATTTATAACTTTCACCATTATTCCCTTTGTTCTATAACTAAAATAGCAAAATAATATACACCAGAATTACCACTCCTTTCACCTTAAAGTTAAAGAAAAAATTTTTAAAAACTTATCCATCCCATTCACATTTAAATTTCAGATATTCCTTATCTACTGAATAAACTTTACAAAAAAAACACATCAATTTTTAGTTTTTTAAACAATCAAATACTTTCTTATGCTTTTTTTTTATATTAAACAAAAAAAACCCTTCACTCTTTAATCTAATAATACAAAAAAAGGGGAAAAAAAACGGATAGGAGGTTAAAAATACCCACTCCCGTCTAAACCGCGCAATGCGGTAACTCCCAAAAAAAAAATGGGTGTGAGATAACTCACACGTAGCAGATGACTTTCAGGAAATAGTGCCTATCCAGTTCTCTCCCCCAACTCTCACTTCATCTTAAACTAACATCATCATTATTTAATATCCCTTTTTTTTAAAAAAAAACATTAGAAAAAAAAAGGACAACTCTTTTTTTAATCAGCTCCAACTGCCGAGTCACCAATACAACCATTCCTTCTTGGAGCACGGCTCTTTTCTTCCATCTCTTGTCTCCTTAGAGATCACGGCGGACTATGTCTCTGTTGAAACTGAGTAATTGGCAGCTCTTGAGCAAATGCTATAGCTTCCTTTGGAGAATCAAAGAACTTTGGTTGGTAACCATCTTGAAAAACCTTCAAAACAGCTGGATATCTAAAGGTTGCCTTGTAACCTTTCTTCCACTACAACTCTTTAGCAGGATTGAATTCCCATCGTTGGAACATAACTTCTTGACTCAAATCCGCATAGAAGAAAACTCTATTATTTTGAATCATCAAAGGTGATTTTCTCTGTTGTGGATTTCTAATAGCCACTCGTAAAATTATTTCTCTGTCATAATAATTCAAGCAATGAACCAAAACAGGTCTTGGACTTTGACCTGAAATAGGTCTTCTATGCAAGGCTCTGTGAGCACGTTCCAGTATTATACCTTCCGGGAAATGTTCTTGACCCAGCACCTGCGGAATCCATTCAGTAAAAAATTTTCTTGGGTCTGGTCCCTCCATACCTTCTGGCAAACCAATAATCTTTACATTGTTCCGTCTGGATTGGTTTTCCAAATAATCAATCTTTTTCACCAAATTTTTATTTTGAGTTTGTAAGTCTTCGATCATTTTGGTCACATCAAAAACTTGATCCTGTATTTCGTCTATATCTTCTTCACACGAATTACCAAGTTCAGTCATAATCTTGGATAATCCCTGCATTGTATAAGATAATTTAGATTCAAGATTCACAAAAATCTTTTCAATTGGAAGAGATTTTGGCTCAACAGATTCCTGCTTCTTCTGCATAACCAAAGGATCTTCTGTTCCTTCCTTCATTCTGGTTGCCTTCCTTGTAGTATGACTGCGTGTGGAAACCCCAGCCACAGCCTCTCTAGCAGTGACTGGAGGACACTGGCCGGGGTTTTCCCCAGTCCATAATGTATTAAGTTCTCCCAGTACATCAAGTTGTATAGGTTCTTCTATCTCAAGAGGTGCAGTTTGCAGCGCCACCTCTACAGTTGACAAATGCCTTTGAGTAACTCTTTGTTCTAAAGGCTGTTTGGCACCCTCTTTAGGGGGCTCTACCGATGTAACATAGAGCTCTACATCCGAACACTGTACCTCTCTCCTGGGATCTATTTCACGCTGAGTCCCGGTGTCTTTCCTGCAGGTAGGCTCCAAAACTTGAACTTTTGGAAAATGTAATTTTTTGATGATCTGTTGTCGTTTTTTTTTGCTCTTTTTCACCAATTGTACCATCATAAGTTAAATTAACAGCACTGAAATTATCTAAACTTTTAAAGAATTTTAACGGGCATTTCTAGACAAAACAATAAGATAGAGTCAGGAGAGGACTGGAAGGCACATCTGATCCTTACGCCATCTTGCCACACCCCAAGTAGTCCTCGTTTATCTGACTCCCATTCTTTGGTGTTTTTTTTCCAAAGCCTCAAATTTTTTATGTGTTTTCATAAATTAAAACTGCTCAACCATTCTCTCCATCAGGTCTTCAACAATCTCTTTTATTTTGGTCATTTTTTTTCCATCATATCTCTCATCAGCATTTCAACATTTAGGAATTGGTGACTCAAATTCTCCATTTTTCCCAGGATGAGGCTCAGCTCTTGACCCGACTTCCCAGTTTTACCTGGTTCTGCCAGTCCTGTTGCCATTTTTGCACCACTCTTTCGGACTTTCACCCGAAGTTGCCAGTTGTATAGGAGCTTCAGGTTTTGTTCTCAGTTTCCTTGACTTCTTTGTACTAGCTTTATCCATTTTTGATGAAGAAAATCTTGATTTTCAAGTTTTAACCATCTTTTTAGCACTCTTCCCAGAGAGTTCAATCAAAACACGTCTGTCTAGGTCCTTCACATGGCCACGCTTTCCATAAATCAAAGTGTTGGGATGTTACGGTGAGGTTGTATAAGACATTGGTGAGGCCAAATTTGGAGTATTGTGTACAATTCTGGTCACCTAATTACAAGAAGGATATCAGTAAGATTAAAAGAGTGAAGAAAAGATTTACTTGGATGTTGCCAGGTCTTCCGGATTGAGTTACAGGGCAAGATTAAACAGGTTGAGACTTTATTCCTTAGAGTGTAGAAGAATGAGGGGAGATTTGATAGAGGTTTACAAAATCATGAGAAGAATAGACAGAGTTAATGCAAGTACACTCCTTCCACTTAGATTTGGAGAGATAATTCAAAAGGACATGGTTTAGGAGGAATTTCTTCACATAGAGAGTGGTGGGAGTTTGGAATGAGCTGCCATCTGACGTGGTAAATGCAGGCTCACTCTTAAATTTTAAGAATAAATTGGATAGATATGTGGATGGGAATGGTCTGGAGGGATATAGAATGGGTACAGGTCAGTAGGACTTACGGAATAATGTTTTGGCACAGACTAGAAGAGCTGAATGGCCTGTTTTCTGTGCTGTAGTTTTCTATGGTTTCTACCATGCCCATACTGAGGGGATAAAAGCAACTATTTTTCTGATTGACATTCAACTTCCCTTGAAATTATGAACTGGGTGTTTAAAATAGTTTTTCTTTTTTTCAATCTGTTTATAAAATAGTTATGCATTCTTCTTTGAACATTGCCTTTAGATCTCTACACACTTGCATTTTCCAATTCTACAATTGGCGGACGTTTAATAACTGTTTTATTTTGATATGTTGTTCACTTCTCAGTTCAAGTCAGGACAACCTTTAGACATACTATATTACAAAACTAGGAGGACTGGCAGCAATATGCACAATAACTCAATAAAGTGATTGCAATCCTAAATTTCTGACCAAAGAATAATCTTGATACTCCAGAGAAAAACTAAGACCAAAAGACAAGACTTTCGTGTTTCTCCAAACTACGATGTGTTTTTACTTTTTAAGACTAAGCTGAGAGCTATGCCAGCAACTGATATAAAATAATTTCTCAGAGCAATTTTTACCATGTCAAGAGAATTGGTTATCTTCAATGGGTATCAGTAATGGATCATGAATGTCATCAATGGAACATCTTGTTAAAGTGTGTTCATGCTTGTTAGATTTGAGAGCAGAAGATGCTCCAAGTTCCTTGAGATCCTTCAGTTTATTAAAAATATTGTGCAAGTATCATTGTAGCAGAGTGGTCTTCGAACATTTATTGGTATGGTTTGTTTCTTTGTAGAACAGAAATGCCAAGATTCTTAAAATGAAAAGATCAGTATTTAGGCAGAAATAACCACTGCTCGTTTGGTTTATTTTATTGTCTTTTGTGAAAATCCGATGATTGACCACTTGGAATGACTGATTGTTTATAATTAAATTCCTTAGAAAGAGCCTGTCTCTCCTGCCCAGTCAAAACCAACAGTCAAGAAGGAGGCCAATCAGTGGTATGATGTTGGTGTATTTAAAACGACAAGCACAGTGGTGGTTTCCTACTTCTTACCTGCAGAGGGTTCCCAAGGAGAAGAGGTAAGAAATGTCTGTAAATCTTTTGTTGAAACTAGCTTTCCAAGTACCACATGGTTTGTTTTTAATCTATTCCAAAAAATATTGCCAATCCTCAGTAATATATTTCCGGTACAAAAACATAGGAGCATCAGGCAACCATCTGGCCTGTCGAGCCTGCTACACTATTCAATAAGATTGTGGTTGACCTGGTGGTGAACTCGGCTCCCATTTCCTATCTAATTTCCCTTTGAGAGCAGATAAGAGCTGAACATTCTCATTTCCTGACACTCCAAAATGTTTGCACTGTCCTATTTTCTGGATAAGTACAACTCCAATGAAGTTCGAGCTCAACACCATCCAATTGGAGAGCAATCTATTTGATTGATTACCCTTTCACCGCTGTAGACATTCATTCCCTGTGCTGACAACACACAGTGGCTGTAGTGTGTACTTCTGTAAAAATCCATTGAAGTTACCTTCCCAAGATATTCCACTACCTTGCACACATGGCTGACTCCAAGGAGGACGAGCTTAGCAGGCACATGAGAGTCTCGACTACAGCCTTGGAAATAAATCCCCTTCCTTCATTTCTGAGTCTAAGTGGTAGAACTCCCTGCCCAAATATATTGGAGGAGTACCTTCTGACCTTTCCAATTTGGACCTACGCAGCCCTTTATGCTGCATTGTTCACACGTAGATATGTGTTGCAGGGGTTAAAAAAATTGCAGTTTAATGCTTAAAAAAAAAACTTCATACTGAAGGTACATGATTGTTTCAGCTAATTTAACCATGCTTTTTTAAAAATTTGACAATTGCATTTTTATTCAATGCCATCCCTCAGTTCCTTTCATCAGGTCCATTTTTTAAATTAACTCTGTGAATTCTCCCATGCAGAGCCTTCTACCTTTTGGTCCTCCAGCTTCCTCATCATACTCACCATTTGGTAGCATTTCTGTTCTCTCTGCTATGAGTAAAGAAGTTTCTAATGAATTTCTTTTTGGATTTAGTAGTTATTTATGATCCTAAGTTTTGGACTGTACCCGCATAATCAAAGGCAGAATTGTGACAACACAAGAGGTCATTCATCTCATTGCTACCTTATCTATGATCTGGTCTGCTAATCCCATTCCTTGCCCAACCTGTCTTTGCTGACCATATTTTGTATCTGAGCTACTCTCTATTTGCCTGCCTTAATGCAAATCCCTCAAAATCTTTTCTATCCAACTATTGTACCTCTCTTATGTATTCTTTTCAAATAGAGAAGCAATTGTTTTTTGTTCAAGTACTCGTACGATTTTTTTTTGTTCCAAGGTGTAATTAAACTTTCATTGCCTTTTGGGAAAGTGTGCCAACTTAGGGTTTTTTGTCAGTCATTCACTCTTTCCATTCACTGGCAGCAGTATGCACAATAACTCAATAAAGTGATTGCAATCCTAAATTTCTGCCCAAAAGATTATCTTGATACTCCAGAGAAAAACTAAGACCAAAATACAAGATTTTTGTGTTTTGTGTTAATGTTATTTACCAAGGCATGAGACACAGACAGTACAGATGCTAGAATCTGCAGCCAAAAAAACAGCTGCTAGAGGAGCTCAGCAAGTCAGACCCTGCCTCGGGACTGAGAGTGTAGAGGGAGATAACACAAATAAATAGTGAGGGAGAGAAGTGGAGCAAGAGCTAACAAGTGTGGATCCAGATGAGGAGGGGTTGGCTGACAGATAGTGGGAGAGGGAAGGAAGGAGATGCCAACAGAAGTTGGAAAGTGAAACTAACAAATGGCTTCAGATTACAGAATCTGATAAGAAGTGAGGGTGAAGAGTGGAACTAAGTAAAGGAGGCATGCTATTTATCAAATCTTTCTCAAATTTGTGCTCTGAGAACAGCCTCAACCACTTCAGTTGCCCCTTCTGAAGCTTTCACATCTTAAATTTTGGGTGTCCAGAGCATTCTATGAATGGTTCAGCCTGACTTCCTTGCTTTCATGCCATGTATCTTTTTTGAAGTTCAGGATCCTGACTGTATTCTCACTGTGTTCTGTCAGCTTCATTGGCTGCCCAGTTTTGTGACCCATTTCCCTCTCCAACCCACTTTTTACCTTTGGTCACCTTGTTCTTCCCAGCAATTTGTATCACACTGCACTTTTCTCAGTTCATTTGCCCTATAAAGGTTAATTGCTTCAAAACCACAAGTTTTGTCATCTGCAGTTTCTTTTACTTCTACTCCATGCACTCATATTCAAGTCATTACGATATTTTGAGAAAAGCAGAGTTCTTAGTATTAATTTCTGGGAAGAGTCAGTAGCCTAATGAATTAGATATTCTTCATCAATGTTTTCCTGTGCTTGAAATAATTTATTCATTTTGCCTTTTATTCCATGGAGTTTATCCTGCTAACACATTTGTGGTACTTTAATCAACAAACTCTGAAAATTCATGCACCCATCAAAATATTTCCTCAATCAGCTCCCTCAACTAATTTGCTATGATTCGTTAAAATACTTTTACACAGATACATGAATAGCAATATATAAAAGTGCTGGAGAAACTCTCTGGCTTTTTTGTGTGTTGCATCCATCCTAGAGTCTGCAGATATGCTTATTTAACTAGGTACATGGATAGGAATGGTTTAGAGGGATATAGCTGCAAATACATAAGCAAACAAATTGGTTAGCGTAGACAAGTTGGGCCGAAAGGTCTGTTTCTTTGCTGTAAAACTGACTCTAAACATATAGTAAAAAACAAAAGTCTGCAAATGCAGTGATTGAAGGCTTGAGCCCTTTATCAAGGTTGAGCAAAATGTAGGCAGGTGTCTGAATAAAATGGTGGGGGGTGGAGGGGCAGTGGGACGAGCACAGGCCCACAGGCAAGAGGTAATAGGTGCTTAAGGGAGGGAGAGCACAACAGAAAATGGGGAGGGGGGGATAGCTCTGTGAATGGAGAGCAAAGAGGGTAGAGAGTCATAGAAAGGAGACAGAGGGATAGGGAAGAGAGGAAGAATGTGGAGTGGTCTAACAGAAACCTGAGTTGATGTTAATGCCATCTGGTTGGAGAGTGCCCAGACAGAATATTAGGTAGGTGTTGCTTTTCCAATTTATGGATGGACTTGGTTTGAAGAGATGAAGGGCATATGAAGTATCATGGATGAGGTAGGGAGGGACAGGACTGTGGTGGGGGGTTGGTGGGGGAATGGAGTTGAGGTAAGATGATACTAGTTCGGTGAGGTGGGAGCATGCAGAAACAATGGGTCTACCTGAATAATTGGATTTGTATTTCTTGTGTAGGAGGTAGAACTGAGCAATGCAGGGATGTTAAACAATGAGGTTGGAGGCAGTGGGAGCGAGGTGACTAGAAGTGATGAGGTTAGAGGTATTATGCAAGACAGTGGCTTGATGTTCTTTGGTGGAATCCTGTTGGAAGGGGTAAGAGGAAGTTTTCAAAAGCTGTCATCTGGCCTCAGCAAGGTGAACCATTGTGCCAGACCATAACAGCACCATCCTTATCTGCAGGTTTGATAGGTTGGGATTTGTCCGGAGAGAATGGAGGACAGAGCATTCAGAGGGGTTAAGATTAGAATAAGAGAGGAGAGTGGTGAAGTTGAGATGGTTGATGTCTTGACGGCAGTTGGAAATATAAAGATCCAGAGCGGGCAGCTGGCCAGGACGAGATGTTCCAGAGGAGGAAGAAGGCTTAAAGCAGGAGAAGGGGTAACTCATTGAGATGATGGTGAAGGAGGGCAGAGGTGAGTCCTCGACTGACAACAGAGCATTCCATCTCTGGGAGGGGAAAGTCAGAGGAAATGGTAAAGACCAAGCAGGCATCAGAATAGGAGTCGGCATGGTGGTGGGTATTGGGGGCAGGAGGGTGGGGGATCGGGGGGAAAGTGGAGGGTTGGGTAAGTCACATAGGGGAGATGGAGGGTTGGAAAGGTCAGAGGGTGGAGGTGGTAGGTAGCAGAGGTCAGGGGGGAAGGTGGAGGGTAGGGGGTGTCACTGGAGAGTTGGGGGAGATGTGAGGATCTGAGTGATGGGGGTGGGAAGAAAGGGTTAGCTCAAAGGAGGAGATGGTGGCTGAGTAGGGAGAGTTGTGAGGGGTAAGGGATGGTCGTGGGGGATGAGCATGTGGAATCCAGCAACAGAGGTATTTGATGTGTCAGCTTTGCAGAAGCTGAGGTTGATGTGGGAACTTGCAAGCAAGTTGGCATGGATGCAGAATTGGGGTGGTCGGGATCAAGTTGGTGTATATGTTGGGTTTCCATCTTGTATTCTGTTGTCACATCTAATTAGATTGTGATGTACAAAAAAGAATGTTCGTCCTCTTAGAGCACTGGTAGTGAAGCAGCAATTCGGAAGTGCAGTAAGTATTGTGCAGTATGGGAGAGAGCTTTTATTTATTTACACAACACATCAAAGAAATAGTCAGCTTGATTCATTTGGATGTGCTCTTGACTTTCGGGTTGTGAATTTGATCCAAGTGCAACTTTGAACACGTTACAGGCTGATATCTGTCATGTATGCAGGAAGTACTGATGTATCACACTTGCTCTCCTTCAAGTGAGTGGAGGACTAATTTAACCATTGCTCTGTGTCTCTAACAGGGTGGAATATAATTCTTAAAAATTGTCAATTTCTGGAAAAATTCTTGTACCAGCCATAAATGGGCAATAATCATAAATGGGCAATCAAATATAGAGATCCAAAGTGGACATCCACTTGCATTATCAATAAAACTACTCAGTAGAGATTTAAAACAAAATGCTTTTATCCAGAAAATGGTGTGAATGTGGAACTTGCTATTACAGAATGTAATGAAGGAGCATTTAAATTTGAATGCTGAACATTTTATGACCTTAACTTTTTGTGGTCACTAAACATTTGAGAACATGATTGAACTCAGTTTAAAGGTTTTTAATCTGTGATATTGCTTTCACTCAGGATGGAAGTGGAGACAATATCCCAGACCACAGTGACCTGAAGACTGTGAAGCTGCAGTCAGGTACTGCCTATAAGTTCCGGGTGGCCGGAATAAATGCTTGTGGGCGGGGTCCATTCAGCGAAATTTCAGCCTTCAAGACCTGCATGCCAGGATTCCCGGGTGCACCATCAGCCATCAAGATCAGCAAGGTATTTGCAAGTTAGACATTTTGTCCAATTTAAGCTACAAGATTTTCCTCGAATCGCAGACTCAAATATTCTTGATATATTTTTTTTATTTTCAGTTTGTTCATAGTGGGTTAATATCATGTATTTATAATAACTTATTTGATTTAAGACTAACCTCAATGGTTAAGATAAAAAATGATCGGGAACGGGATCTTAATGTAACTTTTTCAGATGAGGACTGGTTTGATTAATGATTTGTCAATTTTTATGAGACATTGTTTATTACAATTTAAAGAGCTAAATAGAATATATATGTCTAAACTTAAATTATCTAATTTTTATGCAAATGTTGATCCATTGTGTGGAAATATCCCAAACTAGGAAGATTTTAGGAAAACATTTTTCAATCTTTATCAATGATTTTTAAGACTAAAATAGATCCATGCCCTTTAATTGCCTTGTTTGGTTTTATTTGCAATCCAACTATATATTTGTCTGTATATCAAGAGGTTTTAGCTTTTAGTACGCTGATTTAACCAGACGAGGGACTTCCACTAACTCATGGGCTGTGGATACATGATGTAATGGCATATTTAAGTTTGGAAAAAAATAGATATAATATCAGATAAAAAGTTTCAATTTGAAAAGATATGAAACCCACTCAGAGAATATTATCATGGTCTGGAGAGTTAGGCTGATTGGGCTGCTCCAGTGATGCTCCATCTGGCTTCTGGAGGTAGCGATCCGATCCAGTTTCATTGTTCTCTTTTTTTCACTTTGTGGTTTTTGTACAAATGACCTTGATTAGAGGGAGGGGTTAGATTAGCATTAATTTAGCTTTTGGTTTTTTTTTTCTTTGTTTCATATATGCTAGTCCTAGACTATAATATTAATATTAATTGATAATTTACCAAGTTATGAGCAGATTGCTTATAAAGTAAACCATGTGATTTTCATTTTTAATCTTAATAATGTTAATTAACAATTAATAACAAAAATGGGAAACTTAATTAGAGCATTTTTACCAGTTATTTATTGTATACATTTTAATATTCCCTTCTTTTGTGTTAATGCAACATGTATATGAGATTATTATATTGAACTCAATAAAAATATTTTTAAAAGAAAGCAATATGAGAGGCAGTTGGTCCAAACCTACTTGTAAAAACGAATCCTAAGATCCAATGAGAATGGCTAAATAACTTAAATGGTCCCGTGTTTTAATAGATTCTGCCACTAGCTATGGTCAGGGTGACAACAATTAATAGCTGAGGAGCTGTGCAGCTTCATGTGGGATATTGGGCATTCTAGTTGGGTTTGAGTTGGGTTTTGTAGGTTCCTGAGATCTTCAGATGTCTCCTTGTGGCTGTGTTTTATTGGGGCAGAATTATCTGAATTCTGTAATTTCTTTTAGTATTTGTGTACATTTTATTTCAATCATTTATCACATCTTAGTGATGGTAATCCCCATTTTATCATATCTTTCTTTCTAAAGTATTGCCACAATTCCTCCCCCACCCTAACTCCACCTGCCCATACAACACTCTTCACAATGATCTACCTATTCCTTGTTAGCTTCTGCTTTATGTCTCCTCTCACTTCTTTATACTGTCTTTCTCCCCTTTACACTTTTGGTCCTGGTGTCAGAACACCATCTGTCCATATACTGTCTGACCTGCTAAGTTCTTCCAGCAGTTTGTTTTATTGCTCTCGTTTCCAGGATCTGCAGTCTTGTGTGCCATCCCAACATTGAAAATTTGGGTAGGATTATTACAGCCTCAAGATCACAACTCACCCTTCTGCTCTCACCTTTTTTTTAAATTTTTTTATTTTTCACACTGAACCATATCAATCAAAATACACACAAACATTTCCCTCTTAAATATACACATTGGCGTCTTCTCCCCTTTTTTTTCCCCCTACCTTCCCTTCCCCCCCCCCTTCCCACCCCCCCCCAAATCCATTAAATGTTCAACATATACAATACAATAAAACCATTAAACAATGTCATCACACAATGAAAATAAACAAGAAAATTGTGTCATCTACTTTTACACACTGGATCAAGTCATTTTGTCTTCTTATCATTTTAAGGGGTGGAGGTCCGAGGCAAGCCCTCTCTGTTATGTTCAATGTACGGTTCCCAAATTTGTTCAAATAATGTGACTTTATTTTTTAAATCATATGTTATTTTTTCCAATGGAATACATTTATTCATTTCCATGTACCATTGCTGTACTCTCAGGCTCTCTTCTGATTTCCAAGTTGACATTATACATTTTTTTGCAACAGCTAAGGCTATCATAATAAATTTTTTTTGCACTTCATCCAGTTTGAGGCCTAATTCTTTACTTCTTATATTACTTAGAAGAAAGATCTGCTCTCACCTTCTTGAAGTCACATTGACCTTCAGCCATTCATCCCATCTTTGTTCTTCCCTCATTCCCATCAACTCTCATCACCCACACACTAGAGACTATTTACAGCAACTGTTTAATTCAACAATCTGCACACCTTTAGGATTGTAGGAGGAAGCCAAAGCATCCAGGGGAAACCCACAGGGTCACAGGGGCAACATACAAAATGCATACTGTGCTGAAGGTCAGGATCGAACCTAGGTCTGGCGCTGTGAGGCAGTGGCTCTGCCAGCCCTTCTCCTGTATTGTGGACTAAAGAAACAAAATTGGTGGAAGGAACTGAGATGCAGACCATGAATAATCAAGGGTGAATCAGCTTCCAGAACTGAATGTCCACCTTCTGTCAGGCACATTATCTCATTGTGGTTTCAATGAACCAAACTTGTGCTTCTGCCCAAGTAATTTATGCCTCCACCTATAGCCCAGATATTGAGCTGGCACTTGGGTAGTTTTTTGTCCCATTCTTCAGGAAAGAATTGCTTTTGAAATGCATTTATTATCATCATGAAGAAAATACCATCGTAGAGTTTTATAACACAGAAATAGCCCCTTCACCCAAACTTATCCATTCAGATCAGGTTGAGCTAGTACCATCTACCTGCATTTATCCCATATCCATCTAAATCTTTCCTATCCATGTACCTGTCCAAATAAGTTATAAACATTATAATTGCCCCACCTCCTCTGGCATCTTGTTCCATGTACCCACCATCCTCTGTGTGGGGGAAAAAGTTGCACCTCAGGTCACCATTCACAGTATTTATGCCTTTCATGATTTTATAAACCACTATATATATTACTAATACACAGAACGTTACAGCATAGCACAGGCCCCTCAGCCCATGGCATTGTGCCTACCTAAATTAACCTACTCAACCATCGAAACCTTCCCTATCTCACACCCATACCTTTCTATTTTTGTTGAATCCATGTCCCTGTCTAAGAGGCTTTTAAATTTCCCTGTTGAATCAGCCTCCACCACCATCCCTGGGAATGCATTCCGGGCTCTATGTTTAAAAAAAGTTACCCCTGACGTCTCTCCTAAACTTTCCTCCCTCATCTTAAACTAATGTCCTCTGATTTTTACCCTGGGTAAAATGTGGTGGCTGTCCACCCTATCTATGCCTCTCATAATATTGTAGACTTCTATTAAGACCTTCTTCGCTCAAAAGAGAAAAGCCCTAGCTTTGTTAACTTTGCCTCATAAGAAACATATTCCAATCCAGGCAACATCCTGGTAAATCTTCTCTCCACCCTTTCCTAAGGTTTCACATCCTCCCTGTAATTTGGCAACCAGAACTGAACACAAAAATTCTAAGTGTAGTCTCATCAGAGTTCTATGCTACAACATTATCTCAAGGCTTGGGAACTCAATCCCCTGACTAATGAAAGGCCCGCATTCCATAAACCTTAACTATCCTATCAACCTGCGCAGCAGCTTTGAGAGATCTATTGATTTGGGCCCCAAGAGCCCTCTTCTACCACACTGTTAAGAATCCTGTCATGAACCATGTGCTCCATCTTCAAGTTTAACCTTCCAAACTGCAACACTTCACACATCCAATTGAACTCCATCTGCCACTTCTCCACCCAATTCTTTGTCCTATTGTAATCTAAGAAAACTTTCTGCACTTCTGACCCATCCTTCCACTTCTTTGTCCAGGTCATTTATAAAAATCATAAAGATTACAAAATCACACAGAACAGATCGCTGCAGAACCCAACTAGTCACTGACCTCCATGCAAGCCAGTTCTAAATCTACACAGACAAGGTTCCATGGATGCCATACCTCATGACTTTCTTAATGAGTCTATCATGGGATACCTTGTCAAATGCCTTTCTAAAATCCATATACACAACATCTCCCACCCTACTTTCATCAACCTCTTTTGTCCGAAAGTACTAAGTAGTGGTGGATTACTTATTGTGAAAAGGTTTTACAACCTAACCCAATGGTACCAGAGCAGGTCTCATACTGAGGTCTATAGGACAGCCACCTAAGCCAGATGAACTGGGGTGATCCTTGCTCATTTATGTGAATTTGGTGAAGAATCATTTTGGAGGTGTGTGCACAGATAGCTCAGAAGCCAAAGCAGCATCTTGCTTTGCATGGAACCATTAACAGCTGAAATGTCAGAATAGGTTTCTCAAGAGAATTATCAAACAAAATTTGTTACTGCCTCAAAAGAAAAATGAAAATAGAGGTAGAAACCAGGCTGCTGGATGGGGAATGGATACCCTGCCTAATCCCTTTTCTTTCTGCATACTCAGAGCAACTGGGACAATTTGTAGTGCCCAAGTATTATCTAGCTGTGATCCACAAGTTTTTTTTAGTTTGGTCATTTGATCCACCACCTGGACTTGTTGTTGCTTGAAAAGTCAAATTAAAAGCAATCATTAACCATGTTATGAATCATAACTCCTTGTTTGAACAACAGAGGTATTTTCTAGCCCATGAAATCCATTCAAATGTTTCAGATTATAATACATGAAATCATTTTAAACCAAGTGCCGCTGCTGTTTAAAACAATTAATCCACTCAAAATTAAAGAACTCGCATTTCTGGATTGACTTTCGCAACGTCATGTTACCAAGATCTTCACAGTGAATTTACGAATTGCTTTTAATTTGTGAACCTTAATAGTGAATTATCAGCCTGTTTAAATTTAGCACAGGTGCTGCTAAAAGGACTGACTCTTGCATTTACTTGTAAGACTAGAACTGCTCAACCCTTTGAGTAGTTTTGTAAAATTTCTTGTATCGATCACAACAAGTAAACAGACATAAGAAATTCCTGGCACTCTTTTTCTATGGTTAAAAATAGCACCCCCAGTCTTGGAGAGGTGCCTCAGAACTTGTGAAATAATCAAGTGCCAGTGGTGATTATGTTCAAAGGTCATGAAAATTGAGCTTTAATCCATGACTTTCTACTTATTTGACACAACTGAGCCTTGGTTCAATATGCAGAATGAGCCACATTTGACCACTACTTTAAGGAGGAAATTTAAGGAACACCAGCATTCTGAGAGTGCATCTGCAGCAAGATATTCAGCTTCGTAATTGCTCTTTAACATTATTGTTGAGAAGAATTGCAAATTCTAATAGGTTGATGATAATCATTTAGGATGTGAACCACATGGATGCCAGTATTCAGATTCTATTTGGTGCTTTTATTTGTATTTGATGGTCAAGAAAAGTTGATTCATTAAATGCAATTAGATGTTCATTTTGGGCACATTTTGTTTTGTAGGTTGCTGAAAGTGCACAGCTGTCCTGGGAGCCTCCTGCTGTCACGTCTGGAAACATTATTGAATATTCTGTGTACCTGGCACTTCCAGGGTCACAGGCAGCAGATCCCAAACCTGCAGGAACTTCACATCTGCTTTTTGTCCGTGTTTACTGTGGACCAGTTCCCAGTTGTCTTGTGTCTTCAACCCACTTGGAAAATGCACACATTGATACAACCACAAAGCCTGCAATCATCTTTAGGATAGCAGCCAAGAATGAGAAAGGGTATGGACCAGCTACCCAGGTCAGGTGGCTCCAAGGTGAGATGGATTTTTATTTATTTTCTTAGATTTGAGCATCACTGACAAGGCCAGGCAGTTGCTGCAAATAACTATCATTGAGAAGTTCATGGTGAATCACCACCTCAAACCACATCAATCATTCTGGTGAATATACTCCCAGAGCAGGGTTGGAAGGTTTGCTGAAGTGACGGTGAAGGAAAAATGTTTCATTTCCAGGTGAGGTTGGTTGCAGGTATGCTTCCCAAGCATTTGCTAACTTATCCTTGATGGTAAAAAGCATGAATTTAGGACGGGCTGTGGGAGAAGCCTAGGAATACTTGTTATTGTTGGCATGCACACATCACCATAGGGGGAATTGGGTGTCAAAAAGCAGATTTTTTTTTTTTTGGATGGTGGTGGATCCACACTCCTCATGGCTTGTACCTTGTAAATAGTGGGAAAGCGAGGTGTCAAGAGATATGATCATTGCTACAGGGTGATCAGTTTGTAACTTGCTTTTGTATCCACTGCATTTATGTGGCTGGTCTAATTGAGTTTCTAGTCAATTGTAACCTCCATCCTTTCCTTCCACTCCCACCTCACCCTGCACCCCCACCCCCCCCCCAAATGTGGTTGGTGACAATCACACGTTGTGCAGCTCTGAAAAGGGTTGGGCCCAGACCACTGCCCTGGAATTCTTAGTGATGTTCTGGGCTTAGGCTGATGGACTTTCACAAAGCACATACATTGGGATGACGTCTGATCCAATCATTTGTGTGTTTTCCCATGGATGCCCATTGACGTCACTTTTTATAGAGCCTTTTGAGACCAAGCTCAGTCCGAAAAGATGTTAAGGTCACTGTCACCACCCCTCCACTCTTCAGCTCTTTGTTCCATATTTGAACCAAGGATGCATTCTGGTTATTGGTATCTACCGCTTGGTAGACCTGTTGAATATATCTTCCATCACTTTTCCGATGATGGGAAGGCTGTTGAAGAAAAAGTACTAAGACTGAACTTGCTTTTTGTTAACAAGTCACACCTAGGCAATTTTCTACATTGTCCAGTAGATGCCAGTATTGAAACTAAACAGAAACAGCTTGGATGGATCAGTACAATTGCCTGGATGTAAGAACCAGGGAAAATTCCAAAACAGAAGCAGACTCTTTAGCCCATTGTCTGATTCTGCAGCTTTTCCTGTATCCGACACTCTCAGCCATTTCTGAAAGCCATGTGATGTGAAGACTGGTGTCTATGATGATAAGATCTGAGGAGGACCATCCAGCTGCACTTCTGACTGACATGGTCAGACTTCAGCCTTGTCTTTAGCACACTGGAATCATTGAGGATTGGAACATTCTTAAAGCCAAAACACTGTGCAAGTTAGCCAGCATCTATGAAGGAGAAACTAAACATTTCAGATCCCTTTTGCTTTCTTGAAGCCACTCCTCCCATTTGCTGTTTTTAATTATCCCCTGATGAAGACAACTCAATTGTCTCTCTCACTACCTGACACAGTTAGTGACTTTGCAACACCACTATTGACTGAATTGGCCAAGACCAGATTAGGTTTGTCAGGTAGTGAGGGGACTCACTTCTCATTCTCATTAGTGGGATGTTGTAAGGCGTACATGATAACATTGGTAGAATAGACCTCTGCAAGATCCTTGTGAAGCTATTCTTATCATTATATTGATGATGCCCTTCATTGTCTTGTGTGTGTGGCATCACATTAGAGTCCCTCACCTGAGGGGCAACCTTCTAAAGGTTTATAAAATCATGAGGGGCATGAATAAAGTGGATGCTCACAGTCCATTTCACACCACCATAGGAGAACAAAACTGCACACAATTCTCCAAATTTTGCCTTACCAATATCTTATAGAATGTTATCAAAATATCCCAATTCCTATACTCAATACTGATTTATGAAGGCCAATATTGCCAGAAGCTCTTTTTAATAACCCTTTTCACCTGTGGCTCCACTTTCAGGGAATTATGTATCTGTATTCCCAGCTCCCTCTGTTCTACCACACTCCTCAGTACCCTACCATTTACCGTGTATGCCCTTTCTTGGTTTGTCCTTCCAAAATGCAACACCTTGCATTTGTCTACATTGAATTGCATCTGCCATTTTTTAACCCACTTTACCAGCTGGTCCAGATCCCTCTGCAAACTTTGAAAACCTTCGCTATCCACAACACCTCCAATCTTCGAGTCTTCTGCAAACTCACTTATCCAATTTACCACATTATCATCCAGATCATGGATATAGATGACAAACAACAATGGTCTCAGCACTGATCCCTGAGGCACACCACTCGTCACAGGCCTCCAGTCTGAGAAGCAACTATCCACCACTACTCTTTGGCTTCTCCCATCCAGCCATTGTCAAATCCAGTTCACTATTTCACCATGCATCCAAGGGAATATCTTCTCAGGCCCTGGGGATTTATTCACCTTTAATGGGTTTAAGACAGCAAGTTCTTCCTCCTGTTTAATCTGTATAGGTTCCATGACTTCACTGCTTGTTTTCTTCATATCTTTTTTCAGATGCTAGTAAAGATGGAGTGAGGCCTGCAGTCAAGCGTTCTGTCACCTCCCCTGATAAGTAAGTACTTTTGTGTTTCAAAGAAATTGCTCATGTTCAGAATTTTACAAAGATATATTCCACTCATCCCCTCAAAGCTGGTTATTTAGTTACTAGCCTACAGATGTTGGGAGATGCAAAGACCTTAGAATAGAATTGGTTCAAAGACTTGAGTCAGTAGGGAGGGAAATTTACTCTTTTCAAACCCATGCTATATTTCCTTGAAATATTTGACAGGACAATGAAGAGATTCACTGCACGTTACCCTGGGAATGTTTGATGGGCAGGGAGTTGCACTTAGAGTGAATAAGATAGCAATGCCTTGGCTAACTAAATGCTTTCACAGAACCATAGAATATAGGTACAGGAGAAAGCCATTCAGCCTTTCAATACTGCACCACCATTCAATATGATTGTGGCTGATCATGCAACCTCTGCACACTATTCCTACTTTCTCTCCATACCCTTGATCCCTTTACCCATAAGGGTCGGATTGATCATAACATTGGTTTGAAAAGAGTAAATCTTCTTCTGCTATTGTCTCAAGACTTGGAATAATTCTATTCTCTGTCTTTGAATTATCCTTTTGATATGTCTAATGAACTGGCTTCAACAATTTTCTGTGGTGGGGAATTCCACAAGTTCACAACTCTCAAAGTGAACAAGTTTCTCCTCATTCTCAGTACTAAATGGCTTCCCCCTTCCCCCCCCCCCCCCCCCCCCCAACTAACCCTCATCCTTTGAGGATTACCCCTTGTTCTGCACTTCTCCAACTTTGGGAATATTCTTCTTGCATCTAACATCTCTAGTCCTGTCAGAATTTTGTACATCTCCATGAGATCCCTGCTTTTCTTCTAAATTCAATGATTATAATTTTACTCTATCCAGTCTTACTTTGTACATCAGACCTGTCAACTCAAGAATGGCATGTTTAAACCACTTCACTTTCTTACTAGCAGGCATATCATTCCTCAGATTAGGAGACCAAAACCATAATGACATTCATTTGTGTGCCAGTGACACCCAGAGCTAATGAGAGCAAAGGATAGACAACACCCGTTCTGTGATGCTCAAATCCATTTAGAATTGACCTTGCAGGCAGGTTACCAGCAATGACTGTTATTTCTGTCACCTTTTAAAATGATCACACAGCCAGATATAAAGGAGTACACTCAACTGAAGGGTGGGGCCTGGTGGGGATTTGAGAGATGGAGACTACTAAAGTTCTGGAAGGTTTTAAAAACAGTGGGAATTTTTAAAACTCAATATTTTTAAACCATTCAGAGAGTAGATGAACTAGAATTTGATGTGAATTTAGACCAGAATATTTCTACTGACCAACTGTTGCAGTGAGGTTTATTATAAGCCAAAGCATCTTCATTTCATTCTAAACCATTGACAAAGATCTAACCATGGGTCACCCCTTTGCTATTTAGAAGGGGGTAACAGGGTTGTATGTAATGTTGCTTTCCTAAAATTAACACTTTTTTTTTCTTTTCCACCATAACCAGCAAACTATTAAACCAGAACAAGAAGCCCAAACCAGATGGGACCTAATTCTCTTGTGCACTGTGAACTGTCACATTTTTATTTCATATGCCGAAGAACTTCCTTGGTTTGGGTCACCTCAGCATGTCGCCACACCATCTGTTTGTTTCAGAACCTCACAGTCCTCGCTTTTATTATTGTTATTGTTCATTTAAAATGAGGGCAGCTTCTGGTGGAAATATGCAGTGAACTGATGGTATTACTTGAAGGAAAGGCACCCTGTTGTGTGGAAGTGCACTCACTTGCCAAATTATCCTTGTCAACTTGTACAGATTTTCTCATCACAGCAAAGCTTTTTGTTTTGTTTTTCAGTTCTTTATCTTTCCTATTTTTGTGACTTGATTTTATTTTGATAGAATGCACAACAGTAGCCAGAGTACACACCCAATGTGATCTCTAACTTGGGATTTCAGATGTCTTTCATTCCTTGCTTGTATCTTTCTAGAGTAACTGGGATCATTGTTTCCTCTTTCTCAATTATCCATAAATGGGGGGATTCTGCACTGATTTCTGAGTTGAAAACTTTTGTATAAAGCACTTCTTTCACAGTTCCAGCCTGTTCTAGTCGAGCAGAAGTAACTGAAGCAACTGTTAGAGTCCTTGTAAATCTACGATGCTTTTATGGTACATCAACACCTGTGTGCTATATTTTGTCAGGACAAATTCTCTATAGTTTCTGTTGCCATAATACAAAGTGTTTTGTGTGCCATTATTGTATTGTTTTATCAAAGATTCACACCAGTCAGGAAAACACTTAAGTGTCCCAACAATTTTGAAACTGGCTGAGGTTTTATTAAGATGTTAACAGGTAAAAGCGATAGAAATTAATTCCTTAATTGGAAATGCTCAGATGTTGAGTTTGATTGCAGAAACTGAATGTTTTGTAGAGGAGAAAGGTGAAATTTTCCTCATCACTTTATAATCTGTGCAGATTCGTCTGAGACAATCCATTAGCTCTATTTTCATCCATTTTTGGGCATTATTGTTAAGGCCAGCGATCAGTCTCCATTCTCTATTGAAGACCTGCCGCCTTAAACTATCCCTGCCTGCCAATTGATGCTGCTCCTGCAGATCTGGGGAGCACTAAGCCGCAAGGATGAAGCAGTGTATTTTCAAGTCTGTGTGATGTGTGGCTTGAGGTGGTTTATTGTGCCTACCACTCCATGGAGTAAAAGGCCTGGGGTGATGAGAGATTTGTAGTTACTCTGGTTAGCCAGATCCTGGATTACACAGAACTAGATAGTTGATCAGGAAATTAGTATTTGTTTAAATATGGGAAGAGAACAATAGGGAAGCAGAGAGACTAATTACAAGCAAAAGGCTTTTGCTTTGGTGTTTGACCCATGTGGTGTTGCCTTGTCTACAATCATGAAGATCATTTCACCACATCAGTATGTTGCAAAGTACACATTTGTGTTCACTTTGCACACCACCCCTTGAGTTCAGTGTACTGAACACATATATCCTTCCCCAGTTGTTACAGTGTAGAATTAAATCTGTGTGCAGAGAATCACATGCTGTAAATGTGATCACAGCCAAGTAAACACATGGACAGAGCTGGACAAGTATGAACAACTGCACCATTGCTTGCCTGGGTTGGCCTTTCTAAATGAATGGTGCTCAGTGTTATTTATCATTTCTGGGTGTGATGTGAACACAGTGGCTGTGTTTTGGAAACAGCTCAGGTTAGTGTGAATTACACACACAAGGTCAAGTAGAAAAATAACCAGGAAAGTAGTTGAGTAATCACACAGGCTGCAAGTTCTGGGTTGAACTTAGTGTGCCAATCTCCTGCTGAGGTGAAATCCATCGCAGAGGAAATAATGAGGACATAATTTCCTCTCATGCTATGTGAAGACTTTGATTCTTCCTGCCTAATGAGCAGAAGGTCTCTGTAAGTCTTTACATCATTGTCAGTGAAAAGCCTCTGCTTACCCAACTTATAACAGCTAGAGAGAGATGTAGCAGGAGAATGATCCAGTGATGTCTTTGTCCTTGTGCCTTTGCTGTTGAGGCAGCCATTGAAGAAGGGCATCTCAAACAAGAGGCAAATGAAACTACTGTAGGAAATACAGAAAGTGGAATATTTGAGTGATGAATATTTTATGCTAGTTCTCGTCCAATGTGCTCCATCTTGTATATTTCCTGCTCCAATGCCTGGCTTGGAAACACCAATAACTAGTGTTCCTTTTCTTCAAAGACTTCACTGAAGTCTTTATTTGTTTTTATTTACAACTCTGTAGAAGCCGATTCTGGCCATTCACCTATGGAAAACCCATGCGGACACAGGGAAAACGTACAAACTTCTTACAGACAGCACTAGAATCGAACCTAAGCCACTGGCACTGAAATAGCACCCCGGTAACCATTGCAGCCTGCAGAGTCTCCTGATCAATGACTTTCCTGGGATTTCTTTGACACCTTGGTATCACGATGCGTTGATGTGCCAATGTGATTCTGGATATCCTTCGGAACATTTCCACCTCCCCAGTCAGTGTCCTGCATTTAGCCCAAATAGACCAGCACCCAAGTGTACCACCACTTTATAGCCATGCTACATTGTGACAGGCCAGTATAAACCAATACTATATCCTGGTGTTCAAACAACTTATCAGTGTTAAACAATGACAGGCATTGTTACTTTACCTTAGTGTTATAGCTGGATTCTCCAGGTTTGCAACAACTGTATTGGTCATGAAACGGTTACAATTAAGGTAGATTTGAAACCCTTATTGTTACTCTGGATAAAATCCTTGATGCTAGTAGTTTAGAAGTTACTCTTTGGCAAATATCTCAAATATTTTCCCTGTGAAAACAAAACATTCTCTTTTCTCTCTCCTCTCTCTCTCCCTATCTGTTTTGAAAGAAAACATTGGTCAGGCAAATCCTTACAAAATAATGATACCTCTCTGTAAAATTCAATGCATGTCACTTGGAATCCCTGGTCTGCTGATTGCAGGTCAAAGCCAAGTGTTTGCATTGGTGCAAGTACTGAACTGTGTGATTGTGGATTCTGTTCAGGGTTGGGATGAGCAACAGCCTCTCTTTGCAGTCCAGGTCACGCCAAATCAGCGTCAACAGAGGTCAATCAAGCAGCATCTCCAATGCAGCTCATACAATTTTTGCTGTTTGTTCCATTTAATGAGCAGATGAGTGGCAAAGCTGGAACGTTTCTGATTAACTGGCGAAGAACTGTTGTCTCTGGACAAGGGTTGTGCTTAAAATAATGAAAGGTTAAAAAAAATTAAAGGTCAGAGTTTGGCTCTAGTGGTTTTGTAATATTATGTACAGCTTAGATAGGAAGTGCGCTAATGTGTCGTTTTTTTATTTTTAAAAAAAGTATTGTATAGTTTTTACATGTTTAAAATGAGCAGAGTGGGTGGGGGATGGGAGGGAGTTTGGAAACCACAAGTAGTTTAGAGTTTACATTCTGGAAAATATCTTAATCTTTTCTTTTTACCCAAATGCTGTATTTATCTATGTTTCCCCGTGCTGTGAAGTTCGTATCATTTATATGTACATCTCTGCTGCTTTCACCAGTTGTAATGAATTTATATTTTTTGGATTAAAGGAAAAACACAAAAAAATCTGTCCATTGTAGAAAAGTCCATTTATAAATCATTTTGCTATCTTTTGTGCTTTTTTTGAATAAAATCTTTTTTGAATAAATCAATTTATTCTTTTGTTCCCGAAATGCAAAATTTAACCTGTTTCTTCCTGGCAACTACAGGCAACCCAATTCTGAATCCAAACAGCCAAGATTCCATGGATCCCATGCCTCATGGTTTTCTGAATGAGTTTCTCATGGGGACCTTGTCATAGGCCTTACTAAAATCAACATCTACTCTCTACTTTCAGCAATTTCTTTTGTTACCTCAAATTAGGGTCATAACATTACACAGCCAGAGCATAACCTCTGTACATAGTTTGTAAAACAGCCCAAGACATTCTCTGGTAGAATTGGGTTTTTTTTAAATTAGATGAGAGGTGACTTAAGAGGTACGGAATAGACCTTGGTATCACGATGCCTAGAAAGGGTGGACGGTCAGCACTTCTTTTCCTGGGGCGACAATAGGAAATGCCAGAGGACATTTGTTTAAGATGAGTGGAGGCAAGTTTTTTTTAACTGAGGCGTTGGGTACGTGTAATGCTTTGCTGGGAGTAGTGGTGGAGGCTGGTACAATAGGGATATTTAAAAGACTAGACACGTGGATGTAAGATAAAAAGAGAGTTATGAATGTGTCAGAGGGAAAGGTTAGATTGTTGTGGAATAGGGTTACTTGGAGGAGGAGTCACGTGATGGAGTAGTGGCCGGACGGTGAACTCCAGCCCTCTCCAGAAAAGTCGGGAAAAACAAGAGAAAATACAAAGGCACAGAAATACAAGTTAAAGAAAAGTGAATATAAAGGTGGAAAGAAGATGGAGACAAAAGGAGAAAAATCAAAATCAACGGAAAGAAGAGAGGAAGAGAAGACAACGGAGGAAAAAGGTGAAGGCCTTACCTGTCCGAAGAGGCCCGCTGTGGAGAGAAGACCCCACTACCTCAGGTCGGTAGAAAGAGAACTACAACAATGGCTCACAGAGCCGAGTAAAAGTGCGCAACCGCGCATGCGCGACTCCTCGCGCATGCGCGATGCGCATACAAAAAAACACACCGACGGGAGGGGGGACCAGCTGGGGAGTCGATCTCCACAGCCGGCAACGACAGCTGCAGAACACCTGCAGCAAGAAGAGACCACAGAAGACAATAGAAACAAGAAAGAAGAGGAGGAAAGGGCAGCAAAGAAACAACAGATGGTCAACCTAGAGGAAGAAGAAGAGGAAGAGGAAGAGTACAGGGAAATAGAAGAAGAAAAGATAGGCAAGGTAAAGGAGGTACTTGCTCTTGTTAGAGGATACATGGAGTCATTTAAAGAATGGCAAACACAGGAATTCAATGATTTAAGAAGAAGAATAAACAACACAGAAAAGAAAATAAATAAAATGGATATGACCTTAACAGAAATGGGGAAAAAAATGGACAAGATGGAAGAACGGGCAATAGCAGCAGAAATGGAGGTAGAAGACTTAAAAAAGAAATTGGAGGAATCTAACAAAAAAACTAAAGAGACACAAGAATTACTAGCCCAAAAAATAGATATAATGGAAAATTATAACAGAAGAAATAACATAAAGATAGTGGGCCTTAAGGAAGATGTAGAAGGCAAGAATATGAGGGAGTTTATAAAAGAATGGATCCCTAAGGCCCTAGGATGTCCAGAACTACAGCAAGAAATGGAAATAGAAAGGGCACATAGAGCATTGGCCCCTAAACCACAACCACAACAAAAACCAAGATCTATTGTAGTAAAATTCCTAAGATATACTACAAGAGAAAAGGTACTGGAGAAGACAATGGAAAAAGTAAGAGAGGGCAACAAACCACTGGAGTATAAAGGGCAAAAAATCTTCATTTATCCAGATATAAGCTTTGAACTCCTAAAGAAGAGAAAAGAGTTCAATGCAGCAAAAGCGATTTTATGGAAGAAAGGATATAAATTTACACTGAAGCATCCTGCGGTATTGAAAATATTTATTCCAGGACAACAAAACAGACTATTCTCGGATCCAGAAGAAGCACGAAAATTTGCAGAACAATTACAAAAATAGACTGAGGGATGAAGACGGGTAATGAGAGCAAAAATTATCACGATTGATATGTATGTGGGTAAAGACAAAAATAGACTGAGGGATGAAGACGGGTAAGGAGGGTAAAAATGACCACGATTGATATGTATGCGGGTAAAGAGGTATAAGAGTGAATAGAGACAACGGGCATATGTGAAAGTATCTGTAATTAGAGGAAAACATAGAAAGTATAGACAAGAATTAATAAGGGAAGGTAATGGAATAGAGAGAATAAGGAGGGAACTAAAAGAGTGACCTTTGTGACATATAAAAAACGAAATCTTTTCTGGGGGGGGCTGGGTGGGGGGAAAAGAGCGGTCACTGCAAAATCAGTTGACGCTTGCGAGTGGATTCGCAAATCCAAATGGAGAGGGGAGATGTGGTTGTCCGACAAGGGATAAAGGGCAACTCAGGAGGGGAAGGGGAGATTGGGGATAAAGAAGATAGAAATAGGAGAATAAGGAAAATGTTGGATGTTGTAGGAATGTTGTCTGGTAAAGAGTTGAAAATAAGAAAACAGAAATGGAAAAGGAGGAAAGGTAATGATGGAAAAACGGAAAGAGAAGATAAACAAAATATAAAATGGCTACGCTGAACTATATGACTCTAAATATTAATGGAATACATAACCAAATTAAAAGGAAGAAACTACTAAATTTACTGAAAAAGGAAAAAATAGATATAGCATTTGTCCAAGAAACACATTTAACTGAATTGGAGCACAAGAAATTAAAGAGAGATTGGGTAGGACATGTAACAGCAGCATCGTATAATTCAAAAGCAAGAGGAGTGGCTATATTAATTAGCAAAAATGTGCCATTTAAAATAGAAGAGGAAATAATAGATCCAGCAGGGAGATATGTTATGATAAAATGTCAGATATATTCAGAGCTTTGGAATCTACTTAATATATATTCACCTAACGAAGAAGATCAAAAGTTTATGCAAGATATCTTTTTGAAGGTAGCTAATACGCAAGGGAACATACTAATAGGAGGGGATTTCAATCTGAATTTGGATCCAAATATGGATAAAACGGGGAAAAAAATTAACAGGAAGAACAAAGTAACCAAATTTATAATTAAATCAATGCAAGAAATGAAACTTGTGGACATATGGAGGAAACAAAACCCAAAAGAAAAGGAATACTCATACTACTCGACTAGACATAAAACATACTCAAGGATAGACCTATTCCTGTTATCAGCCCACATACAAGGGAGAGTTAGGAAAACGGAATATAAAGCTAGACTATTATCGGACCACTCACCCCTGTTATTGGCAATAGAGCTAGAAGACATCCCTCCAAGAATGTATAGATGGAGATTAAACCCCATGCTACTTAAAAGACAGGATTTTAGAGAATTTATTGAAAAACAATTAAAAATGTACTTTGAAGTAAATACGGAATCAGTGGAAGATAAGTTTATACTATGGGACGCAATGAAAGCATTCATTAGAGGGCAAATAATAAGTTATGCAACCAAGATGAAGAAGGACTATAATCAGGAAACAGAGCAGTTGGAAAGGGAAATAATAAACATAGAAAAAAAATTAGCAATAAAGGAAGATACAACCAAAAGAAGAGAATTGGCGGATAAAAAAATAAAATATGAAACATTACAAACATATAAGGTGGAGAAGAATATAATGAAGACAAAACAGAAATATTATGAACTAGGGGAAAAAACACACAAAATCCTAGCATGGCAGCTTAAGACAGAGCAAACTAAGAAAATGGTATTGGCAACAAGGAAAAAAGACAAACAAATTACATATAATCCAAAAGAAATTAAGGAAAACTTCAGAGAATTCTATGAACAATTATACCGAACCGAAAACGAAGGGAAAGAAGGGAAAATAGATGAATTTTTGACTAAAATTGAACTACCAAAACTACAAATAGAGGAACAAAATAAATTAACAGAACCATTTGGAACAGTAGAAATACAAGAGATAATAAAAAATTTACCAAATAATAAGACACCAGGAGAGGATGGACTCCCAATAGAATTCTACAAAACATTTAAAGACCTAATAATACCGCCCCTCCTGGATGTAATCAACCAGATTGATGAGACACAAAACTTACCAGATTCATGTAAAACAGCAATAATTACAGTGATACTAAAACAAGGGAAAGATCCACTCTCACCAGCGTCATATAGACCAATATCTTTGCTAAACACAGATTATAAGATAATAGCTAAACTATTAGCGAACAGATTAGCAGAACAGGTACCGAAAATGGTAAATTTAGACCAAACTGGATTTATCAAAAAAAGACGCACAACAGACAATATTTGTAAATTTATTAACTTAATTCATGCAGTAGAAGGAAATAAAGCACCGGCAGTAGCAGTTGCTTTAGACGCAGAGAAGGCCTTCGACAGAGTAGAATGGAATTACTTGTTCAAAGTATTGCAAAAATTCAGTTTACCGGAGAAGTATATTAATTGGATTAAAGCATTATATAAGGGACCGTTAGCGAAAGTGACAGTAAATGGACATGTATCAAAGCAATTTAACTTAAGCAGGTCAACGCGGCAGGGATGCCCACTATCACCATTATTGTTTGCGCTAGCTATAGAACCACTAGCAGAATCGATAAGAAGAGATAATAATATAAAAGGAATAAAAATAAAAGACAGGGAATATAAAATCAGTCTGTTTGCGGATGATGTGATAGTGTACTTAACAGAACCAGAACTATCAATAAAAGAACTATATAAGAAATTGAAGGAATATGGAGAAGTGTCGGGATACAAGATAAACGTAAATAAAAGTGAAGCAATGCCTATGAATAACGCGGATTTCTCAAAATTTAAGGAGGAATCCCCATTCAGATGGCAAACGCAGGCAATAAGATACCTAGGTGTGCAAATAAACAAAAATCTAGGCCAATTATATAAACTCAATTACAATCCACTAATGAAAAAATTACAGGACGATTTAGAGCATTGGAAAGAGCTACCACTAACACTGATAGGAAGGATAAACTGTATTAAAATGAACATTTTTCCAAGGATACTATACTTATTTCAGGCATTGCCAATA
This sequence comes from Narcine bancroftii, assembly GCF_036971445.1. NCBI lineage: Eukaryota > Metazoa > Chordata > Chondrichthyes > Torpediniformes > Narcinidae > Narcine > Narcine bancroftii. The sequence goes on from NC_091473.1 coordinate 51,627,179, forward strand.
CAACTGACAGAAAAATTCTTCAAAGAGTTAAAGAAAATAATAAGGAGATTTTTATGGAGAGGGGGGAAACCGAGGATAGCACTAGACAAATTAACAGAATGGTATAAACAAGGAGGCTTACAATTGCCAAACTTCAAAAATTATTATAGAGCCGCACAATTAAGGTACCTATCAGATTTTTATCAAACAAGGGAAAAACCAGACTGGACGAGACTAGAATTAGATAAAATAGGGGAAAAGATACCTGAACACATATTATATAAATGGGACGAAAAATTGGTACAACATAGAACTTCTCCAGTATTACACCATCTCCTCAATATATGGAAGAAGATACATGTAGAAAGAAATAAAATAAATTACCAAATACCAAAACTAATATTGACGCAAAATAAGCTACTCCCTTTTACAATAGACAACCTTGCCTTTAGAAAATGGGAAAAAAAAGGGATTAAAAGAATAGAAAATTGTTTTTCAGGAAGTAGATTCTTATCCTTTGAACAAATGAGAGATAAGTACAATATAACGGGAGATACAGCGCTGGCATATTACCAACTGAGATCCTACTTGAAAGATAAATTAGGAAGCAACTTGAGTTTACCAGAGGGAAGTAACCTTGAATATGTGATTACAGATACAATGTTAATCAAAAGATTTATAAAAAATATGTATATTAAACTGCAAGAAAAGGAAAATGAGGAAACAAATGGTAAAACTAAACAAAAATGGGAACAAGATTTAAATATAAAGATAAAAAAGGAAACATGGGAGAAGTTATGCTCTGGAACGATGAGAAATACAATAAATACGAGGCTGCGTATGATACAATATAATTGGTTACACAGACTATACATTACACCGCAAAAGTTAAATAAATGGGACCCAACAGTATCTGATAGATGTTTTCGATGTAAAAAAGAAAGGGGAACAACAATTCATGCAATCTGGTCATGTGAGAGAGTAGAAAAATTTTGGGATGATCTCAATCAGATATTAAATAAAATAACAGAAAACAATATACCAAAGAATCCAGAGATCTTTCTCCTAAGTAACATAAAAAATAAAGAATTTGGAATTGACTTGGAGGATGCACAAAAAAGATTTGTTAAGATAGCCCTAGCTGTAGCAAAAAAATGTATTATGTCAACCTGGAAATTGGAAGATAATTTGAAAATACAACAATGGTATATAGAAATGAATAAATGCATTCCATTAGAAAAAATAACATATAGTTTAAGAAATAATATTGAAATATTCGAACAAGTATGGGAGCCTTACATTAAATACAATAGCGAAAACCTACCGGGAACAAACATTACCTAAGTTGATAGAAGGAGAAGAGAAGAAAAAAATGGACTCAGTAGAATTTCTGGTGTATTTTTGTTGAATGACAACATTGTCTAACTGAATTAATGCAACCTAGATTGTATAACTAAAATGGATGAGAGGGGGGAGGGATGGGGGGGTGGCTTGGGAGGAGGGAGGGGGGAGGGAGAAAAAGTCACTGTAAATGTGTGGAAAAGAAAAAGTGTATATCATGGCTATTGTGATTTATGGTGTGAAAAATAAAAAATTTAAAAAAAAAAAAAAAAGAATAGGGTTACTTGGGTCGGTACAACATTGTTAGCTGAAAGGCCTCTCCAATGCTGGAATGTTCTAAAATGATGTAATGCCACATAAGAAGATATGAAAGTGACCAAAAGCTTGTCAGAGGCAGCTCTTGGGGTGTATTTTAAAAATGGTGGAGAGATTTCTAATGAAATTCCAAAAGGTGGGTCCTTGACAACTGAAACTACAGCAGAAATGAGAATAAGTCAGGAAAGTGTTGGGAGTGGGGATGGTGTAGGACAGGCGGAGGGCATCAGTCTCTTTTAAATTACAGCACCTGGGTAGCCCTCCTGGGACCCAGGTGCAAATACTGGAAACACCTTTCAAATTGCAGGGGAATCTACCCCTTAAATCACCAACCCAGCGATTTAAGGGGGATCCCACCCCTGCAATGATATATCACATTCTCTCTGGAAGGAATTTCGGATGTTCAGATGCTGGCTGCCCGGTGACATGCGCTCGCAAGTGCTGACATCACCAGAATAAGCGGGGTGACCATTTTCCTGTTAAAATCTCCTGTAGATGTGACCTAGGTAAGTTTAACTGGGTTCCTTGACTACCTTTGAGGTTGGACATGGACCCGGTTGGATTCCAACAGGGTTGACCAGGCCAGACCCTTTCTAACTGCCGCGTAACTGAGACACTAACTATGCAAATTGCCCGGTTAACCCCATTTTACACGGCAGTTTGAAAGGGTCTAATTGGAAGCATGGCTGAGAATATTTCTAGGTTTTGTGGCTCTGGGTCTGAACAGAGGGATGAATGGCAGTGGCTCAGTGGGTAGTTCTGCTGCCTTACTTCTCCAGAGACCCAGGATGAATCTTCACCTCTGACCACTGTGTGGAGTTTGCACTTTCTCCCCGTGACTGTGGAATTTCTCCAGGTTCTTTGGTTTCTTCCCAGATCCAAAAGATGTGCAGGTCAGTACATTAAATAGTGAAATGGATTTGACACTGACAAGATGGGAGAAGCCAGAGAGTAATGGTAGATTGGAGGCCTGTGATTAGTGGTGTGCCTCAGGGAGTGGTGCAGGGACCATTGTCGTTTGCCATCTATATCAATAATCTGGACGATAATGTGGTAAATTGGATCAGCAAATTTGCAGATGATACTAAGATTGGAGGTGTTGTGGACAATGAAGAAGGTTTTCAAAGTTTGCAGAGGAATCTGGACCAGCTGGTCAAGTGAGCTGAAAAATGGCAGATAGAATTCAATGCAGACAAGTGTGAGGTGTTGCATTTTAGAAGGACACATACAGTAAATGGTAGGGCACTGAGGAGTGTGGTAGAACAGAGGGATCTGGGAATACAGATACTTAATTCCCTGAAAGTGGTGCCACAGGTGGATAGGATGGTAAAGAGAGCTTTTGGCATATTGGTGTGGTGATTAGGTTGCAGGACAAGTGACCAGTCAATCAAGAGCTGCATGTGCTAAAATAGAACCATCGAACAATACAGCACAGTAACAGGCCCTTCTAGTCTGTGCTGTGTGACCTGCTGAATTTCTCCAGCACTTTTGCATACTATATTCAACTGCAGCATCTGCAGATTTTCTTGTTTAACTTCAGATAAGAGCAATAGTTTCCTCCCCAAATGGACACCAGTAAACCAAGTAATAATTAGCCATGTTCATGCATGCTGAGACTAGTTTCATTTAAATTCCGCAACTTGTTTGGTCAAATATTGGAACAAACCTTAAGAAACCAGTCAGGCAGCATCTGTGGAGAGAAATGGCAAGTCAGTGTTTTGGGTCAAGACCCTAAATCAAAACTCACAGTGACCAGATCCCAAGAATTTGATCTGTGGGGTTTGGTCTTATCATGAACAACCAAATTCTGGAACTTAAATGAAACTAATCTCAACAAAACAGGTGAGGCATTTGGTTGAAAGCAAGAAGGAAGCATACATTTGATTTAGGAAGGAACAAACAGGAAGGCCTCATGAGAATAAAATGGTAGCCAGGAAGGAAGTTAAGAAAGGTCTGAAGAACTACAAGGGGGCATGAGAAGGCCATGGCAAGTAGGATTCAGGAGAACCCCCTATGCATATCTGAAAAGCAGAAGGATGACGAGAATGAAGGTGGGGCTGTTTAAGGATAAAGGAGGCAACACACCCGGAGGCAGTCGAGGTTGGGGAGGTCCTAAGTGAATACTTTGCTTCAGTATTCATCAGAGAAAAGGACCTTGGTCAAGGTGACGTCAGAATAAAACAAGCTTATGTTCTGAATCATGTTGAGGTTAATAAAGAGGAAGTGCTGAAAACATTAGGATTCCTCGGGACTGGATGAGATGTACCCCAGGCTGCTGTGGGGAGGGAGGGAAGAGACTGTTGGCTCATTGGCAATGATATTTACGTCCATCTGACCACAGAGGAGGTGCCAAAGGATTAGAGAATGGCAAATGTCATCCCTTTATTTAAAAAAGGTAATAGGGTGAATCCTGGGAATTATAGGCCGGTAAGTCTACCATCTGTGGTATACAAACTATTGGAGAGGATTCTTAGAGCAGGATTTATGAGCATTTGAAGAAGTACAGTCTTCAGAAATAGAATCAGAATTTATTGTCATGAACAAGTCATGAAATTCGGTGTTTTGCGGCAGCGTCATAGAGCAGACATACATAATATAACCATCTTACGACATTACTATTAAAAAATTGAAAATAATAAGGCAGAGTCTTCTCAGGGATAGTCAGTATGGCTTTGTGAAGGGAAGGTTCTACCTCACCAGCCTAATTGAGTTTTGTGAGGAGGTAATAAAAGAAATTGAAGGGAGGGCGGAAGACGTGATCTACAGTAAAATCCCCGTTTTTCAGAATTCAAGTAACCGGCAACCTCAAGTAAAAGGAAAAAAAGTTGCAGAAAATCAATACCAGGTGGGTAAGTTTAAAATTGGTGCCCCCTAGTGGTCAGTTTGTCAATCACACAACACGCAATCTCAAGCAACCAGCAAATTCACTTATCCAGCATATACCAATCCCCATAGGTGCCGGATACCGGAGTTTTACTGTATATGGATTTTAGTAAGGCACTTTTTTAAATGGCTGCGCACGAGGTTGCTGCATTGAACAGTAAAATTCCTGGCCCTATACATTTTGTTTATGAAACATCAAAAGGAAATTAGAAACACAACATGGAATTATAAATAGAGGATTGGACTGAAAAGATAGCTAGTGGTTTTAACTTGCTGAAGCGAGAGATCAAGTCTGTAGTAAACCACAGGGTGGATCACTGGAGACACGAGGGAGACCAGTGGAAGTGCTGTGCAGGAAGGCAGAAGTGTGGCAAACAGGCCAGCATCAAAGTTAGACTAAGAATTAACCCCTTCAGAGTCAAGCTCCGAAGAATCTTACTTGAAAATTTAAGATCACTGAAGAAAAAAATGGATTACCTGAAACTGGATATGAACCAGGGAGAACTACAGAGCTACTGTGCGCTGGTGATTGCAGAAATGTGGCTCCAGGACACCATTCCAGATTCCAGTTAGATGGCCTTATTTCCCTCAGGGCAGACAAAGACACTGCTGCTTCTGCAAGACTTGGAGAAGGATTTGTGCATTTACATGAATGAGAACTGGTGGACAAATGTCTGTTGAACGTACTTTCTGCTCAGCAGAATACCTAATGGTGAAATGCAGACCCTTCTACCTGCCCAGGGAATTCTCAGCCATGGTGATTGTTACGGTTTATGTTCCGCCTTCAGTGAATGAAAGTGAAGCCATGAAGGAGATTTATGGTGCATGTGCAAAGCCCAGACATCCCACCCTGATTAATGTCACTGGCAACCAACTTCAACCACACTAACTTGAAAGCAGTTCTACCACATGCAGTTCTTAACAGCATGTCAACTTCACCATAAAGAGAACACCCTACATCAAGTGTACATCAACATCCCCTGTAGGATACAAGGATCCCCCTTGCCCCTACTTTGGATACTCGGATCATATATCAGTCCAGCTAAGCCCAGCCCTCAGAGCGATGGCAAAATGAATGAAGCCACTTTGCAGGCACAGGGAGATCAGGATGGGGTGGGGTTGGGGGGAGCCACAGCAGTGTATCAGGATTGTTTTGAGATCATGGAGTGGAGCTGTTTCAGGGAGGTGCCCACCTACAATGGTCATGTAAACTTAGTGGAGTGCATGAGCTCAGTGACTGGCTACATCAGCAAGTGCATTGATGCTGTTACCAAGATCAAATGCTTCACAACCAGGGCTAACCAGAAACAATGGTTGAATGCACAGGTCTGACCCTTCTCAGTGGTCATGACACTGCTTTCAGCACAAGGTCTAGGATGGCACTAAGATCAAAGTTGGGTATGTGCAGAGGATCTATAGACAGCTATATTAAACCAGTGACACAAGGTGCATGTAGCAAGGGATCAAGACTATAACAGATCACAAGTCAACTTTGCAAGTGAAAAACAATAACGTCTCCCTTCCGGACAAACTGAACACCTATCCACGGTTTGATGAGGAACAGACTGATGCTGAGGAAAGCACCTTGATGAATGCCATATAGCCACGGCTGAGGTAAGGAGAACCCTATCCAAAGTGAACCCAGACAAGGCAGTGGGACCAGACAGCATACCTCGTCAGGTTCTGAAGGACTGTGCAGACCAATTGTCGGAGGTCTTCACGGACATCTTCAAAACCGCATTGCAGTAATCTGTTGTTCACACAGGGTTCAAGACAGCCTTCATCATCCCAATACAAGAGGTCGATAATAACAGGTCTCAGTGACTTCTGCCCTGTATCACTGACCTCCACCCTTATGAACTGCTTTGAGCATCTGGTGATGGAATACATCAAAGCGCACATCTCAGAGACATTGGACCCATTTCAATTCACCCATATACAATACAGATGCTATAGCCTTGTCCCTTCACTCAATCCTCACCCACCTGGAGAATAACACCTCATAAGCCTCAAAGGTTCTTCAACTTCAGCTTGTGTATAATACGATTGTCCCCCAGAGGCTGATGGAAAAGCTATCTCTGAAACACCCCTTTTTGTAACTGGATTCTAAACAGAAAGGCCACAGTCTGTCCAATTCAGTAGCTGAGCACTGGCGCACCTCAAGGCTGTGTGCTCAGTGTAACGTGAATGAATGCACTCAGGGACAAGTGAGGAGTACAAACACGCTTTGAATAGCTTACAATCAATGGCCAGTAGATACTATAGTCCTCAGGTGAATCTGAGGTAAGACAGGAAAACCAGGGTTTATATTGGGGTAGGAGAGGGTGGAGCCAGCCATCTGAACAATACATAGACAGTGAATTCCAGTTCCCTGCATTCACCCCTTCCTTCAGAATTGAGGCTGTGGATGAAAAACAAAGAACATTCATTTAAAAAACTAATACTTGACAAATATTTATTAGTTAAGTCTGTCAGGGGGTCTGATAATTCTGGTCGAGCGCCACAGTACTAGAGGACTTTGGGCTTCCTGGACCCCTGTGGTACAGGGTCAGTGGGCCTCGAGGAGTCCAGCTCAGATCGTGGAGTGGATTGGTCCACTCCCAAACCAGTGTCCTCCGGGACTCTGAGCGGGGTACTCGGTAGACTCACTTGAGGCATTGGACCCTCCATTCCAGTGGATGCCAGGCCTCTAATCAAGACGGTTTCTTCTCCGCTGTCAGGGTATGCCATATAGGCATACGTTGGGTTGGCATGCAGCAGGTGCATTCTCTTGATGTCCTCTGAGTCTGTTTTTCCCCTTTTCACATGCTTTCTCAGCAGGACTAGCCCTGGTGCTATCAGCCAAGCCAGGAGAGTAGTCCCAGACGTAGATTTCCTCTGGAAAATAAACATAAGCTCATGAGGAGTTGTGTTGTTCACTGTGCAGAGGAGCGACCTTATGGAGTGGAGCACCATGGGCAGGACTTCTTGCCAGCATGAGTCTGGAAGGCCTTTGGACTTTTTTAACTTGTCTGTTCCTCCGGGGATTGTAGCTAGTCATCCTGCTTGAGGCAATGCCCCTTACGAGCAGGTACTGGCATAGAGCTCTTCACTCATAAATGATGAGCCCAGGTCGCGATGAATATAGCTAGGATACCCAAAAAAGGATGAAAATAGGGTGCGAGGCCCTGATGACTGTGGTCATGTCTGGGCAGGGGATGGCAAATGGAAAACATGAATACTCGTCAATAACATTGAGAAAGTACATGTTTCACTTGGTGGAAGGGAGGGGATCCTTGAAATTGATACTAAGTTGTTTGAAGGGGTGGGATGCCTTTATCAGGTGCACTTTCTCAGGGCAATAGAAGTGCGGCTTGCACTCTGCACAGACCTGGCAAGACCTGGTCATTCCTCAATGGATTAGGGCAGGTTGTGTGCCTTGACGAAATGAGCCATGCAGGTGATGCCTGGGTGGCAAAGCTCATCGTGCATGACCGCAACTGGCTGGTGTGTGCAGAGGCATCTGGAGTTTCATTGAGAGGACCTGGTTATAATTATAGGTGGAGAGTTCGATCATCCACCTAGTGATTTTATCATTCTTTATTTTGCCCCTTTTTGCATTATTAAACATAATGCCACTGATTGCTGGTCAAATTTTCTGCCAGCCTGGTAATGCCTCTAGTGCCTGAGGCCTCTAAAATGCCTTGAGCCTCTTTCTCCACTGATGGATTTCGAATCTCATGGCCTTGTAGGGTGTGGAAGAAAAAGGCAACCAGCCTGCCCATCTGGTTAAGAGTAATGGCCATAGCTACATCAGAGGCATCACTTTCCACCTGGAAGGGTGCGTTCTCGTCCACTGCATAGATGGTGGCCTTTGTGTGTAGCTCTAAGCATAGTCAAAAGCCACCTGGGCTTTGGCTGACAATGGGAAGAGGTGGAGGGACCCACTGAAGTAGTAGGAGAAGAAGCCCAGGCACCTCCTTAAAGCTTTCGTGGTCCTCAGGATTGGGAGGTCTAACAGGAGACGCATTCGATCGGGAGTCAGGACCAATGACGCCATTCTCCACCACATAGCCCAGGATCACCAGATGTTTCATCCTGAACATGCACTTACTGAAGTTGTACGTGAGGTTCAAGGCCTTAGCCATGAGGAGAAACTTCTGGAGGTTGGCGACATGGTCTTCCACAAATGGTGATGTTGTCGAGATAAGGGAAGGTGGCCTTCAACCTGTACTCATTGGCCATTTTGTCTATCTTTCTCTAAAAGACCGAGACCCCATTAGTGATAACAAAAGGGACCCTCTGGAACTGATAGAGCCATCCGTCTGCCTCAAATGTTGTGTAGGGGCAGTCCTCGGAACAGATCGATAACATAGTATGCCGCTTTCAGGTCGACAGTCGAATAGACCCGGTATTGCACAATTTCATTTACCATGTCCAAAATTTGAGGGAGGGGGTACACGTCCAGGAGTGTGAAACAGTTAATTGTTTGGTCATAGTCAATCACCAGCCTGGACTTTTCTTCCCCTTTCACGACCATCACCTGGGCTTTCCATGGGCTGTTATATATCAATGATATTTTCTTTGAGCAGCTGCTGCATCTCAGCTCTGATAAATTCCCAATCCCCCACACTGTAACACCTGTTCTTTATAGCTATTGGTTTCCAATCAGGAGTCAGGTTTGGAAGCAGTGGGGGGGGGGGGGGGGGAATCAATATTTAGGGTGGAGAGACCATATGTGGAGTCCGGCTTTTGGGACCTTCCATTCTGCACTGTGATTGGAGGAAGTTGGCCAGGTCCACACTTTCAAGGTGACACAGGAAGTCCAGCCCCAGCAACACAGGAGCCCCAAAATCCTTCAATACATATAGTTGGAACTTACAAAAGTGCCCGCCCCCCCCCCCCCCCCACCTTTTACAGTTGGATGTACTCTACAATACCCTGGATCACCGCAGAGTGCGAATGTGAAGCTAGGAAATATGATAGTCTGTCGGGTACACTCTTAAGTTGTACCACAGAGCCATCACAGAGTTTATAAAGCTCTCGGTGGAGCCAATGTCTACTAAGCAATCAGTCAAGTGTCTGTTTACCCGCACCTCCATCGTCGTGTTATTCAATTGGTGAGGTATTGTGATCCAGGACAACTGATGCCAGGTCTGGTGCTTCGGGATTCGAGCACATGTCAAGCAATGATTCGGCCGTTGCACACGCAGTCACCCTCCTTGGGTTCCCTTTAGCCCAGCAGATTTTCACCCAATGCCCTCACCACATCCTGTGCACACGGAGTTCTTCGTGGGGCATCGGGCGGAGGGGTGCTGTGCCTGTCCACAAAGGTATCGTCCCCGGTAGTGCGTGGTTGCAGCAGTTGGTGTTGGGGCTGCGGGGGGTCACAGGTGCTCCAACGACCTGCTTCTCTGAAATGGCGCCACTTTCGCCCATGAGGTCATCTGCTCCCAGTTGGGCCTATTCGAGTGCTTTCGCCAGCTGCAGGGTGCTGGCCAAGTCTTTCTTCTGCAACTCCAGCAGACACTGCCTCATGTACTCAACCTCACTTCTGCCATGAAGGTGTCCCGGATTTGTTCCTCCTGTCTCACCCGGGCCTTGCCCACTTCATAGTGGCATTTTCTGGTCAGGGCCCACAGTTCAAGGATATAGTCATCCAGCGAATCACCCAGACTCTGCTGTCATCTAGAGAGTTGGTGCCTTGCCAGCACATCATTCAGGGGCTTCATGTAGTGGGCCTTCAAGCCTTCTAAGGCTGACTCATAGGTAGCACACTTGTCTACAAGTGACAACATACACTTCGGGATGACTCAAGAGAGAAGTGCTGATCTCCGGACACTGTCGGAGTTGAAGACATCTTGTGTGGCCATCAGATAGAACTGGAAGCACTCCAGCCAGTAGGCAAATTCCTCTGGGGCCTCTGGGGATAGAGGGTTGATCTGGAACATGCCTAGCTTCAGCAGGGCTTCCATCCCGTTTCAAAGTTAAGCTATTAAAATTGTAACACGACTGAATGCACTCAGAGGGAAGCGAGGAGCACAAAAACGCTTTTAATAGCTGACCATCAATGGCCACTAGACACAATAGTCCTCAGATGAATCTGAGGTAAGGCGGGAAAGCCAAGGTGTATATTGGGGTAGGTGAGCATGGAGCCAAGGGAGGAGCCAGCCATCTGAACAATACATAGAAAGTGAATTCCAGTTCACTGCATTCAGTCCACTCCTGTTCATGCCACCAACCCATGAATGAAACACCAGATCCAGGTCCAATGGTCTCATCAACAACAATGATGAGTCGCCCTACAGAGAAGAGGTGGAAAATCTCGTGATTTGGTGTGAGAGAATCAACCTGAGTCTCAATGTGGACAAGATGAAGGAGATGATCATGAACTTCAGGAGGACCAGGAATGACCATCTTCCACTGCACATTAACAACTCTGTAGTAGAGAGTGGAGAACACAAAGTTCCTTGGAGACCACTTAGTGACCTATCATGGACACTCACTATCTCCTCACTCATCAGGAAAGCACAACAGTGACTGCACTTCCTGAGAAGATTGAAGCAGGAAAGGCTACCGGCCACCATTATGTCAACCTTCTAAAGCAACTCCATCGAGAACACCTTGGCCAGCTGCATCACAGTGTGGTACGGTTACTGCAGAGAAATTGATCAGAGATCAATTCACAGGACCAAAAAGGTCGAAAAGAGGATCACTGGAGTCTCCCTCTCTCCTATCGACATGATCTACCAGAATCATTGTCTGAAGAGGGCGCATAATATTGTTGAGGACCCCTTCCACCCTACACTCAGTATCTTTCACCTGCTCCCATTAGGAAAGAGATACAGGAGTGACAGAGCCAACACCACCAAGCTGAGAAACATCCTCTTCCCACGGGCAGTGAGAATACTGAACAACCAAAGGAACTGCTCACACAAACCATTCAAAACTCTCATATTTATGAAACAATATTTATTTGTATATATGAATTATTGTCCTGAATATGTATTCTCGTCTGTATGTGTGTTATGTCTGGAAGTGTGTCTGCATGTTTTGCACATAGGACCAGAGAACACTGTTTCACCATTGTACTTGTACAATCAGATGATAATAAACTTGATTTGACAAGATCTCACATGGAAGACTCATTCAGAAAGTCTTGAGGCATGGGATCCATGGAACTTTGGCTGTGTGGATTCAGAATTAGCTTGCCTGCTGAAAGCAGAGAGTAGTGGACAGGAAATATCCTGCCTGGAGGTCAGTGACTAGAGGAGTTCCATGGGGATCTGTTTTGGGGTGGGACCCCTGCTCTTTGTGAATTTAATAAATGACCTGGAGGAAGAAATAGAAGGATGAGTCAGTACAGTATGTTTGCGGGTGATACGAAGGTTGGAGGTGTTGTGGATAATGTTGAAAATTGTTGAGGTTACAACAGGATAGAGACAGGATGCAGAGTCGGGTGGAAAAGTGACAGATGGAGTTCAATGAAGGTAAGTATGAGGCGATGCATTTTGGAAGGACAAAATTGAAGGTAAAGTGCATGGTTAATGATAGGATTCTTAACAGTGTGGAAGAACAGAGGGAACTTGGGGACTAAATCTATAGATCTCTCAAGATTGCCACATGGATTGGTAGAATAGTGAAGAAGAGGTCTATGGAATCATTAGTCGGTGGATTGAATTCAGGAGTCATGAGCTAATGTTCCAACTATATAAATCTCTGGTGAGAGCACACTGGGGATATTGTGTTCAATTCTAGTCACCTCATTATAGGAAGGATATGGAAGCTATGGAGAGGGTGCAGAGGAGATTTACCAGGATGTCGGAATTGAAAAAAGATGTCTTATGAGATAAGGATAGCAGAGCTAAGGATTTTCTCTTTGGGGCAAAGAAGGATGAGAGGAAAAATAGAGGTCTACAAGATTGTGAGAGGCATATATAAGGTCAACAGACAGCAACTTTTTTCCCAGGGTGGGAGAAGCAAACACCAGAGGACAACTGTACAAAGTGAAGGGAGGGAAGTTTTGGGAAACATCAGGAGTAAGTTTTTTACACAGAGAGTTGTGGATATCTGGAATGCATGGCCAGAGGTGATGGGGAGACTGGAACAAGAGAAACAAGTAAGAGAGTTGTAGACAGGCACGTGGATGAAAAAAGAAAATTATGAGGTAAGAGGAGGGTTTTGGTTTTTTTGGTTAGTATATATAGGTTAGCAAAACATTGTGAGCCGAAGGGCCTGTTCTATGCTGTAATGTTCTATGTTCATGTGAAGAGCAAGGAAAGGGTAGCTGAAGGAATATTCTAAGCAAGGTGAGGTGGGAATTTATGTTCTTTTCATTAAAGATTCAGCTGTACAGCTTCGCTGGGTTCAAGTACAGATTTTTTCCAACAGCTATCAGGCTGTGTGGCTTCAGCAAATAAGAATCTTGTGCAGATGACAATAAACTCTCATTACCACAACAAAACCCTGTGTTTGGACTTGTGAACATGACATTTCACTCATTCATAGTCTTACATTTATAATCACAACTCCGCCCCACATTTGGTGCATTTACTCGTATCGTGTAGGAATCACATCCTCTGACTCACACATAACAACTTCAGGTAATTACTTAAAACAGTTTTGATTGAGGGGAAATAATAGAATTAAACTGGAAAGGCTGCAGTAAAGATTCACAAGGATATTACAGGGACTGGTAGGCTTCAGTTGTAAGGTGGAGAGGCTGGGAGTGTCTCCCTAGGGTGTATAGGAGGCTGAGGGGGGAATTTGTAGAGGTTTATAAAAATTCATGAGGGTATAGACAAGATAAAGTCATTTCTTCTTCCCAGGGAAGGGGAATGTAAAACTAAAGGTGAGAGGGGAAAAGTTTAAAGGAGACCCAAGGAGCAGTGTTTCACACAGAGGGTGGTGGGTGTGTGGAACAAGGAAGGAGTAGAGACAGTGTTTAGAAGACTTTTCGGAAAGGTTTAGAGAATTGTGGGCTGAATGTAGGCAAATGGGTAGACAACTTGGTCAGCATGGGTGGAGTGGGCCGAATGGCCTGTTTCCAGGATGTAAACCTGTGGCACTGAGAACTTTACTGTTCTTTTTGGATCTCAAGGCAGGATATTCCTTTTCCAGAGGACACACCTCCAACAAGCTGTACCTCTGTGTTCAAATCATGTGAGTAGGATTACAACCCACAAGCTTCTGACTCAGAGGCAAGAGCGTGACATCAACCCAGCTGACACTGAGTAAGTAAGAACTCTGGGTGTGGATTTGAGCTGAAAATTGGTTGTGATGAATCCTGTTCTCCAAGTGATGTGGAATGGTCAGGGACCTTGCAGAGACGGGCAAGATTTGGGTTAAACATCTGCCTGCAATGTTGTGCATTACACGCTGCAGTCTTGGAGTATGCCCTGAACACATGACATTTGATTCTGACAACGCTGAGTGACAACCAGTGAGATAAAAATGGAGTTATCCCATTGTTTCTTAATGGAATGGTATCAGAGAAAACTGAAAAAACTACAAAACAGAACAATGGAAGGAAGAAGAATGGTTCCCTCCATGAGCAGAATCAACTGAACTGTGCTGTTATAAACTGCCCTCAAAGGAACTTCCTGAGGTTACTGAGTTGGCAGAAATTTGGACGGAATGTTCAGCAAGGAGCCAATGTTGAAGCTCCATGTTTAAAAGACATTTAGACATTAAACAGCTAGGGTAAAGAGGGATGTAGAGGATAGCCAAATGAGTAATGAGAGTACAGATCCACTGAAATTCCTACTTGCTAAAGTCACACATAGTGACGGTCACTGAACATCAATAGAACATTCGGCTCCACCATCATTCATCGGATCAGGACTGATCTTGGAGCTCAGGAGAAGTGGCACAACACTTTGTGAGTTGCTCCCAGCAGAACTTCCCTCAAACACCCCACTCTCCCCTTCCTCCACTCTAACACTTCTACACAGTCCATAAGATCATGAGAAAAAGGAGAAAAACTAGGCCATTTAGCCCAAAGAGTCTGCCCCACCATTCCATCATGGCTGATTTACTATCCTTTTCAGCCCTATTCTCCCTTCTTCTCCTCATAACCCTTAATTTCCTCCCTGATCAAGAATATATCTACCTCCGTCTCAACTGTTCCCAATGACTAGGCCTCCATAGCCGTCTGCAGCAATGAATTCCACAAGTTCACCATCCTCTGAGTGAAGAAATTCCTTCTCATCTTTGACCTAAAGGGATATTTTTGTATTCTGAGACCGTCCCTATTGTTCTAAAGCCCTGTCTTTCCAGGAGGTCAAAGTTTCTTCTCTTGAATTAAGACTTTGGAATCTGGAGTCACACAATGCAGAGTAGGGGTAGATGTGATTCTCAGAGCTCCCAACATAGCAAATGAAAATAGTCGAAAAAAAGTCAGGAAAACAATGGAAAAGTGGCAGAAAAAATGGCTAGAAGTGGGGAGAAAGAAAAAAAGACAATTCAGAAAGAAACAGCGACCCCAGTGCAGCACAAAGACCAGGAGAAGCGTCCTCTTGGCAAATGAAATGCCTAGGCCTGTTCGAGGCACTGCATGAAGAAAAGAACAACCTACCAGTTCAACTTGCCAAGTTGGAAGACAACAGGACCTGCTCATTGGCAGGCCCAGGGAAGAGTGCAGGCATCTCACTGCGAGAGAGCCAATGCCTGCACATCAAGGTGAGACCCGTGGGAGCCAACAGGAATGGGCCTAGAGAGGCGGCATCACAGGTGACCATGGAGTGGCTCCAAGAGCAGCGAAAATGACGAGGCAGTGGTGCAAGTGGCTGCGGCGGCATTAACAGCGAAGATGACAGAGGTGGGAGTAGTGACAGTGGCGACAGCGATGGGCTTCGCGGGCGGCAACAAGTGTGGGCAGAGAGGGAGAGATTGTGGAGGAGGCGGGGGTGGAGGATCAGGTGGCACCAGGAGAACGACCTTACCTGCATTCTGGAGGCAGCAAAGGCTACAAGGTGGCGGTGGTGGCAAGGTCAGCAGCAACAATGGCAGCAGTGGCGGTGGCAGTGGCAGAGTGTAGGGAGGCAGCGTCAGGAGCAACATGGAGAGAGGAAAGAACGGTCGACTGGGAGTCTGTCATCATGGGCAGGAGAGAGGAAGAGAATGGAGAAGGAGGGAGCTCAGAGGCCTCCATGGAAAATATTATGAAAGTAGTGGAGGTAGTAGTTGAGGCCTCCAAAAAAAGACTAAGAAATGTTTTAAAAGAGAAATAGGGAAATTCAGGATGGCCATGGGGGAAGTATCTGGAAGGGAGAATATGGTGGAAGAGAGGGTCAATAGGAGGGAGGACAGTGTAGAAAGGTGAGAGAATGATAGAGACATGGGGGTAAAGGACAGGCTGTGGCGCTTGTGTGTTCAAATCATGTTGGGGTCACCACTGTGGCGCTTGCAGGAGCTGAAGGAAATCACTGCTGCCACACCGAAGGTCATTAACGACTGTTTCTATCCAAATTCAGCGCCCCCCTTTAAGGGCAGTATGAGCTCAGTCATCTCGTGCGTTGTGACGTCATAATCGCTGCCCAGGGTGCGTGCTGGAAGGGATGCTGGAGTCAGAGAGAAACCTCTGACGATGCCATTTTCCCATGGCTGCCCCACCACGTGGCAATACAAGCGGGGCTGATTCACCATGAGGTTGTGCGCCACCACACAATCCCCCCAGAACTGGCTACGCATCCTGTCGCTTTGGCGGCTGGCCCCAGCACTTGGGCGCAGCCGTCTGCACCAGCTGTGATAAGTCCAAATGACCAGCCTTTAAGCGGTCCACAGTAAACAGTTCTTCCCTGTCCCCCACATCTAAAGTAAAAGTCCCACCTGACCACCGGAGAACCTTGTATGGCCCTTCTTATGGGCGCTGCAGGAGGGCCCTCTGTGGTCCTCTCTGGACAAACTCAAATTGCGCCACATCCAGATCTTTCAGTCGATGGGATGGTTGGGTGCCGTGGTGTGATGGGGGCGGTGGGGTTAGGTTGCTCAGTCATTTACGGAGGTCTGCGAGCCACTCACCTTCGTTGTGCGTAATCTCGGCCTCCCGGCCAAAGAATTCACCTGGCAGGGAGAGTGGCGCGCCGTAAACCATTTCTGGTGACGACGCTTGCAGGGAGAACCCAGGGCAACTTGTCCACCCAGTCAGGGCTGGAAAGTCTTGCCATCAGAGCGGACTTAAGGTGTTGGTGGAAGGTTAGACTGTGGGTGGTAGGCCATGTGTGCAGTGTTACCCCTAAAAGCCTTGCCAGCTGCGACCTTAGTGCGGAAGTAAATTGGATGCCTCTGTTGCTCGTGATGTGTACCGGCATGCCAAAACGAACGATCCACTGGCTGACCAGGGCTCTAGCACAGGTCTCTGCTGATGCCTCACGGACCAGGATGGCTTCCGTCCAATATGGTAAACAGGTACCGCGACTCCCTGGACGCCAGCAAGGGGCGCACGACATCCACATGGATATGCTGGAACCTCCACGTTGCCGAGTCAAAATGTTGAATGTTCCCTGCGTATGCCTCTGGATTTTAGACGTTTGGCACCTGATGCAGTTGCGGATTAGTGCTGCCACCTCTTTCTTGAGGCCATGCCAGACAAATCGAGCCACTATACGCATGGTAGTTTTTACTGAGGGGTGGGTGAGATCGTGGATAGAGCTGACAATGGCGGAGTCAGGAAGCTGGATATACTCGAGCTGGAGACCTGAGATGCAGTCCGGAGAGCTTGAGTTTCAGTGTCGTGCTGCTGCGCCTGCGCTAGTTGCACATAGTCAAGGTTGGGAGCTAGCGTGCTGATGGCTGGATGGGAGAGCGCATCCGCGACCACATTGTCCTTGCCCTCTCTGTGCCAGATGTCTGTCATGTATTTGGACACATTGGACAGGTGGCGCTGTTGCCTGGCCGACCACGGGTCCTTGGCCTTAGCCAGTGCTTGGGTGCAGGGCTTGTGATCAGTAAAAAACAGTGAAAGTTCTGCCCTCCAAGAAGAATCGGAAGTGGCAGCCATCTAGCATTTTCCCAAACTCTCCTCCCTCAAGGGCCTGCAGGAATTCGTGGGAATGATAAATTTTTACCAGAGATTCATCTCCAATGCCGCCCGCATCATGCGCCCTCTTTTCGCGCTGATCGCAATGAGAGAGAAGACCCTGGCCTGGTCAGAGGAGGTGGACAAGGCCTTCACTGCAGTGAAACAGGCCCTCACATAGGCATCTTTGTTGGTGCACCTGCTCCCGAAAGCGCACACACGCGGGGCAGCCATGGGGAAATAGCGTCATCACAGGTTTCTCTCTGACTCCAGCATCTCTTCCAGCCCACACCCTGGGCAGCGATTATGACGTCACAATGCAACAGGTGACTGAGCTCATGCTGCCCTTAAAGGGGGGCGATGAATTTGAATAAAAACAATCGTCAATGACCTTCGGTGTGGCAGCAGTGATTTCCTTCAGCTCCTGCAAGAGCCACAGGGCAAAAGGTCTGTGATAAACTAGATATGCTAGAAAACCTTAATAGGTGAAATAATATAAAAATAGTAGGACTTAAAGAGGGGAAGGATTGGAAAGATCCCATTACATTTTTTAAAACGTGGATACCTGAGATATTGGGAATGGAAAGGGAAGGAGATGAACTTCAGGTTGAAGGAGCCTATCGGTTCCTGCTTCCCCAAACCAGGACTGGGACAGAGATCCCGTTCAGTCCTCGTAAGACTCCAGGGATACAAAAATAGAGAACAAATCCTGCGCATAATGGGGTAGGTTCAAGCAAAGAGGTGGTACATTAGAAGTTGAGCGGGGAAAGGTTCTTTTTTCCCAGTACGTGTGGAATTGGTAAAAAGATGGAAGGAATTTGATACAGCAAAAAAAAAAAAAATTTTAATAAAGGGATTGAGTTTGCATACTATATCCAGTGACTTTTAACATCTTCCTGCCTTGGTGGGGGTTGGGGGGGAGGAGAGGTTTTTTCAGAAGCTAGAGAGGCAGCAAGGTTTGCTAAGAGCTTAGTCGCAGCCCAGGAGGATTCCCAAGGGAAATGAAGAGATGGCAGGTCAATGGTAAGAAGGGATCTGGCTGTACATAATGTATATATAATTATATTATAAAAATGGTTACACTTGTTTATCATAAAGGTTGCAACTTTAAAAAGGAATGTAGGGACCTTTGAGGTGGTGGAGGAAGTGGGGCAGTTTGATGGGTCCCACGGGCACACTCAAGATCGGAGAGGGAGTTGGCACCTAACCCCAACCAACCAATGTTCCCTTGCAACCGCGCCTGCCTGTCCCACATCGGACTTGTCAGTCACCAACGAGCCTGCAGCAGACATGGACATACCCCTCCATAAATCTTCGTCCACGAAGCCAAGCCAAAGAAAGAAAAGAAAGGGGATAGGGGCGCTAGGAAGAGTAGGAGAGGAATGGGGAAAAGAGGGATAGGAGAAGGGATCAAGTGGGTTTTTTATGTATTCTTTTGAATTATTTTTTTTAGTTTTGGTTTTGTGCCAGGAGTTGTTACAAGACAAATGGGACAGAAGGTAAGTATTGGAGGACAGGAAGGGAGGGGGAGAGGATGATGAAGAGGCACTGGGGGGATGGGTAAAACAATTAAGTGTATAAGTTTTAATGTAAATGGAAGAATTAAGAGAGAAGTCTTGGCAGATCTTAAGAAGCTGCAGGCAGACGTAGTGTTCCTGCAGGAAACCCATCTTACAAACTAGGAACATTCCTAATGAAAAAAGGGATGGATAGGTCAGGTGGCAGTGCCCTCCTTCAATTTCAGAGCCAGGGGAGTGGCAAATCTAATAGGAAAGAATGTTTCAGTAATGGTCTGGGGTTGGTCGCTGACCCAGTAGGGAGATACGTGATGATGGATTATCAAATATTCTGAGAATCCTGAAAAATTTATTCAAGATATATTCTTGAAAGTATCTGCGGGGGGGGGGGGGGGGGGGGAGGAGGAATGAGAATATATTGATTGGAGGGATTTCAGTTTTTGTCTGGATCTGGTGATGGATGTAAACCAAGAAGTTGATGAGGGCCAAGGTGGCTAAGTCCACTTTGGCCTTTATGACAGATTTGAATCTCATAGACATTTGGAGAAGGTTATCTGAGAGAAATGGATTATTCCTTTTACTCGAGGCAACATGACTACACTAGAATTGATTTTTTTTTCTGGCATTAGCCCAGTTGGAAAGTAGGATAGTGGAGACTGAGAACATGACTCAGCTGCTGTTAGACCATTCACCCCTGACTTTGTCCATCATAATGCTAGAAAAGCAGGCTTTGGCATACAGATGGTGCCTAAATCCATTGCTGTTGGGAAAGCCAGAATTTTGCAGCTTTGTCAGAACTCACTGTTCTGTGAAGTGAACTTGTCCTCTACTGACAAGAATTTATTTTAATTTGGGACACACTGAAGGCTTATTTAAGGAGCCAGATAAATGGCTACATTAAAGGGATACAGAAGAAATTAATAATTTGGAACAGGACATAGCTCGATTGGAAAAAGATTATCAAAGATCAGGGTCTGAGGAAAAATATATGGATTTTGTGAATAAAATGCTCAAAAACGATACTTTGCAGACATACAAAACAGAGAAACTGATCTTAAGATTGAGGTAACAGTATTATGAGCTGGGGAAAAGGGCCCATAAAGTCTTGTCCTGGCAGGTGAGGGCAGAAGAGGTCTCGAGGACAATTAATGCAATTCAAATGGGGAAAGGCAAGATTTCATATTAGGGAAAATAAATAAATGATACATTTAGTAAGTTCTATAAAGAAGGGTATAAATCAGAATTGGTGAGGTGTGTATGTGGGGGGTGGGGGGGGGGAGGGGAGAGCCCTGCCATAACAGAGTTAATTGTGTAAAAATGAAGGTGATGCCAAGAGTACAATATCTTTTTGAGACGATGCCCATTTCGTTGACCCAGTGTTTCTTTAAAATGCTCAATGGATGTGTCAAAAACTTTTTGTTGAATAGTAAGATGTCTAGAGTGTCCATGGAAAAGTTGACATGGGAATATAAACTGAGGGTTTAAAACTGCCAGATTTTAAAAAATACTACTGGGCATCCAAGGTGAGGTTTATTGCCTCATTTTTTGAGGGAGGGGTGTTCCCCTTCTTGAGCACAAATTGGGTTACATGCAGTAAGGGTAAAGATAGCAGGATAATTTATTTATAAATGGTACGTCAAATTAACGTGTGCCAGATGTAGCAAAGAGTAAATCGATGTATTGGATTGAGGTGGTGTTATCTCCTAAAATGCCCTTGACCCAGAACAATTTAATACCCATGACTCTGGGCAATAAGATCCTGGACACCTGGTGCCAGAAGGGGTCGGGTGTATTGAGGATTGTTACTATCATTCGAGCAATTGAGGACTGTTACGGAGTCCAGAGGACCCCAAAACCAGCAGCAAAAGATATGCATCACAACACAGGGTTACTCAAACAAAAGTAGTTTTTAATTATAATTGAACAAGAAAACAGAATTGAACATTAACTTATTACTTAACCTACCTAACCTACTTATTTCCCCACTTTAATACTAAGCGCAGGTGTGTGTAATGTATATTTAAGATTAGAAAAGTTCTTTGGATCACAGTCCAATCTCACTGGACGCAGGCAATTCTTGAACTGTGTACAGAAGCAGTTCACCAGTCTTTGATGCTTATCAGGAAAATGGTTACAAGAGGGTTCGTGCTGGTTTATAGAGAGACATTCCTTTTGTTCAAGGTCATCTGCACCTGATTCCTTTCCAGTCTTGCTGACAAAACTTTCTCCCCTTCAGGGTCCTCTAGATGATCCTCTTTTTTTCGGGTCACCTCAGACAGCTAATTTTCTCCTTTGACCAGACAGCCTTCCAAAGTTTGCCAGCTTTGTCCTTCTGGAACTGATTTCTGTGTCTCTCCTCCCTGTTTCACTCCCTCCCTCCCTGAGAGCAAAACTGTTCTCTGTCTGCCTGCAAAGATCACATGCTCTCCCAGGCCAGCTGTATTCTGCAACTTGGTTGCTCTTTCTGCAAAAAGCACCCTGCAAAAGTCTTGCAAAAATTCTGTTTTGAAATGTATGTGTGCCAGCTGCTCTAACAATTTCTCCCAAGCCACTTCAAAATACTTTGTCACAGGACTAAATATGAGTTATCGAATAGAATATTCTTCTGCTTTCTGCAACTAAGATCTTTCCTAAGGGACAAACTGGGACTAACAATAACTCAGCCTGAATGTAGTGACATGGAGACTCTAATTCGAAAGGGGAGTGTGTGTAAATTTATCTCTAGGATGTATTCCATAATCCAAAGTGAAGGCCTGAAACCAGGCTTACATTGGTCAAGGGAAAGATGGGAGTCAGATTTGGGCATAATAATTGATGAACAATGGTGGGAAGATTTGTGTTTGAATAGTCTGACAGGAATTGTTAATGCTAGACACCTGTTGGGGTAATATAATTTCTTACATAACTGATAAAATTACACATCAAAAGTCAGAAATCTCAGAAATGTGCTTTAGGTGGTTCAGGTGCGGTGTGGCTGTATACAAGGGTGATATCCTTCTGGGAAACCCTGGGCGACATCTGAAAAAAATTACAAAGGTAGATTTTCCACAGGATCCGAAGTGTACCTTCTAGGTGACATTGGGTAAGTACAGTTTAGACTGTCTGAACACCAAATATAGTTTGTGAAGGTTGCCTTTTCGGTAGCCAGGAAGTGTATAGTGCTTATGTCGAAGTCCAACCCCCAGCTAAATATCTCACGATGGAATAGGGAAATACAGCATAGCATTCCCCTGGAGAAAATTACCTACAATTTACAGAAGAGATATGACACGTTCATTGAAGTGTGGCAACTGTATTTGAGACACATAGGTGCACAGATATAATTCCCAGCATTCCCCCCCCCCCCCAATAAGAGAAAAGAAACAATCTGTCTCAGCAGGTAAAGGATTAAGAGTATGAAATGAGGAATGTGGCGCAGATTATGTGTTTTTGCCCCTATCTGTTTTTATTTAATATCCGAGGTTCTCTAGCCTGGAGGAGGGTTGTTGTCTTTGTTTGTATTTAGGGGGTTTTTGTATATTTATATTTTTATATTTTGGTATTTGTATAATTTAAAGGATAGGGAGGGGAGGGTGTAAGGTGGGGAAATAAGGGCTGTAAATCATATTACTTGGAAAGAGAATGTAAAATTCTGTTTATTATTGAATTTGCAGAAATCTTTGAAAAATCAAAAATAAACTATTAAAAAAAATTTTGGAATTTATGTTCCAAATTATAAAGCTGCCCTCTTTCATCTTAAAGAGACAGTTAGAAGAAGGAGGCATATCCATTTATTCTGTGTTCCCCTTTTATTAGGAGGAACATATTTGACAACTTTTTCCCCCTCTGCAGGAAATATTGCTGCTTTCAGTCCTGTCCAAGATTCCTTAAACTGACCCCTTTGTCTCAGATTTCAGTAATATATTTCTGGCAAATCTCATATCACATGGTATGTGACATCATTTCTGTTTTTGACGTTCATAATGTCTCTTGACACTTTTGTGCTAAACCATCTCTGTCTACTTACTTACAGAATCAAAGTAGTTAATTTTGTTTGATGGTTCTCTCCAGGTTCCAGGCTGTCTGAAATTTACTAACAGAATGACTTCTTGTATACTCAAGCAAACAATCTATTGTCCACTTCTCAAGAACCATTTAAAAATCTTTAATCTCTTCTCCTTGCAATGCAACAGCAAGCTCTTCGTCTTTCAGACAGGCTTCTGTGACAATGGTGTTTAAAATGCAAATACGTTTGTTGATGCTAAAGCCAGCTACCACCTGCAAAGAACCAAGTGTGTCTGTAGAATGTAAATGAGCCCTGTCCACCAAAAACTAACTTTTACTAAAATATATGTAATATAGTTTTAACATTAAACTAAAGATTAATCATAGAACATTTGTCACACTCTACATTCAAGTTGACCTTTAGGGAGTCTTGCACAAGGACTCCCAAGTCCCTCTGCATCTGTGATTTTTGAAATTGTTGCCCATTTAGAAAATAGTCTACACCTTTATTCCTTCCACCAAAATTCATGACATACACTTCCCAACACTGTACTCCATCTGCTATTTCCTTGCCCAATCTCTGAAACAGACCCACCACCTTCTGTGTGGAAAAGGTGCCACTCAGGTCCTTAATAAATCTTTTCCCTACAACCTCAAACCTATGCCCTCTGCTTTTAGACGCTCCTACCCTGAGGTAGAGAATATGACTATTCACAGCTACATTTGTCATGACTTTATAAACTTTATTCTTCTTGACTTGGAGACAAGCCCCAGCCTGTTCAAACCAGCTCAGGATGTCTGCCATGTTGGGGAAGTTCTGGATCTGCCCCTGCACTGCTCCAAGTTACCGTCCAGTGGTTGGTTCAGTGTCAACTAGGATCAGACACTTTCACTCTGAGCTCCAGCTGTTGCTTCCACCCACCAGCCACGCTGCAGAGGGGAGGGGTGAACTAACAATAGTTTATAAAACCATGGGGGACATGAATAAGGTGAATGGTCACAATCTTTCCCAAGGGTAGGCAAGTCCAAAACTACAATAACTCCATATGATTCTCCCCACATTCTCATCAACTCCCCCCAGATTTTAACCCCTCACCCTTACAAGAGGAAATTTACCCACCAACCTGATCTTCCTTGGGATGTGGTAGG
Source organism: Narcine bancroftii (assembly GCF_036971445.1). Classification (NCBI taxonomy): domain Eukaryota; kingdom Metazoa; phylum Chordata; class Chondrichthyes; order Torpediniformes; family Narcinidae; genus Narcine; species Narcine bancroftii. The sequence continues at coordinate 51,651,344 of NC_091473.1, forward strand.
TAACCAGAGCATCTGGGGGAGCAGGGGTGGGGAATCCATGCAGTCACAGGAAGAATGTGTAAACTCCTCATAGACAGTGCCAGAGGTCAGGATTGAACTCGTGTATCTGAAGCTCTAAGGCAGTGGCTCTACTGTGTGTGCGCTATGGTGCAGTTGTCTTGAATGGGGATTCGGTTGCAGAGAGTGAGGACCTACTGTTCCCCTAATTCGTCTGTTCATCTGCAGAGCTCGAAAAATAAATGATTTGCGGTTTTATGGCACATAGTGCAACTTTTAGACATCCCAGAGAACTCAACAGAGACCGATTCTGCTATGAGGGAAAGTGTCATAGCTCCACTGGCAAAATCTGCAGCCAAGCTGCGAAGAAGGAGCCACATCTGTCAAGGGGGGAGATAAGTGGTGTCTCCAGCACCAGCACTGAAAACTAAATGATAAAACAATGTCAGTGTGTTATGGCTCATGGCCTCTGTTTAGTCCTGCATTTAATTGCTACTGATAACATCATTGTGAAATGTAAAATTCTTGATGAATAACTTCTCAATTATACATTTAAAAGAAAGCCCTGCTCACCCTTGGGTTACACCTTGCCCACATTGTGTTTTTGGTTTGGACATCCAGCTGATTGATCATTCTGAGGATTTTACAGAGATCAATAATTGGCAAGTTGAAATGCCCCACTGCTAAAACCTTATTACTCTTGTGTCCCTCCGTAGCACCTCCAATTCTGCTCCTCTATCTAATGGGTCAGGACAGCAGGAATTGCATCAGCTCAGATTTTTGCATGGTTTGCAATTGAACGTTAGGACAGGGAAACAAAAGCAAATGGATTTCCCAATGGAATTCCCTGCCATTCCATCATGGAACCCTGTTTATTCATTCACGGCATGTATATACATCTGGTAGCACTGGTGTTTATCGCCCATCCTTCATAACCCTCTAACCTTTCAGGTGGTAGGTATGTGACGAGGACAATGATGAGAATTTATTGTCCTATACACAAGGACAATGTACAAAGTCACTGACTTCTTGCTGCAGCCACACAGCTATGAAAAATACAGTAATAAACAATAAGTATAAATTAAATTACCACGAGAGAAGAAAAATTAAATGTAAAAGAATAGGCTGCAGTTATTGGAAAAAGTGCTTGTGCCCCTGGAATAGTTTGTAGTTCGGGTAGTTTGGAGAGGTTCAAGAGCCTGATACCTATCTTCAGGCTTCTATACCTTCTGCCCGAAGGTAGCAGAGAGAAGAGGCTGTGACCAGGGTGATGGGGGTCCTTGATGATGTTGGCTGCCTTCCTGTGATAAGCCTGTCTAGGTCTGTTACTTTCTGCATCCTTCTGCATTCCTGGGCACTGCTGTTTCCAAACCAGGCTGCGATACAACTAGTTAGCACACTCTCCACATTGCACCTGCAGAAGTTTGAATGTGTATTTGACGATGTGCCGAAACTTCTCAGACTCCTTAGACAGTAGAACTGTTGGTGTGCCTTCTTCACAGTGGCCTCGATGATCTGACTCCAGGAAAGCCTCCTGTAGATGGACACTGAGGAAATTGAGGGAACTAACCCTCTCCACTTCCGTCCCATCAGTGCAGACAGGTGTGTGGGCCCTCGGCAACTCCTTGCTAAAGTTGCCCTTGACTTATCACCCGTTATTCGGCCACAACATTGGTTCATCAGCAATCTTGAGAAACAAGGCCATAGCTCCCTGGAAGTGGTGACACAAGCAAAGAGCGTGGCAAAGAAGGGGTTTGTCACACTTTCCTTCATCAGTCAGGTCACTGAGTATAAAAGACAGAAAGTCATGTTGCAGCTGAATCAAACTTAAATTTGGCCACATCTGGAATATTTTGTGCAATTCTGGGTATAACATTACAGGAAGGATGTGGAGGCTTTACAGAGGATGCAGAAAAGGTTTATCAGGATGTTGCCTGGAATATTGAGTATCAAGAGAGGTTGAACAAACTTGGGTTGTTTTCTCTGGAGTGTCACAGGCTGAGGGGAAATCTGATAGAGGTTTATAAAATCATGTGTCGCATTGATAGGGGAGATTTGGAGTCTTTTACATACAAGAAGGCACAGATATAACATGACACTGGTTGCGGGTCCTGTGGTGGGGAAGGGGTGTGGTTTACCCAGAAAGTGGCGGTACTGATAGGATGGAAGTAGATACAAGAGTAGGGGTTAAGGAACATTTATATAGACACAAGAACAAGCTGGGAATAGAGGGATACAGACCATATACAGGCAGATGGGATCAGATTAGCATTATGGTCAGTACCAACATGATGGGCTGAAGGGTCTACTGCTATGCTGTTTTATGGGACACTGGGGCTGTGAGGCAGGGGCTCGGCCAGCTGTACTACCACTGGACTACCCAAACTCCTCTGCTCTCAACCCCTCCAACACCTGCATCTCCTCAAGGCCACCGCAGAAGTGTGTTACTAAGCAACAGAGGCTGGTCTGCAGATCGGGTTTTATAAATTGTCTCCTGTTTCCTTGGTTAGAGTGGGAGAAAATCCATTAAAGTTCCCCATTGCTGCTTGGGAAAACCACCTCATCTTGAAACAACAGCCAGGCTTCTTCAGACAAGACTCCAGAGGCAGGGAAAAGTGGGATGTAAACCACGTGCAGACAGATGTGCAACTTAAACTGGCATCATGGTCAGAACAGACTTATGAGCCAAAAGGCCTGTTCCTGTGCTGTACCATACTACATTCTTTACAGAAGTATTAAGGACAAGGGGATAACTACGGTAAAAGTATGTACCATTAGGGATCAAACTGGACATCTGTGTGGATACCCAGAGGATGTGAATGAGGTTTTAATACCTCACCTGAATTAAGTAAGGAGAAGAACATTGCAGTTGGAGATTTTAGGAAGGGGCTAGTGGAATTCCATAAGATATTACTACCAAAGAGCAGCAGGAATTAAGGTGATATGGTGGGCTTAACCCTAGAGGTGTAGCCCAAGTTGCTAAGGGAGCCAAAGCAAAATACTGCTTTGGAAAGGCAGCTAACGAGGAGGAAGCAAAGAACTTTATTTATAAATACAATGTCAAATCATTAAAGAAAAAGACGGATAACCTTATTCTAATTCATCTAATTAGAACGTGGCAAGAAATTAATGAATGTATAGGAAAAAAAATAGGGATGTCACATTTGTGGCCCAAAATGTGAAGTTAATAACACTTCTACTGCAGGTTTTACTGGTTAAACATCTCCATGTCTTTATTCTCCAGTTTTCATTGTTCCTCCATTTCACGCTCTTCTCTCCCTCTCTATACCATCTGACTTCCGGTCAGGTGAATACATCTCATGCATATTCATTATCATGACATCCCTCCTTTCACCAGAAATAAACTTTACACCTTAATGTTGAAATGTAAACACCGTCACCTTATCAATATCCCTCTGAACCAACAAACAATTTCAAACAAACAAACAAACAAGTTCAAACTCCTTCTACACACAATGTAACGTAAACATGTCGTAACCAACAGTACTACAATAACTCAACTAAACAAAAATGTACTTCATACAGCACTCATACACGCACTTTATGATATATGATCAAATCACTGTCCCAATGTTCTATTATCATTCCAACTGTCACAAACTTTCCCTTTCGTGATAATGCGGGCACAATTAGAAATACGGCACAAAGTCTTCGTATCGTTTAGGTGGTTTCCTGTCTCGTTTCGGCCTTCCTGCGATGCTATCGTCGCCACTCGGTTGTTCACTCTCAGCGTCGGAAACACTGCTCGCTACGGCCTCGGGTGTTTCTGGCACTCTGGTCACTTCATCAGGAATGCTGGTAACTGCCTCGGTAACATCATCTGGTCCCTCAGGTTGAGCATCTCGTATCGGACTTTCAACCACCTCGCTCGATGTCACTCTGGACTGGTACCTTTTTACACCAGACACATTTCTTTTGTACAGGACTCCAGCCGGAGACTTGACTGTTACCATACTGCCACTTCTGGATACGACAGTGTAGGGTTGATGGTAATAAGGTGTGTCTAGCTTACCACCACTCTCTTGCCTCACCAGAACATTATCTCCTGGCATGATGTCTAAGTACCTGGCCCCCCGTCTCGAATCTGTGTACAGTTTTGCTGCTCCTTTCTTTTCAGCATCGTGGTCCCTCATCTCCTGGTTGTCCCTGATTTCCTTTATTTCAGACATTTTTGTGCAGATTTTTCTCCCAAAAAATGCTTCTGCAGGACTTTTTCCTGTGGTTGCATGAGGCATTGCCCGATAGACAGCTACATAAGATAGCAATGCTTGTCGCCAATTTTGTCCTTCTGCGTGAGCAATCCGTATCGTTTTTCAATGGACTGATTTTGTTCTCTACTTCCCCGTTGGCTTGCGGCCATTTCGGAGTTACTTTATGATGGTGGATACCTGTGGTCCTCATGTATTCAGCAAATGTCTCTGAAATGAACTGTGGACCATTGTCAGAGTATAGCATAACAGGCAATCCATATCTTGCGAAGATCTCTGCTAATGCTTGTATTGTTTTTTCAGTGGTCGTTGACCTCATCACAGCGTACTCATAGTATCTGCTGTAGTAATCTGTCACTACCATGATTGATTCACCAGTCGGTAAAGGTCCAAGAAAATCAACGGCTACGTCGATCCACGGTCCTGTCGGGAGTTGCGTACTCCGGATCGGCTCTGGAGGATTACTCCTACTTGTGATTTGACATCCATGGCAGGTTTTGACGAATTTCTCTGCATCTTTATCACAACCTGGCCACCATACTTTACTCCTGAGGTTTTGCTTGGTACCAACAATACCTAGGTGTCCTTCATGAGCTAAGGATACGATCTTCGGTCTCAACCTCTGCAGTATCACCAACCTACAACCTCTCAATACACACTGTCCGATGCAACAAAGTTCGTCTCTAATGGGAATGTAAGCCTTGTGAGTACACATGTCCCATTGTCCACTCTGGATACATTCTCTCACTTCCATGAGTTCTGGGTCATGTTCGGACTCTCTCTCGACTTCCTTCGTGGTCACAGCTTTCAGTGTCGACTGAATAGCTACGAAGCGTACAAAGCTCTCTGCTTCTGTCCCCAATTCTGACTTGGATTGTGGGCATCCATCCTTCACCAGTCTGGACAGCGGATCAGCAATGTTTGCTCTCCCGGCAATGTGAACTACTTTATATTTGTAGGGTTGGAGTCAGAGCACCCATCGCTCTATTCTGGCACACGGTTTGGACCTAGCGGCATAGATCACCTCTAATGGCTTATGATCTGTGATGAGTTCAAATTCAATGCCATACAAATATGCATGGAACCTCTCACAGGCCCATACAAGTCCGAGTGCTTCTTTCTCTGTCTGAGAATATCTCCTTTCCACATCTGACAACGATCTGCTGGCGAGGGCAATGATTCTTGGTCCTACATCATGCATCTGGACCAACACGGCTCCTAAACCAACAGGACTAGCATCCGCTATGACTTTGGTTGGTGCAGCCGGATTATAATATCCAAGAGTATCAGCATCCGTCAGACTTTGCTTTAGTGCTGTGAACACTTTCTTCTGCTCAGATCCAAAATGGAATAGTACACCTTTCCTGGTTAGTTTCCTTAGTGGTTCTGCCACTGTAGCAAAGTTAGGAATGAACTTTGCGCAATAATTGACCAATCCCAGGAAACTCCTCACCTCCGTTGCGTTCTGGGGTGCACGTGCATCTGCAATAGCCTTCACCTTGGCCTCTGCTGGGTTTAGTCCTTCCCGTGTAAGTCTGTGTCCCATGAAGTCCATTTCTGACACACCGAACTGGCACTTGTTTCCATTCACGGTAAGGCCTGCCTCCTGTAGTCTAGATAGTACACGCCTCAACCGTCTATCATGCTCTTCCTTTGTAGGCGCATGGACTATGATGGCGTCAGAAATATTGGCACCTCCAGGAATGCCTTGAATCACTCGATGGATTTCATACTGGTAGATCTCAGAAGCTGCATTAATGCCGAACGATAGTCTCTTGTATCGGTACAATACACAGTGAGTCACAAATGTTGTTACGTCTCTGGATTCTGGGTCCAGCTCTAATTGATGATAGCCCCATTTTAAATCAATTTTTGAGAATATCTTACTGGTAGTTAACTCCTGAAGTATTTCCTCCACTGTTGGTATAGGGTGTCGTTCTCGAATTATAGCTTCATTGGCCATCCTCATATCAACACACAGTCTTATGTCGTCATTTGGTTTGGGCACAATCACTACTGGGCTGACCCATTGTGTCGAATGTTCCACAGGTTCAATAATGTCTTGTGCGATCAACTCTTTAATTTTGGCTTCGACTCTCCCACGAAGTCCAAACGGAGTTCTGCGCACTGGTTGCGCCTTGGGTTTGACCGTTTTGTCCACCGCTAGCTTTAGTTGTCGACCTTTCAGCTTTCCTACTCCCTGGAAAACTGCGGGGAATTCTTGCTTCATATCCTCATATGACTGAACTGAATTGACACGAGCTCCAATATGAAGTATTGCCAGGTCTTGCGTTGTGCGTCTACTCAGCAATGGTTCTCCCCTCTCGTCTATGACAACAAACTCTGCTTCGGTGTACTTATCACCAGCTTCAACAGTTGCAGTAAAACATCCAATGGTCTGCAATGGCTTGGTTGCTGTGTATGGATACAGTTTCTTTGAGCACTTCTTTGAGGTACAGATGATCTTTTTCCTTTTCAATTTCTCCCATAAATGTCGGTCAATTACATTACTGTCACTGCCTGAGTCTACAATGACCTGAACTGTCACACCACCAATTATCACTGGGACCTTCTCATGATGTACATCATTCAACGTAAATTGATAGTATCTCGGTCCATCCTGGTTATCATCATCATCGTCACTTTCTGGGTCACCGTCTATATGGTGAATAGTGTCTTTCTTTCCAGGATACTTTCCTTTCCCCCAAGCTTTGCCTTTGGAAGCTGTGCTCTTCGCCTTCTGGTCTGCATTGGACTTGCTTTTGCACTTCTTTGCAAAGTGGTCCTTACCTCCGCACTTTCTGCAAACTTTGCCTTTTGCTGGGCAGCATGGGTCTTTTCCAAAATGACCTCTGTTTCCACATCGATAACACTCCACATCATGTGTCGGCGTATATCTTGGCTGGTTATGGCGATGCGAGAGCCTCTTAACTTGCTGGCTTGAGTTGTCCTTCAGGGTCATGGTATGAAATTGCCCCTCAACAGCCTCTAATGCAGCAGCAATGGCTAAAGCATCGGTGAGCTTCAACTCACTCCCTTTTTCCAGCAGACGTCTCCTGAGCTTGTCTGATCTGCAGTGCTGCACGACTTGATCCAATAATTGGTTGTCCAAATCAGCTGCCATGTAATTGCATCCAACAGCCAGCTGTCACAATCTCGTCACGTACTGAGCAATTGTTTGTCCATCTTCTTGTTTCGTTCTCCGAAACAAATGGCGTTGAAATGTAGCATTCGGTGTCACTACATAGTGTGCATTCAATGCATCGACGGCTTTCTGGTATTCTTCCTTCCTGTATTCAAAAGTGTTTTAAAAGTTTCCCGAACTGCGGGTCCTGCGGTGAAAAGAAGTAACGCCCTCCTCTGCGCTTTTTGTTCCACCGTACCGCTATCGAGAAATAGGCCACGACTGTCGGCGTAGGCTTCAAATTCTTCCAGCCATGCCTCCCACTTCACACTCACAGTGCTTGCATCACCCGTCGGGTCAAAATGAGGAACACCTCGAAGTGTTAGAAAGTCAGCTTCTGCGCCTGCCATGAGGAAACTTTTTCAGCCCAAAGCCACCGATTCAAAAATCAAAATTCTTATCACATTGAAGTTCCAAAATGTTGTTGTTTTAATCCTCGTCGCCAATGTCACATTTGTGGCCCGAAATGTGAAGTTAATAACACTACTACCGCAGGTTTTACCAGTTAAATATCTCCGTGTCTTTATTCTCCAGTTTTCATTGTTCCTCCATTTCGCGCTCTTCTCTCCCTCTCTATACCATCTGACTTCCGGTCAGGTAAATACATCTCATGCATATTCATTATCATGACAGCACCATTGTGTAAAAATGTGTTACTGCCTCGGAACATGGGCAATAAAATATTAAATTTGTGGTATGACAAAGGTATAAGATATATTAAGGACTGTTACATGGAAGGAACTCGTGTCCTTTGAACAATTAAAACACAAATATGGAGTGGCCAATGGGACCTTTTTCTGTTTGCTTAGATCGTTGTTAAGAGAAAGATGGGGACCAACGTTGACCCCACCTAAAATCAGTGAAATGTAACAAATGGTCTGGATGGGGAATGCACCCACATTTATAACAAAAATGTACTATGCTCTCCAGAGCGAAAGTACAAAACCAGGGTTACAGAGGTCAAGGGAAAGATTGGAGTTGGACTTGGATGTGGTGATTTCAGAAAGAAACTAGTCAGATTGGTGCAAGGACAGCATAACATCAATTATAAATGCAAGATATGGACTGGTTCACTATAATTTTTTGCACCAATTATATCTTACCCTACAAATGTTACACAGATCAAAAGCTGAAATTTCAGTGATATGTTTCAGATGTGGGACTGAGACAGGAACATTTCTATGTGCCACATGATCGTGCATAAAGGTGAGGCCATTTTGGAAAGAAATCACAGAAAAATTAACCAGGATAACAGGAGTGACCTTCACAGACAATAAGGAGCTCTATCGATCTATTGGGTAATTTCATGGAAATGTGTCAAATTGACGAAATATCAAATCTCATTTATAAAAATAGCACTCGCGATAGCAAAAAAATGTATTGCAATCTCTTGGAAATCCAACTCCCCTCTACTTAGAGCATGATGGACTGCGGAAATGAAGAGCTGCATACCTATGGAAAAAATCACATATAACTTAAAGAATAAAAATGACACTTCTGTAAAGGTCTGGCAGCCATACCTGGTCCATATATAGGTCCAGATACAGTAATAAAAAGGAACAAAAAAGGACATAAAAATAACTATCTATATATTAAAAAGTAGTTTCCCCAATTGCACTCTATATACTTGAAATATATGTAAGTTCTGATGATGAATGAATCTGTATGTATGGAAGGGGGGGGGGGTGAGGAGGGAGGGAGGGACTGTTTTGTTTTTGTTTGTTGTGTGTATATTGTATATTGAAAATGTTACTGTGTATATTTGAAAAAAAAATATTCACAATAAAAGGAAAGGCAGCCAACATACTGTATAGCCCATCACACCATGGATACACTCTCTTCTCCCATTGAGCAGGAGGGCAAAAGTGTGAAATAGCCCACCAACAGACATTTTTTTCTGCAGTTATCAGGCTCCTGAATAACCACATAATAATGCTCTCATGCTGCCTTTACCTGGTCTGTAAATTGTGTTCTTTATATGGTTGTATGAATATCAGAGATAACCTGTTAGACTGATGGCAGACCAATCTTTCTCACTGTACTTGGTATTTTGTGACAAATAAACTTAAAACTTAAACTAAGTAAAAGCACAAATACTGGAGAACCTCAGCAAGTCGAACAGTGTCCTTTATGTAGCAATGGCAAAGATACATAACTGACGTTTCGGACTTGAGCCCTTCATCAAAGGCCCTTAAGAGATGTTAAAATCATGGCCTCCATCCACAAAGACAGAACAATTTAGATCATAGAACACAAAACATTACAGCACAGTACAGGCCCTTCAGCAAATGATGTTATGTCGACCTAAATAAACCTATTCAACAATCTAAACCAGTGGTTCTCAACCTTTTTCTTTCCACTCACATACTACTTTAATTGCTATGCCATGTGTTCTGTGATTAGTAAGGGATTGCTTAAGGTGATATGTGAGTGGAAAGGGAATGTTGAAAATCACTCCTCTAGACCCACTTGTTACTGAAATATTTTGCTTGAGAAATATTGTCATTGGCCCATTTCCTTTGGAGTTATGAAACTGTGCACATAATGAGTCAATTAACTATGATTAAAACAGTGGTTTTCATATTTTTTCTTTCCACTCACATACCACCTTAAGCAATCCCTTACTAATCACAGAGCACCTATGGCTTAAGTGGTATGTGAGTAGAAAGAAAAAGGTTGAGAACCATTGATCTAAACCTTCCCTATTTCACGCCCTCTATTTTCCTTGAATCCATGTGCCTGCATAAGAGTATTTTAACAAGGTGCTCTAGCCTCTACCACTGCCCCTGGCAATGCATTCCAGGTACCCTCTACTCTCTGTGGAAACAGAACTTACCTCTGACGTCTCCCCTAAACTTTTGTCCCCTCACCTTAAACAGATCTCCTCTGGCATTTGCTACCATCGCTCTGCAAAAAAAGGTGCTGGCTGTCCACCCTATCAATGCCTCTCTTATTTGAGTTTAACAGGGATAAGTCGGGGAAGTATAGACCTGGGAGTCTATTAAACAAAATCCTGAGCGATGGGATTAATCTGCACTTGGAGTTGTGGGTAATTGGTCAAAGATGAGGAGGGTACCTTTATTTGGGAGAACCCTGATGAATTTGAGGACATTTTTCAAGTGTGTTAATCCAAAGCCTTGGATGAGGCCCATATGGAGGATTGGTCCTAAATGATGGAGTGAATGGGCTCCAGAGCAAGTTAACAAGTTAGACCCCAATTGGTTTGGTGATAGAAGGCAGAGGGTGATGTTGAGAGAGTTGTTTTTGCTATTGGAAACCTGTGAGAGGCAGTGTACCAGAGTTATCAGTTGCACCACTGCTGTTTGTTATATATATTTAGGATATTAATGTGAACATTGGAGGTAGAATTAGTAAGTTTTCAGATGACTCAAAAGTTAGTGGTGTTGTTGATCGTGAGGTCAATAGGATAATATTGAAGGGGAACCTGATGCTGAAAAATGTGAACAGGTGCATTTTAGGAAGTACCTGAGGCACAGGCACAGGCAAACCTGTGGGGTAAATTTCCATGGATTGCTGGTAGCACAGCACAGCTAGATATAGTGTGAATATGGAATATACCTGTCTTCATTAGCCAAGACAGTGAATAGTGGGGAGGTTACGGATTAACTGTGTATAGCATTGGTCAAATCACACCTAGAATACTGGATGCAGTTCTGGACACCATAGGAAGGACATAACTGCAGCAGCCAAGATGCAGAGGAGATTCATGAAGTGTTTCAGCTGTGAGACGAGACCACATCAGTTAGGCCCAGGTTTGGTTTCCTTGGCAGAGGAGATTGATGGGAGATCTATAGTTCAGTTTGGTTTTTGGGAGACATTGGAGAGACTGAATCTGTTCTCCTTGGAATCTTTTATGAGGGTCATGACTGAGGTTTAAAAAATTATAGGGGAAGGAGATGTGGTAAAGGAAGGATAGACCAGGAATGTTTTTCCCCCATAACAGAGGTAGATAAAAGGAGAGGGTGGCATGGTTAGCGTAGAGGTTACTGCAATGCTATTACAGAGACCTGGATTCAATTCCAACACTATCTGTAAGGAGTTTGTATGTTCTCCTTGTGACCAGTGTGGATTTTTATCTGGGTACTCCAGTTTTCTCCCATCCTCCAAAAGGTAAGGAGTTGGTAGATTAATTGGGTGGCAAGGACTGTGCAATACCATTAAAATTAAAAATTACACAATAACAGGGAGATTTGAGGGAATCCTTCTTCACCCAAATAGTAGGGAGTACCTGCTGGAGCGAGTAGTGGAAGCAGAATCACAGACAGCATTTAACAAATATCTAGACTGCCATTCTCAACCTTTTTGTTGGCTATGGCCCCCTTGGTCTCTGCTTAAAGTATATGGGCTCCCTTCCCTGTGAAGTAGTCAAGTTAATGTGGTTTCTTCCATACTTCTCTCCTACCGATTACATAAAAACATAAATATTTTATGATTTATGTCTGTGGCCTCCCTTAAATGTGCAGTGTCCCCCCAGAGGGCTATGCCCCGTTGAGAATGAAATAGGCATAGAGGGCTGTGGAGCAAATGCAGGATGATGGGGTTAGTTGGGCCAAATGGCCTGATTCCATGTTGATCTATGTGAAATAATGAGGGGCTTAGATATCCTTTACCAGAGATGCCCATCTCCAGAAGCTTCAGATTCTTTCTGGTAAGGATTGGATTTGGAAATGTGTTACCTCACCCAGCATATGGTTGGAATCTGGAATGCTTGTGTGCAGTCAGAGCAGAGTACTTGAGATCTTGTGCCATAAAAGGCTGCAAGCTGAGACCTGGGAAGTGGGATCAGTATGGATGGGAACAAACAATCTTCTAATCTAAAGGAAGTTAGCAGGTGGATCAGCATCTGTGAGAGAGAAAGAATGGTTGATGTTTCGGATTGGATCCCTTCATCAAAACTGAGAGGAATTAAGCAGAATAAAGAGCTGGTCAAGGACCAGTTGGGGGTTGGTTAACCAGGCAGGGGTGAAGGATGACAGACAGATGGAGAGACTGAGCCAGTTGATTGGCAGGTGTCAGATAAAGGGATCGAAAAGTAAGATAAAAAAGAGATCAGGTGGAGAAAGGTGAGTCATATAGGATGGGGAGAGGGAGGAACCTGGGTGGGGAGATAGATGGAAACTGGCCACTGGTGTTGGAATCTGATAAGTAGAGGAGATGATAATGGTGATGTAATGGATGGTATTGGGGAAAGTGAAGGACAGATGGAAACAAAAGTGGTGGATGGGAGAGAATCCGGTAGCTGAAAAGTGGGGAAGGAGAGGGATGGGATGAACATGGTGGAGGATTGATTGGCAATGTGTGGGAAAGGGATCAAAAGTGGGTGTTTAGGAAGGGGAAGGATGCAAGTAGCTGGTCTGAAATTGGAAAATAAATGTTCAAAATACATTGACTACTTGATAACTCGAATGGACGTTGGGCAGAGGAGTCTCTTTCCCTGGTCTGTCCATTCTCATCGTACAGGCTAGAAAACTGCAACCCCTCACCCTTCCTCTCTCAGCTGGCACCTCCACCTCAAACATGCTGGATTTTTAACTTTTTCCAGTTCTGATAAAAACATTGAGCTTTGCTTCTCTCTCCGCAGAGGCAGCACGACCGTTATTAACAGTTTTGGTTTTTTTTGTTTTAATTTCAGATTTTCAGCAGCTGCGGGATTTTGCTTCTATCACATTTGCCGGTGGTAGGACCCCGAGGAGCCACTCACCTTGGCAGCCGGGGTTTTTGTTGTCGAGCGAAGAACGGCTTGCGTGTTACGTCAGGCGTTGCGGGACGTTTCCCGTTAGGGTTGGTGACACATCGTCTTAGTGTTAAACGTCGAGCCGGAGTCGCAGTTTCGCCAGCGAGTGAGGTGAAGTCGGAGCGAGGTAGCCGCTACAGTATTGCTGGCAGTCCCTCAACTCACCCTGTCTGTCGTCTCAGGTGAGTTCCGGGAGCTTCGGAGGCCGCTCAAAACCGCTGTCGGCCTCCGATGCAGCTGGTTGGAGGCGCCGGGGTGCGGCGCAGGCCCGGGCGCGCCCAACGACTGCGCTCGCTCTGCCCGGGCCTCAGCCACGGGCCGGGAGATTGACAGGCGTTCAAGCCCGAGCTAATGAGATTGACAGGAGTTGGAGGGGTCCCTCTGCAATCCCCGCAGCAACATCAAGCCCACTACATCCAACATTGACGAGCTGGCCCGGCACGCCTGTCCTCCATGATGTTCCACAATCAACGAGAAGCAAATACACGCTTGATGCAGTGATACACTGGCTGTGTTTTCCCTTAAACATTAAAATTAAACCTATAATATAAACCTCGTCTTCATCTGTAATCTGCCAGCAGTGTGAAGGAGTAGCGATATTGACCTTAAGATAATGAACGCTGATGTGTGCACTTTTGTTTCTAAAATCTCGACCTTTGTATTTGTAGTGTATTCTCCCAAGATTTATCAAGTCCAATCGCTTAATTTAGTGTATAAATACCATTGTGAACTCGTTTGTATTTTCAATAAAATTAACGCAAGAGTGCGTGCAGCTTTCGGGATGAATAGACAATTGTCGTTTTAGTAACCACGCCTTGTCTTAAAATATTTACAGTCCAATTTTTTTTAGGAGTAATTACGGGTACTTGCAAGTTTTTAATGCACCAAATATCTCCATGCTTCTTCGAAGGAGGGTATTGATAGTAGATTTTATAAATCGTTTCCCCCATACCTGTCGTCCGAAGGAATGGGAACAAAAGATTTTGAAAATAAAACCTTTTTTTTCCATCCAGAGTAGTTAGGAGATATTAATTCTTGACTACTTAGGTGAACACGACTACCTGGATGAGCACTCGAATTGACAATGTATAGAGGGTATGATTTAAAATGTAGATGTTTTATTTAGCATAGACAAATTGGGCTCAAGGGCCCGTTTCTTTGTTGTAGGAGTCTGACTATTTTAAATCCATGCCGAATTAATTCCCACTCGGCCACGTGAGATAATTGCAACAATTTTGCGTTGGAAGTACTCTGCAGATCGTGCAGTATCCGTGAAAAGCATTACAGTCGACCTTTCAGGTCTTTGACCCGCTGAGTTCGTCCAACACTGTATTGTTCCAGTTTCCAGCATCTGCAGACTTGTTTACCCACATGAGAAGATTGACCAGTCTTTGTTTAAAAATTGGACTTTGTGTTTCAGAACCCCAAATAGTGGACTAATTTGTTGTATTTGGGAAGGTTTTGTATTGTACTGAGTTGAAATGTAAGTCTATCTAAATGATGTTTTCCGATTTAATGGCATCTACTGCTAATTTTTTTGGATACAACTTTCTGAAATATCTAAACACGTGATGGGGATTCTGTACCCTTGAGGAATAAGCTGGTAAAATGCCACCAATTATGCTCTTTGTAGAGGGCCCTCTAGTTGCCATTCAAACTGGATACATGGATTCTTATAACTGACTTTGAATGTGGTGTTTTGGGTTTATAACCTTTCCTGCTTTAGTATAATTGTCCAGTTTTCTATCATCCTCCTGTCCTATTAACTCTGGTGATTTGCTTGTTTTGTGTGATACCTTGCTGATGGATGGCTTAGTGATCCAATTGGAGGGTACTTTGTGGTCAGATGTGTGTTGCAGCTTTTAGCCAATGGAAAGGCAGGGTGTGGTTTCTATGCTTAAACACACAGTGATAGGTTGCTCGTGATTCTCATAACTGATGAAACACATGACTTGTCTCTGAATAACAGGAAATTATACTGGTGAGTTACTGTGGAATTATCAAGTATGTTTCTTGGGTGGCTTTTTAAATATTGAAGTTGCTCATTTAGTTATGTAGTGGCACTGCAGAGCTAAATTTAAGATGCTGTTTTGTTCCTCATTCTGACATTGTGTATAATTTTTAAAAAACTTAATTAGATGTGCTTGGAAGATTAGAATGCAGCCATATAGAATACAGTTGTCAGGATGAGCTGAACACCTATGCCTGCTTTTTCTTCTGATGATGTGCCTATTATTGGATTATCATCTGACCTGTTATTTAATATAATGGTGGAATAATTATGATTTATGTAAACCTTTAGTGGAAAGGTTGATTGGTTAAGCATTAAAGTGTGGATGTGGGGAGCAGCCACAGGGAAGTATTTGAGTATTGAAGTTGGTGCTCACACGACAGTGTGATTACAGTTAAGGCTATTGGCTGTTGAGGTTTGTTTCTTGTAGAGATTCCTGGATAAATTACAACTGAGCTTTAAATGTTCCTTGCAATACTTTATATAAAAAAAAAGCACAATCCTGGAGAAACTCAGTAGGTTAAAAAAACAAAGATATATAGCCAATATTTCAGGTTTGAGCCTTTCATTGAGGTATGAATGGATGCCTACCCACATTTTGTCCATATATCTTGATGAAGGGGTCAAGCCTGAAACGGTTGTGTCCTTATCTTTGCTATATAAAGTACACAGTTTGACCAGCATTTTTTTAATTTGACCACTGTATCTGCAGACTTTTGTACTTTAATACTTTCCTGCAACAAGTGTGGAGATGAAAGCAACCTAGTGCAGTGCAGCTCTCTCCCCATTATTTCTATTCTAACTACAAAGCAGGCTATGATAAAGATATGGAGATAATGACATTGAGTAAGGGTACCTTGTCTGAGTCCTGTTTACTGTGGACATTTGGTTCTGTTATTTGATCTGTTCAGGTTTGTAGGTCTAGTTGCTGTTGTCTTGTATGATGCAAGCTAAATTGTGTAGCTTGCTATCTGTTTCCATTCATTCTTCAATGCAGATTGTTAATTTTGGTTTCCTGGAATATAGTTAGCTTTCAAATATTAATTAAATTTTAGATGCTTTATTTGGCATGGGTGGGGGGGGGGGGGTGCGCTCAAGGGCCTGTTCTTTGTTGAATGGCTCTGTCTACTTTCAATCCATGCCAAATTAATTGGCACTCAGTCATGTGACATAACTGGACCAATATGCAGTGCTCGAGGAATTCTGCAGGTTGGGCTGTATCCATAGTTATCCTTTCAGATCCCTGACCTGAGTTCCTCCAACACTGTTCTAATTTCCAGTATCTGTAGACTTGTTTACCCACATGAGATGATTGACCAGCCTTTGTTTTAAAATTGCATTTGAAGGAGTGCTTAAAACCCCCTAGTCTAACTGCACATTTGTTGTATTCAGGAAGAATTTTCAATTGTATAGAGTTGAAATTTAAGTTGATAGTATTTTGTCTTACAAATGCCATTCCCTGGCCCCATTTGCCTATGTCTCTCCCCCTCTTGCTCCAGTTATTGCCTGTTAGCTTTTGTTCCACTCCCCTGAGTCTGCTGTGATCTTTCTCCCTTTCGTCCTGATCTTAAACATCAATGCACCTTTTGGCTTCTATGGATGCAGCTTGACCTGCTGAGTTCTTTCAGCATCACTTGTGACATGTTACAAATTGGATTCATGCTGAAGGGCAGTTTATTTGACAGTGCTTTAATCATTGACAATAAATACATTAATAGTTGAAACAGCAGTAGTTTCAATCTAAATGTAAGCGCTTACTAAGTTGAAGTATGTATCAAGAGAAAACAATTAATGCACTATTTGGCTTGAATACTTGTTTGAGATTAGAACTGAGTTATTTGCAGATTAAAATGGTTGGGTTGTTGTCACGTCCAGGAATAAATTCAGCATGATTATGAAGATGTGTGAAGCAAGTACAGTCAAGCATACTTCAGTTGTATTTAATCATTGAGGAAGGTGTGTCTTGGCTATCAGGTGCTAAATTGCCAAATTTTCACTAACTCTTTGCAGATTAAGCATTAGTATTTATTTAATCTGAATTTTCGTATTGATGAGGCAGAGCACCTATCAGTGCAAATGATGGAGAATGTGCCAGTTCTTTCCTCACAAAAGGCTGGATTATTTTGTATATGTAGCCTGGCATCAAGAGACCAATTGGGGTGCTTGGATTGTTTCAGAAATCCTCATTGGTCTATAACTTCTACATTTTTATGGCCAGTGGAAGTTAGACGCAACACAGGTTTTTTGTCATTACCAAAATGCCAGTTCATAATCCAGTGATTCTAACTTGTACTCTTGTATTTTAGCTTCAGAAGTGGTTCTTTGCCTTAAATGGTTAAATGCTGGAAATGCTTTGCAAATCAGGCAGCATCCATGAAAAGAGAACATTCTGGTCAAAAGCATCAAGGATACGACCAATCTTCAATATTTTCTATATCCTATTTTCAGATTTAATGGCATCTGTTGCTAATTGTTTTTTGTAATACAACTTCCTGAAATATCTAAACACGTGATGGGGATTCTTTACCCTTGAGGAATAAGCTGGTAAAATGCCACCAATTATGCTCTTTGTAGAGGGCCCTCTAGTTGCCATTCAAACTGGATACATGGATTCTTGTAACTGACTTTGGATGGATTATTGCATCTTGTCACCTTGCTCCAGCTAACACCTTTTGAAACCAGCACTTGGTGAGGATGTGGATTAACAACGGACACTTGGTCTTGCAAAATACAATAGTGCCACTTTCTGTAAAGAAATCAAATTATGAATATTTGTGCCTTAAGCAACATTTAATTTCATTATAATGTTCTGATAAACTTGTTCAGCCCTTGGGTTGAGAATCACATTATATGGACTGAGAGTTTGAATTCTATGCAAACTGTGCTTGTCTGGGTTACTTTGTATGTTTTTTTTTTTGGATACTGTTCTATTTTGAGGTCACAGACAAGGAGATTTGAGAATGAGCCTTTGCATTTAACTAGCTTCACTGTTGGCTTGCATTTGGGGCATTTTTGTAGAGCCCATATTGGCAACAGTTCAGCAAAAGAGCAGGAAATGCTGCTCGGTATTTCAGTTTTAGTGACAGGTTTTAGGTCAGTCTTGGTTGGACAAAGGATGTGTTCGTAGTAGCTTTTTAAATGTTTCCTTCCTGATGTGGAAGGTAACTGACATTCACTGGTGCTTGTGAATCTTGATTGTCAGTAGGCAGATTATATAGTTTAATGCAAGCCTCATGGTATGTTCAGTGGTCAAATTTAAAATTCACAGCTTCTGAAGTGTAACCATTAAATCTGGGTGGTGGAATTGGGTCTTGGTTCTGGAGTTAATAACACAGGTTTTGCAACTTGTAAATATCTCTCCAATGGGAATCCAGACAAAGGAAAGGTGGAATTGTGCAGTAAGAGGGTTTGACAGATGACTTGTGCACATGTAATGTTTAACTTTTATAGAAGGTGACTATTTGGCATATTTAATCTGCTAGCTCCTTGGCTAATTGCGCCTCTGTGCCCCTTCATCTTTGAGTTGCATAGTATACTACATTCCAGTTGGTATAACTAATTCCACTGAGATTTTTATTGTATAAACATCAATAGACTTGAGCATTTGGGTTTCTGTGACTGGATATGCAATGGCAGGAGGGCCTCAGACTGTGGCTTTTGCTTTGCAGCAGTTTGGCCCTCTAAATGTGCCAGTTGGCAATATTTAGCTTTTGAGGGCAGGGTTTAAATTTTTAGACTGTCAAACTGAAGCAGTTGATTGTTGTCTTGGTGTGCCTCTGAAAACAGCCATAATTGACCTGTTACTGTAGCTGTAAGGGTTAAATCCTGATAAAGACTACTGCATCCAGGATTCGTGTCCAATGCTTGCTCTAGAATGAGATATCCAATAATACCATCTGGCTCTTTTCCTTTTTTTTAAAAAAAAAAGGTAGCAGGCCAACATGGTATTTAATTCCCATGAAGGCCAACATGGTATTTAATTCCCATGAAGGCCAACATGGTATTTAATTCCCATGAAGGCCAACATGGTATTTAATTCCCATGAAGGCCAACATGGTATTTAATTCCCATGAAGGCCAACATGGTATTTAATTCCCATGAAGGCCAACATGGTATTTAATTCCCATGAAGGCCAACATGGTATTTAATTCCCATGAAGGCCAACATGGTATTTAATTCCCATGAAGGCCAACATGGTATTTAATTCCCATGAAGGCCAACATGGTATTTAATTCCCATGAAGGCCAACATGGTATTTAATTCCCATGAAGGCCAACATGGTATTTAATTCCCATGAAGGCCAACATGGTATTTAATTCCCATGAAGGCCAACATGGTATTTAATTCCCATGAAGGCCAACATGGTATTTAATTCCCATGAAGGCCAACATGGTATTTAATTCCCATGAAGGCCAACACTTCAACCAGGTCCCAAGATTTGGGGAGCCTGAGCATTTTACTCCTGAAAGCCAACCCTTCATTGCTATTGTTCCTGACAAAGGCTTTAAATACAAAGTGCCTCATAACTGGGGAATGTACCTGTTTTGTCAAAACTATTATTCAAGATGAAATTACACCCATAAGGCAGCATTGAAAAAAAACCAGCCCAACAGCATCTGTAGCTTTGAATTCACTCAAGTCTTAAATCATGAGAATACAAGGCCACTTGATCAATTTAATACTCATCTTCATGTCAGTGTTACATCCAACGAGATGGTTGTCCAATCCCATCAGTCCCATTTAAGGTGTGGAAAGAACAAATGATTCAAGTAATCACTAGAAAATGACCTCAAATGGTCCTCCCATATTCTACTAGCCAATATTGCATCTCTCCTTTACCAAATACTCCAACATGACAGGTGAAATTGGGAAGCCTCCAGTGGCTAGTCACCATGCAGACCATCTTAGCAGCAGAAGTTTCAAATCTGATTGAAGTGTCATTGCTCTAATTTGTACAATGCAGAGGAAAGGCCTCTGTACTGGTAGTCTTGAAGGATAATTTGAGTTATTGTAAGCATTCCACTTAAAAGTACAAGACAATGAACACGCCAGCCAGTGTAGGAATGAAGAAAAGTGGAAGTTTCAGCCTAAAATGTTGAGGGTCCTGCCTTCCATAGGTGCTGCCTAACCTGCTGAATTTCTCCAGCTTTTTTTCCTCATAGGTAGTTAGGGTTTGGAGGAGAAATTGTGTACAAACTTTGCCTATCCAACAGATCAAAATGAAGGTAAAACTAGCTGCATCATAGAACTTGGGGCAAGATGGCCAGGAAACGGGCATAGTAAAATTCCAAACAGCCTATTTGGCTTGTTGAACAAAACCGATCTTAAAAAGTCCCCTTTACTGGTTAAGGGCAAGAGGTACAGGAAGGAATTGTACAGCCACATTTTAGAGTGAATACTGAACAAAGGCAAGATTACTAAAGGTTGAAGAGCTTGAAAAAAAATTGTGCTGATAAAGGATTGGAAACTAAAAACATTGCTGAACTTGGGGAGGTTATTAAGCACAACTGCATCTCACAGGATGGATACTTTACCATACAAATAGAAGAGCAAAAGCACATAGACTGCAACAAGGAAAGGATTGCAGTCAGGATTTCACAAAAATATTTGTAAAATAATGGTGGGCGGTGCATATTAAACTATAGACCTGAATATTGTGTAAATACAAGAAATACCTTGTCACATCCTACCTATATTTATAACACTAAGTTGCAAATGAACAATTGAGTGGAATGGGCTAGCTTTAATGTATGCTTAGGCACATGTAACTTTGAAACTAACTCTAGATACTAGAATTTTGACAAACAATAAGCAGCAGGAGGGAATCAATGGGTCAGGCAGCATCTGTGGCTAGAAATGGTCAGCCAATCTTTCAGGTTGGGACACTTTATTGCTGGCATACTGTTAGATTTTATAAGTGTACTTTCAAAACTTGAAGTGGAGAGGTAAATTTTGAAAATTAAGTTTTGGCCTAAAGTTAGTAAAATTGTTTGAGTGCTAACTTCTGCCATTTAAAATGAGAAAATGTGATGCTTGCAAACTTGGTGGATCCAGTGTTGGACTAGATTAAGCTTGGATTTGTTCTTTGCAGCTGTCAGTTGAATTTATTAATTTGTTATATATTGTACAATGAACATATGCACAAAAATTCTTAATTGTTGTAGCGAAAGAGGTACCTCATGAAAACTATATTGCTATCCACTAGAGATAAGACAATGACCTTGTGGTCTCAATAATATTATCCTTCCTGAAGACTAATTTCTGTTTTGAGGGGATAATTACAGATTTGAAACTCTGCTGATCACATTGTGAGAGAATGCATTCAATAGAAACCACCACCTGCTGTTGAATGACAGTGATTAAAAACATTATGCTAAGTGCAAAAAATTGTAGAATGGCACTGGAGGTGCACAAATTTGATCAGTAGTGTCAGTA
This sequence comes from Narcine bancroftii, assembly GCF_036971445.1. Lineage (NCBI taxonomy): Eukaryota > Metazoa > Chordata > Chondrichthyes > Torpediniformes > Narcinidae > Narcine > Narcine bancroftii. Next base: position 51,672,955 of record NC_091473.1, read on the forward strand.
GGTTGCTTTTCCGAAGTGTTTTGTCAAACATTCAACTGGCTGACATTTTATCCCAAGTGAAGGTTTTCTTAATGAGTTGATTTGGTAAGTGTCATATGTATAACAGTTTTTAAAGGGTTATCATAACTAAACCTTTCAGGTGAAACTAGAAAAATACATGAATAAAATTTCATCTAAACTAGCTCTGTCTGCCTCTTCCAGCTTTGAAAGATGACGTCGAGGAAGAAAGTTCTGTTGAAAGTCATCATCTTGGGAGATTCAGGGTAAGAATGTTTTGTTCTCTAAATGGATTATTGGTCACAAATCACCTGTATTACTGACGAATAACTTCATACCTATTCAGGTGTACTGTATAGCAGTTCATGTAGAAGTGAAATTGGCCTCAAATATGCATTGTACCTTAAAATTGAACATTAAAGGGAACATTAAAGACGTGAGTGGAGCCGCGGCCCTCTATTATTGTAGCTGATCATGGACAAGAATCTACTTCCTTCTGTGCCTCCACACCTCTCACACAATTAATCTCGCTGCACGTTCATTGAAGAACATCAATCCTCCTGGAGTGGAGAATTACAACAAATTTCTTTCTGTCCTAAGTAGCTGTTTTCTTGAAACAATGTCTTGAGTACTGCAGCTGGATGAAACATCTGACTTTGTCAACACTTAGAAACCAATGCATTGCTCTTCCTTCCTCTAAATTAGTGCAGATCAATGGCTTACAAGGGAATTGCAAAGATGTCATTACAGGAATCTGTCTAGTGCTGAGAATGAATAAACAATCTAATTGATAAAATAATGCTCAAGACTTGCTGAAGGAGTTTGCCTAGACCCTGTAGTGTCCTAATGATGACATTTTAGAATGAAGCTATAGTAATACAGGAATGTGCTGCTTAAAGTCCACGATGTGTTCTGTGAATTTGGGCATTATGCAATGTGGACATTGTGTGAGCACATATTATATACTTATATGGGATAATGTGGGGACCGACGCGGGGCTGCGAGCAGAGAGCGGATCGCTGTGGGATCAGCATGGTTATACAGTATACAATTTCCTATTGTTGGCTATTGCTTTTTCTAAAGTGCTGCAATCTCCCCAAGATTGCAATCTCATAAGCATATACAATAAGGATGGTCTTGCAATCTAAAACCTACTTCACTGAGGCCCTTGAATTTTTTTTAAACTTGTTTTTTTTTCTCTGTGACACTATATTCTGCACTTGCTATCACCACCTTTTGTGCATTGGTTTATTTGATGGCAGTTTTTCCACTATCCTGGTACACATAACGGAACATTCAATTGAAGAATGGAACAGAATACCCGATGTTATGGCAGTTTTGGTTGCAGAAACTTGGAATTTTGAAATTGCTACCAAAATTTTGAGATGCAGAATAAACAATTTCTAACAGAATTCATGAAAATAACTCTACATGATGTGAGAAAAATTAGTTTAAGGATCTCTCTTACAGAAAATTACATACAAATATTTTTTAGAGCAGCCCTTCATAATTTAAGGGTGCACTGATGAAGTTAAAACTGAGAAAGCACAGATCATAGTTATGGGGGATAATGTGTGAATCTTGTAAAGAGTAGAAAAGACCATAAACATGGCAGAATTAGGCCATTCAGCCCATTGAATCTGCTCTGCCATTTGATTCATGGCTGATCTTTTTCTCTTCAACCCCATTCTCCTATCTTTTCCTGATGATTTTTGACACTCTCGCTAATCAAAAATCTCTAAATAGACCCATGACTTGGTCTCCGCAGATGTCTGTGGTAATGGATTCCACAGATTCACCATCCTCTGACTAAAATGTTTCTTCCTCTAAATTGAAAGCCAATGTACAATCACCTTGTGTACTTTTTAGGGATATTCTACATGTGGAAAAGTGATATTGGGTGTCTATTTCTCTTTGTACATTGTGATTAAGCATACTGCAAAAATCATTGAACATGTGGTTCATTGTGAGAATGTGTAACTTTAATTGTTCCTTGTGTTAGTTATATTGGTTTTACCTCTTCACTTTTAATCAGTGAGTAAGGTACCACCATCAAAGGTGATGAGTATTGCTATTACACTTGATCTTAGCCAAAAGGCTGAGAAGCAATGAGACAAGTATTGCTATTAACGTGGAAGGTGGAGAAAGTTGTTTTGCTACCATTCAAGCATTGTCCATTGTACCCTGTTGGACTAAACAGTTCTGAGCAATGTGCCTTGTGGATATATTCTTGGAGGAAGCAGTCCAGTGAGGAGAAACCTGAATGTGTGGTTCTGGTATTCCTAAAAATGAAACAGAAAAGGTCACATGATGTGAGGGGAGGCAAAACCCCGGAGCTCCAAGATCCACAAGGAAGATAAACCAAGAAAAATGTAGAAATAAATCAAAATCTCAATAGTGGTGCAGGAAGACATCAGCAGCAAGATGACAAAAAGAAATAAAAATATCAGCAAGGAATAGGCTCAACCACTAGGAGATCAACCTGATATGCCTTGTGGTGGAGAAAGTAGCTCGAGGCTTGCTGTGGAGGATGACTCCTGCAGGAGTCCCCAGAGGTCACGGTAAGACCGATTTGGGGAGGGGAAGTAATGCTATCCCAGACTGGCAAATGGACAGGAGGAGCCCTGTGGAGCAGCTTGGGGTGGAAGGGGGGCTTGGAGCCTCCCCTCCTGCAACAAGAGCACCAGGTCAGGCACTTTTGCATCGAGCGCAACATGCACATTGCAGCTGGCAGAAGCACAGGATGGGATGATGGTCAATGCAACATGCTTCTGAAATGTACAATATACCTGCTAGAGGAACTCGACAGGTTAAACAACACGGTGGGGGGGGGGGGAAGGAATTGCTGATAATTTGGAACCTGCATTAGAACTGAATGGAAAGGAAGATGGTGAGCAAGCAGAGGGGAGGTGCAAGATAGGCCAGTAAGTAAATTGATGGACAGGGATGCGTAGATGGAACTGGGAAGAGTGGAATTAATAGAAAGCCAGGTGGATGAATTGGAAACAAATAAAGGAAGGGGGTGGTGAAGGTGGTAAGCTGCTGGAGTTGCAGTTCTGTCTTGGATTTTGATAGTTTTCCCAGGTTTTAAATATATTGTCTCAAGTCTTGATTTCAGTATCTAATTTGAACCCTCTAAAACAACCCTGTAAGTAACTGTTCATTGGCAAAAGGTGACTATAGCTATATATTTCAATCAAACAAAGCTGGAGAAACTCAGCAGGTGAAACAGTGTCCTTTTATCTTCTTCTCTTTGGCTTGGCTTCGCGGACGAAGATTTATGGAGGGGGTAAATGTCCACGTCAGCTGCAGGCTCGTTTGTGGCTGACAAGTCCGATGCGGGACAGGCAGACACGGTTGCAGCGGTTGCAGGGGAAAATTGGTTGGTTGGGGTTGGGTGTTGGGTTTTTCCTCCTTTGTCTTATGTCAGTGAGATGGGCTCTGCGGTCTTCTTCAAAGGAGGTTGCTGCCCGCCGAACTGTGAGGCGCCAAGATGCATGGTTTGAGGCGATATCAGCCTAACATCGAAGACCTTTTATCTAGCAAAGCTAAAAATACATAACTGGTGTTTCAGGCCTGAGCCCTTCATCAAGGTATGGAAAAGTGTCAACAGGCATCCGAACTAAAGAGTAAGCAGAGGGTTGGTGTATGGTGAGGCGTGTGGTCACAAAGGCAAGAGGTGATAGGTGGAGAAGGGAGGGCACAGCTGTGATCAAGGTGAGGAGGAATGGTTGGGTGAAAGGAAGGAGGAGAACTGGGGAGGGGAAGAGGAGAGCAGGTTAGCAGAAACCAGAAAAGTCTGTTAATGCCATCTGGTTGGAGAGTGCCCAGATGGAAAATCAGATGTTGTTCTTCCAATTTGAAGGTGGTCTTGGTGGGATAGTATACAAGGTCATGGACAGAGTATGGGAGTGTGACACAGAACTGAAATGGTTGGCTACTAGGAGGTGTCTGTCACTGGTGCAGTCAGAGTGAAGATCATCAGAGAAATGATCTCCCAATTTGCATCCAGTCTCTCCAATGTAGAGAAGGCCGCAAGAGAGCACTAGATGCTGTAAAACATTTCTGCAGATACATAAATGAGGTGTTGCTTCACTTGAAAGGCCTCTTTGGGGCTCAAGTCTGTGGTGAAAAAGGAGGTGTGCGGGCAAGTGTTGCACCTCCTGCGGCCTCGGGAAGATGCCGTGGGGAGAGATGAGTTCACGAGGAAGTCACTAAGGGAGTGGTCCCTACAGAAGGCAGAGAGGGGAGGAGAGGAAGATGTGTTTGGTAGGGGGATCCTATTGTAACTGTCGGAAATTCCAGAGGAAAATGTTAGATACGGAGGCTGGTGGAGTGGTATGTGAGGATAAGGGAGACTCTATTGTGTCTGGGGGCAGGAGGTGCAAGGGCAGATGAGTGGGAAATGGAGGAAGTGTGGGTAAGGGCTGAGGTGATGGAGGGGAAGCCACTTTTGTGGAAGACAGCAGACATTTTGTTAGATCTGGACTGGAAGACCTCATCTTGGGAACAGATTTGGTGGAGTCAGAAATTGAGGAGGGGATAGAATTCTTGCATGGGACAGGATATGAGGAACTGTAGACAAGGTAGTTGTGGGAGTTAGTGGGCTTTTAATATGTCAGTGGAAAGGTTGTCTCTCAATGGAGACAGATCCAGAAGGGGAGAGTGTTGTCAGAAGTGGACCAAGTGAGTTTGAGATCAGGGTGGAAGTGGACGTGAAGTGTATGAAGTTGACTAGCTCATTGCGGGTGCATGAGGCAGCCCTGATGTAGTCATCGATATTCTGGAGGAAGAGTTGAGGGGTTTTGCTTGTGTAGGCAATTTACTTACTGTGGGTACCCATGGCTACTCCTTTGATTTGGAGCAAGTGGGATGAGTTAAAGGAGTTGTTTAAAGCAAGGCCAAGTTCTGCCAGATGGAGGATGGTAGTGATGGAGGGTGACTGGTCGGGTCTGGTCCAGAAAAAAGCAAAGTGCTTTAGGACCTTGTGTATGGGGGATGGAGGTATAAAGGGGTTGGACATCCATTGTGAAAATGAGGCAGTCCAGTTTAAGAAATCTGAAGTAATTGAAGAGATAAAGGGAATGTGAGGTATTGTAGATGTATGTGAGGAGGGATTGGACCAGGAGAGTAAAAATAGTTAAAGATAAAACTAGTTCAGTAGGACAAGAGCAAGAAGAAACAAGCTACCTGGATGGTTAGGTTTTTTATTTTTACTGTTTTACTCTATATTACAAATGTGGATGGAGTATAAAGGTGACAGCAGCACATTGTTTTACAAACATTGAGTGGGTAACTAGTTCTTCTGCTAGCTGAAGTTTATCTTTGTATATATGATTTACTTAGTTACAGGATATTATAGTAGTCTTTCAATGTTAGATTTAGTTTGATATCACCCCTTCCTGACCCTTGGTGAGAGATTTTAGAAGCAGTTTGTTAGATTTTAAATTTGATGGATTGCTTCATTTTTTTTTACCAGTTAGGTTGCAATACCAGCCTTTGAAATGTGTTGTAGGTTTGAGGAACTACTATTTTACCTTTTTTGGGAAGAGGAACCAATTTAAATGAGCTTGGTTCATTCAGTTATTATGTGTACTTTTTTAAAAAAAAACCACACACTTGTAAAGGCAGTATATTACTATGTACTTCAGTTCTTGCTCTCAGCTGGAGCCTGCTATAAGCAAATCTGATGTCATGCCTTCAAACTGAGCAAAACAAGTAGTGCTTAATAAAATGGTCTAGAATTACACTGCAGGATAGGTTTTCTCCAAGTATAATTTGCTGATCTAACTCCAGCAATAAGCTTGCAACAGTTATGTTGCAATATGTTTAAAGTGGTAAGGTCCAACCTTCTCTAATGAAAAGAAGTTTCTGCTGCATCTCTCTCAATCTCTTTAACAGTTTCTCAAGCAGTTGAATATTTTTGCAATTTAGTCAGTTATTGGTTGAGGGAAATGTGATAACTTCAAGCTGCCACATTGTCTGTTAATTGCCTTTTTTGTCAAGGGGTACCTATTAAGCAAGACACTAGACAGGCCCAACTTTGAACTAATGGGCTATGGTTCTGTGCCTGAGGGAATGTTCATGGAGAGAAACAGCTAGTCAGCATTTCAGGTTTGGACCCTTGATCAGACCTACACCCAAAACCATAGTTAACACTTTCACTGAAGCAACATTTAACTCAAATTGACTGACATTTGACTAGAGCACCTGTGGTTGCTACAAAATGAACTTTTTGTCAATTTGACAGATGGAAAATCAAGCTGGTGAAATTATAAACGGCAGCAAAATTCTGGTTAACACTTGGTGGGAGGGCGGATGGAAAGGATGGATATTTTGTATATCGAATGTTTAAGCGAGTCAACCTAATCTACACCAGGATGTTCCATTAACAATCACAGCCCAGGGGAACTCAGTGGGTCAAGCAGCTTCAGTGGGAGAGAAAGAATGTCAAAGTTTTGGCTGAAACCCATCATCATTCTTGATTGTAATACCAGATGAGTTTTAATGTGAAATCAGAGGAACTAACTAAATTTTTATTTAGTTCCCTGGTAATATTCTTGTAAAGTGACATCTAAGTTTGAGGGGTAATAGATTTTATAGATGGCTTGAGAGGCAGTCATCTGCTTTGTGGCAGTGAGATCTCACTTCCTCATTTGATGTTTGGCGGCTCTATCCTTGTTTAGAAACTGCAGCACATTTTCATTACAAATTTTTAAATGCAACAGTTCATTCATTCTCCAATCTGGATAAATTGAAATTTCTGAAGAAAAGCAACAGTGGTTTGTTTTAAATAGTTTAAAGCCACATGACTAAGAGAACAAAGCAAAAGAAAATTGGATAAGATAAACTTCCTTAAACTTTACTTCATTGAGTTTAAATTCCAAAATGGTGCATTGAATTTTAATTTTCCTATCTTTAAGCCCCATTCCATCTAAACACTACAGTTTGATTCCTCAGCCCATTCTAAGATGTCTATTGGTTAGTCCAGGGCTTCCCAAACATTTTAGCTCATGGAACCCTTTTGGGAGCACTTGGTAATCCCAATAGTCAGTTACAGATTAAAAGACCTGATATAGTATAGACAAGCATCATAAGTAATAAAGAAAATAAATTCCCCATTCTCCACGTTGAAATCATTTGTTGCCTCTAATTTACATTTAATGGAATAAATGAAATTGTTCTTGTTCTCACAGATCATAATGTTGGGCACAATATTAGATAGTTGTATCCTTATGCTAGGAGCGGCATCAAATCGGTTTCTAAATCTTGTTTGCATTGCTGCATAATACGAAAATTGTGCATCTAGTACCTCTTTATTCCTGGCTGAGGTGAATCCAAGTGACAAATAATTTTCATCATACCTTTCTTTATAACACTTCTGATTATAGGCATGATCAAAGAAAGTTCATGGAAAAACTGGTGGCACCTCAGTACTTCAGATGAATTATCCTGTCTCCTAGTTTTCTAATCCATTGATCCATGGTTCTTAATATTACACACATGAAATATCTTTAAAATATGGCCAGCTTTGAACCAAAGAAATCATATTCTCATTGGTTGAAAATTATGTGCAGGCCTGACGCCTATGCTGCTGGTGTCAGGCCTCATGACACCATTTTGGTTTCTTCAGGTGGAGTGAACTGTTTGCTGCTGTCCCGAAACAAATTGAATTGACGGCAGAGCTAATAAGAGATTTTAAAGAAAAGCAGTTAGATTGTTATTACTCGGTCATTTCTTCCGGCCCCTACGCCTTTTCATGGAACTCAGTTTGGGATACCCTGGATTAGACTGTTGGAAGAAAGAAATGGTCTTTTGCTGAACATGTCTCCATTTCAAGGATGAAGTCATTATAATGCTAGTTTCACATCCCTGTTTTATAAACCTAATCCTGCAAAAACAATGTATTGCATGTTCTGCAATTTTGTGATGCTATTTTGTATCTGAACACTGAAATTTTACACGAGTTCATGCTTAAACTGATCATTTTGTTTCGTCTAACTGATTGTGATCTTTGTGTGTATATAGATCCTTTTTGGGGAGTGGGTTCTCTAGTTTTTCATGCAACCTTGATTTTGTACTTGAGCTTTCTGCACACAATTCCATTACCAACTGTATTCTTTGACATCAATGAAATCTAGTTAGGATTTCCTCCTTTCTAGTGGGCATTTTGATGCTTTAAATACTTGAAGGTAAACTCAAATTCAGGCATGATTATCTTCAGCTGAGTAAAATTTGGCTTTAACAAAATTAAACTTTGGTCTTGAAGTCAGCAAATTGGTGACTTCAAGGCAGACCAACACCTGGATTTCTGAGGAATTTTGGCATGTTGTCAAATACTCTCATTAAATTTCTCCCTTACAGTGTGAAACGTATACTGGCTGGTTGCATTATGACCTGGCTTTGTAATTTGAGGCCTCAGAAACACAGAAGGTAGCAAACATGGCCAAATCCATCACAGTCTCTGACCTTTCCATTGAAGAATCTGTGAAATGCTGCCACAAAGGAGGCCAACATAAAGGACCCCCATCACCCTGGCCACAACCACTTCTCCCTACTACCTCTAAAAAGGTACAGAAACCTGGAGTTCAGGACATCCAAATTCAAGGACATTTTCTTTCCATTAGCCATCTTGAGTCTTCCCTCACTGCCCTAATCATTGTACCCTACTCCAGCACCACAAAGGCCTGTCTGTACTATCTAAAATGGTTCATTTTTCTTGCACTATTGTACCTGAATATCTTTTGTATTATCTTTCTGTATGGTAACTGGAGTTTTCAAAGATTCCAAAGATGTACAGTCAGTAGGTTAATTGGTCGCATGGATATAATTGGGTGGCAGAGGCTGTGTTGGCCTGTTACTGTGCTGTAGCGCAACACGTGAACACTTTTTACTTTAAATCTTTTTTGCTGCCTTTGATATTGGAGTGTGGCCACCTCAGAATGTAAAGAGAAAGTTTAATTTGTACTTCACTGAAAGCCTGGACTTGTCTCCGTTATTTGGCATTGTTTGGCTCCATTAATACTATTCCACCAAGCAACACAATGGCACAGTGATTGGTGAAGTGACAGAGAAAGGTTTGAGCTTTGTATTTTTCATGTTCCATGGGTGCTTGGCTTAATTAACTGCTGTGGGCCAAAGGGCCTGTTCCAATTCTATAAATTACCCCAGTGTAGATGTGAAAAGATGAATTGGTACTAGTTGTACAGATGCAAGAAAATGAAATGCTTGGAGTTGGCAAGGACTTCGTAAACCAAGTAGTCATGTAAGGAAACATGCCTCTCTTTTTATCTGCCTTGGTCCTATATCTTTTTTTAATCTTGTAGACCATGTTATAACTAATCCATTCCATCCATTTTGGGAGGTGGAAGAGACAGGACTATCCCATGTTAATTATCAACAAACTGGTTTATCTGGTTCTCTGGACTACTGTGACGTATATCAATTTCTAGCTGGAGACCTGAGGTGAAAAATATAGTGATGATCCATAACCTGAACATTATTTCCATGTGAAATCCAGTAGTTTGCTAGTTGTGTATTGTCTAGATTTGCAACATGCCTTGATTGTCAAATTTCTTGCTTTTCAGGGTAGGAAAGACCTCACTGATGAACCAGTATGTAAACAAAAAGTTCAGTAATCAATACAAGGCAACAATAGGGGCAGACTTTCTAACAAAGGAGGTGATGGTGGACGATAGATTGGTGACAATGCAGGTAACAATGGTTTTGTTTTTCTTTGGGTTGAGTGAAGTGGGGAGCAAACCCTTTGTCTTTTAACATGAAGTCTGTATAACTTGTAATTCATTTGGTGTTAACTGCATGTGCTGATCTTTGCTGGAGAGTTCCTTTACTCCCATAAAGCCTCAATTTTATCCAGTGTTTTGACTTCCTATTTTCTACCTAGAGGTGCAGATGTCTGCAGTAAAAGCAAACATTCCACTGTGCCTTTATCACAGTGGAAGTATGGGGCATTTTACTGCAAAAAATCTTGGCTGCCTATTTTCAGCCCTTTTCCAATTGTAGATACAAGTTCCCAGATATTTTGACAACTTGTTTGTATTAATAAGGACTCTCTGTCCATTTTGCAGAAGACAAAAGTTAAAGAAATTCATGTATGTTGCATTCTAAATGTAGTATTACGTGACAATGGAACCTTTACCTTTAACTTTCAGTGGCTTGGTTTGTAAGTTTGCAGATGACACCAAAATTGGCCTGGTGGAATGCTGTCTAAGACTTCAATGGGATCATGGAGATGGAGTTTTAAGTTGTACAAATGAGGTGTGGATTTTTAAGTTGGGTCAGACTTTGTACAGGTACACAATCCTTTCTATGGAACCCATGGGGGACAGTGTGTTCGGAATTTTGGATTTTTCTGGATTTCAGATCAAAAGTCAGCTTCCCCAGATTTAAGCCACCCGGATTGTGCTGCCCTATCCACCCTCTTTCAGTTGTGCCCTATCCACCCTCTTTCAGTTGTGCCCTATCCACCCTCTTTCAGTTGTGCCCTATCCACCCTCTTTCAGTTGTGCCCTATCCACCCTCTTTCAGTTGTGCCCTATCCACCCTCTTTCAGTTGTGCCCTATCCACCCTCTTTCAGTTGTGCCCTATCCACCCTCTTTCAGTTGTGCCCTATCCACCCTCTTTCAGTTGTGCCCTATCCACCCTCTTTCAGTTGTGCCCTATCCACCCTCTTTCAGTTGTGCCCTATCCACCCTCTTTCAGTTGTGCCCTATCCACCCTCTTTCAGTTGTGCCCTATCCACCCTCTTTCAGTTGTGCCCTATCCACCCTCTTTCAGTTGTGCCCTATCCACCCTCTTTCAGTTGTGCCCTATCCACCCTCTTTCAGTTGTGCCCTATCCACCCTGCCCAGGTCGCGCTGCCGGGTCTCTCCTGCTGTACCAGCATCAGGAAAAAAATGCCCTTTTTTGGAATTTTCTGGATTTTAGATGTCCACATAAAGGATTGTGTACCTGTACAATAAATGACATGGCCTGTTTTTGTAGAACAGAGGCTTAGAGGTGCATGAACATAGTTCCCTAAAAGTACATTTAGGGTGGTGAAGAAAGGATTTTGCATGCTTGCCTTCATTGGCAATGGCATTAAGTACAGGAATTGAAATGTAATGGTACAGCTGTAGTAGGCAGTAAACACACATTTAATGTATTGCACTGTTCATTGCCCAGCAATAGGTTATGTTTTAAGTGAGCAAAAAAGATTCACAAGGATATTTCTGAGAGAGGACTTGAGTTGCAAGCAGAGACTGGATACTGGGTAATCTCGGACTTGCCCCTGGAGCATGGGATGAGGGGAACCTCAAAGGCATATAATCATGATGGGGATAGAGGAGTCTAAACTGGAGGACACTGATTTAATGTGAGGGGGAAAGACTAAGGGACCTGAGGGACTATGTTTTCAAAGGAGGTACAAGTAGGGAATGAGTTGCCAGATGAAGCTGTATGTTTTTAAAAACACACCTTTGGCTATATGTATGGATAGCAAGGTTTAGAGAGATGGATGAGCTGAGATGTGTGGTTAGCACAGAATGAGTTGGGCTGAAGGGTCTGTTTCAGTGGTGTGTACTTGCTCTATCAATGAATGCAGATTGCTATTAGGTCAGTTTTGTTTATTTGAGCCGTTGAAGCTTTATTGAAAGATCATGTAATATCTTGATTGGATTGATAATCTGAAATAATGCTGCATCCTAATTTTTCTTAAAATATTTTGAGTTTAACATAATCTCATATGCAAGTTATATTGATAAAGCAAAGCAATATGATAACATGTATAATATGTAATATAAATGTACAATATAAATTTCAAATTTTGTTCATAATTAAATGTGATTGTTAAAATGATTATGCATATAGATCAGTTAAATAATATACCAATCCTTGATATTATATCTTAAAAATATATGATCTAGGGTCATTGTAATTAAACCCCATGTCCATTTATCTGAAAGGAAAAAATCCTAAAATACTAATTTAATCCCTCCCTCTGATCAAGGTTATTTATCAAACTACAGGAAAAATACAAAGGTGAATCAAGTCACGACCTCCAGAAGTCAGACTGATCAGTACTAGAGCACCCCATACCTTTTCAAACAAACTTTTTATCTTTAATATTATATCTCATTCTCTCTAAACTTGGCCACTGTGCATGAGTCAGAGAGAGTTCATCTTTCATTTCATTTAAAAAAAATCTGTGCATATTGAAAAATTAGTTTTAGTCTTGCATGCTTATCTGTTTTGTGGTTTTTCCTATCAGATATGGGACACAGCAGGACAAGAACGTTTTCAATCATTGGGTGTGGCATTTTACAGAGGAGCGGATTGCTGTGTTCTGGTCTTTGATGTAACAGCGCCCAACACGTTCAAAACCCTTGATAGCTGGAGAGATGAATTTCTCATTCAAGCTAGTCCACGCGATCCAGAAAATTTTCCATTTGTGGTCCTTGGTAACAAGATAGATCTGGAAAACCGACAGGTACACGTGTGAAGTGCATTTCTCAGTTGGGGGAGGAGGAGGTGCTTACATCTTTGAATTGTCTTTGGTCCCTCTGCTGTACTGTGACTTCCTGCTCAATGAGCAGGTGTGGCTAAAATGCCACACAGAACAGAAGCTAAAGAATAGCTCCAGGATTCAACATAGCAGCAAGTTTACTTTGACTGCATGTTCTCTCTTCCAACCCTCTAAGATTAGTAACACAGTTGCCAACTGTCCTGGTCTGGATTTTGTCAGTCCTGTTGTAGGTTAGTACTGAAAAAGAATGTGTACAGTGGAACTGAAACACAATGCTGGAGCTACTTGACAGGTCAAACCATGTCTGCAGTGAGAAAGCCAGAATATGAATTTCCAATCAGTGGCCACTTCTGATCCAAATTAGAAAGGCTTGCCATCTGAATTCAGTCTGAAACAAGAGGGTAAAATGTGCCTCTACAAAGTTCCTTAAGCTTTCTGTGGTGGGTTTGTTAACAAGATAAATGGAATGTTAAATTGACAGGCAGTTCTGTGCTGTGCTCTTTAGTGTTGAATGGGTTATGTGACCCATTGGTGTGACTGCAGCAAACTTTTAAGGATGGTCAGTGATGTGAAAATTGCAAGCCTCCTAGGGATGAAGAAAGTCAATTTGGGGGCATGCTGCAACTTTCCAGACATGACACCATCAACATGTATCACTTACAGTTGTGCTCTTTGTTCCTTCAGGTCACCACAAAAAGAGCACAGGTGTGGTGTCAGAGTAAAAATAACATCCCATACTTTGAAACCAGTGCAAAGGAGGCCATCAATGTGGAACAAGCATTTCAAACAATTGCACGGAACGCACTTAAACAGGTAAGACCATGGCAGGACTCCACCTGTTGTTCAGTGTTGGAACTGCCTGAATTGCTTGTAGTTCTAGTGTAAAAACATGAAGCTGGAGAAACTCAGCTGGTCAACAATGTACTTCATAGTAAATAAAGATACCTAACAAAGAGCTTGAACCCTTTATTAAGACATGCCCTCCATCTTGGTGCTCCAAGCCTTGTGTGCCCTCCTTCATGATCGTTTTTTCTAGCCCATGCCACCTGTGCTGCCCAATTAACCTATCAACCCTGTACGTTTTTAGGTGGAAACCAGAGCACCAGGAGAAACCCCATACAGGTCATGGTTCTGTGATAGAATATGTTGTGCTAAGGATGTTTCTTGCAGCATGATCACTAGTTTCTCCAATACTGTTGACTCTTTAACCACAATGTATGTTTGTTACTTGGCCTACTGAGCAAAGTCTGGTCAGTGCACTTTATTTTAACTATGGTTCCTTAAAGCATTGGATTATATATAACAATTAACTACTGAATGGTTCATAGACATAATTTACAGCATGGAAGTGGGCCCTTTTCCCCCAACTTGTCCATGCAGACCAAGTTATTTACCTGTGTTAGTCCCATTAGGTTCATGTGTCTAAACCACACATGTCAAACTCTGGCCCGCGGGCCAAATTTGGCCCACGATATAATTATATTTGGCCCGCAAGATCATATCAAAAATGTATTAGAGGTGGCCCGCTGGCCGTCGCGCCAGTATAGCGCATGCACAGTAACCGCTGTGTCCCAGGGTGAGAGAGAGAGAGAGAGAGAAAAATCCTGGTCCTTGAAAAGTAGTGGTGGGTGGTTTTATAAACACGCTGTTGTGTCCCCCCGCCCACCCCCCCACCGCAGCGCGGCCTGGCCAGAGTCAGGGGAAGCCAAGGCCGCTTCCCAGCGCCCGGAACCCCAGTGGCACAGCGTTTCTTCGAGCTGCAGATGGAGTCGGGACGCCGGAGGGAAGATTGGGGCTCCCCGCTGGGCGATGGGGGCGCCGGCCACCGGCCGCCCTGCGCCTTCCCACCGGACCAGCGGCGGGTGCCCGGAGTACACGTGGAGAGCGAGGCTGGTCAGGCACGTAGGGTGGAACCCCCCCCACCAATCTCGGGAGTGGCGTGGGCTGGATCGGGATTAGCCGCGCTCACCTGCTCCTCCACCGCTGACCGAGATCCCAGTGCGGTCCTGAGCACGGAGACTGCCCTGGAAAAGTCCTGGGACACCGGCACGGAAAGAAGAGCAGGGTCCGTAGAACATTACAGATCAGAAACAGGCCCTTCAGCCCTTTGACTCTACCTCGTGAAAACCCAACACTGGAGAAACTCAGCGGGTTAAACCGTATCCTTTATCCAGCAGAGAGGTACCTGACAATGTTTGGCCCTTGATCCCCCTCATCAATGTATGAGCGAAAGTCTGTGGTTCTCGTAAAAACACCAGAAGGGAGAAACTCAGCAGGTCAAAGGGGGTCCGGGAGAAACTCAGTAGGTCAAAGGGGGTCCGGGAGAAACTCAGCAGGTCAAAGGGGGATCTGGGAGAAACTCAGCAGGTCAAAGGGGGATCTGGGAGAAACTCAGCAGGTCAAAGGGGGATCTGGGAGAAACTCAGCAGGTCAAAGGGGGATCTGGGAGAAACTCAGCAGGTCAAAGGGGGATCTGGGAGAAACTCAGCAGGTCAAAGGGGGATCTGGGAGAAACTCAGCAGGTCAAAGGGGGATCTGGGAGAAACTCAGCAGGTCAAAGGGGGATCCGGGAGAAACTCAGCAGGTCAAAGGGGGGTCCGGGAGAAACTCAGCAGGTCAAGGGGGAGGGGTCCGGGAGAAACTCAGCAGGTCAAGGGGGAGGGGTCCGGGAGAAACTCAGGTCAAGGGGAGGGGGTCCAGGAGAAACTCAGCAGGTCAAGGGGGGTCCGGGAGAAACTCAGCAGGTCAAGGGGGGTCCGGGAGAAACTCAGCAGGTCAAGGGGGGTCCAGCAGAAACTCAGCAGGTCAAGGGGGGTCCGGGAGAAACTCAGCAGGTCAAGGGGGGTCCGGCAGAAACTCAGCAGGTCAAGGGGGGTCCGGCAGAAACTCAGCAGGTCAAGGGGGGTCCGGCAGAAACTCAGCAGGTCAAGGGGGGTCCGGCAGAAACTCAGCAGGTCAAGGGGGGTCCGGCAGAAACTCAGCAGGTCAAGGGGGGTCCGGCAGAAACTCAGCAGGTCAAGGGGGGTCCGGCAGAAACTCAGCAGGTCAAGGGGGGTCTGGCAGAAACTCAGCAGGTCAAGGGGGGTCCGGCAGAAACTCAGCAGGTCAAGGGGGGTCCGGCAGAAACTCAGCAGGTCAAGGGGGGTCCGGCAGAAACTCAGCAGGTCAAGGGGGGTCCGGCAGAAACTCAGCAGGTCAAGGGGGGTCCGGCAGAAACTCAGCAGGTCAAGGGGGGTCCGGCAGAAACTCAGCAGGTCAAGGGGGGTCCGGCAGAAACTCAGCAGGTCAAGGGGGGTCCGGCAGAAACTCAGCAGGTCAAGGGGGGTCCGGCAGAAACTCAGGGGGGGCCTGACCTCGCCAGGACCTTTGCCCACTCCCCCACCCTGCCGCAGGCCGACCTGTGACTCACGGTGACGGGGCCGCTGATCTGCCAAGTTGCCGCCCTGCAGCGAGAGCCGATGCCCCCGCACTGTCGTTGTCCAACCCGATCACCCGCAAACCCCGCCCTCCCGCACACAGGCCTGAGTAAGTATTATGAACTTTAATCTCAGGATAAAACGATCTTCCAATAGTTTCATGTCACAGTGATAAATATATTCCTGGTTAAAAATGGTCCTGCACCTGGATACAAGCTCATTAGGCATAAAACTTGAAAAGTGTGAAAATCAAAGGATATCTGTACCAATGGAAAAAGGGCATGGCAAATAACCCTGCTAGAGTTCATGCCCACAATCAGTCACCCATTTGATTGTTTCAGGAATCATGTTATTCTCCCACATTCTCAATAGCCCTCAGAGTTTACTATTCGACAGCACACTAGCAACATTTGACAAATCCTCTATAGAGAAATATTATTTATTGAATATTTTATTTCTCATTTGTTAATGCTTCTGGAAAGAGTTTATCCAAAACTATTATTAAACATTTATTTTAATAAGAAAAAGTTTAACATTACATATGTTGAAAGAAGAGAAAACATGCAGATGTTGTTGAAAATTTTCAATAAATATTTAGTTCGGCCCTCGACTTAGTCCAAGTTTTTAATTTTGGCCCTCCGTGAATTTGAGTTTGACACCCCTGGTCTAAACCTTTCTATGTACCTGTCCAAAAGACTTTTCAGCCTTGTAATTATACCCACCTCTACTACCTCTGGCAGCTCAGGCCACATTATCACCAACCCTCTAAAAAGATGCCCATCAAGTCCCTTTCAAATCTATCCTGCCTTAAAAGTATGTCCTCTAGACTCTCCTACTTGAGGAAGAATTGTGCTCTTTGTGTGACTGGCTGAACATTAGTCTCTTCACAGAAGGCTCTTTTTGCTGTATGAGATATTTTGTGGAAAATAAACTAAATTAAATTAGATATACCTGGTCTATGCCTCATTTTGTATACCTTGAAAGATTCCACTTCAGGAAGAAAAGACCCAGTTTCTCCTTGTAATTCAAACCCTCCAATCCTATAACATTCTCAAACTTCCCTGCACATTTTCCAGTTAAATAGCATTTTCTATAATTGGGAAACCAAACTGCAATACCACCAATATTTTGTATAGCTGTAACATTGTCTCAATTATGTACTTTACTCTATTTGAGTGTGCTAAATGCCTTCACTGCCCTGTCTACTCCTTTGCCACTTATGGGCAACTACATATCTATATCCCTAGGTCTACTCTCTCTAGCTCTACTGCAACCTTATCAGAGCTGAATTATAATCTACCTTTGCCCATGTTCTACATGTCCTAGATGCTGTTGTAATTGTGACTGTCCACTATACCATCAATGTTGGTATCATGTGCAAGCTTACAAACAATGTTAACTGCATCATATTCCATATCATTAATCTAGATAACAAACCACAGTTGATCCACCAATGATCTCTGCAGCGCACCACTGGTCACAGGCCTCCAATTAGAAAAACTCTGTCACCCTCTCTCATACCATCAATTCAATTGGCTTGTGTATTCTGGATCCCATTCTCTAACCTTTCAGACCAGCCTACCGTGTGCCCCTTGTCAGAGGCCATGCTGAAATTCATGTGCCCCTTGTTAGAGCCCCTGCTGAAATCCATCCTTGTGATTGCGCTTTCAAAAAAAATTGCAACTTTCCCACACAAAGCCATGTGAACTTTACCTAATCAGTCCTTGCCTATCTAAATGCTAGTAGATATTGTCCCTCAGAATCTCTTTCCTGTAGTTGACATTGCAGTCATTAAATGCACATTAGTCACCATCAGAATTATGGTCACTTGTCCCAAAAGTACTCCCCCTCTAACACTGCAGTCACTTTCCCCATCTTTCGTCCTACCAGGAGGACCATTCTTGTCCTGCCTTTAATAGGGCCCTCTATTGTTTCAGGAAACTTTTTTGGATATACTTAAGAATTTCCAGCCTATTCAAGTCCTTTGCAAAATGGTAGTTCCAGTCAATGAGAGGGATAAACTGTGATCTCCTGAAATTTGTTCCTCAAATTGCTACTAACCATTGCAAAGGGGTTCTATAATGTATCCCCTTGTTTTAAGTTCCACCTATGGCCTTGCTGGACAGTACCCTAGAATGTATTCTCAAAGCATTGCTGTGATTTTCCCCTCTAATCAAAAATGAAATTCTCCACTCTTGCCTCAATCTCCATCACACCTGTAGCATCTACATCAGAACATGAAGCTACCAGTCCTGCCCCTCCCTCACCATGTTTGTTATGGCTTTAATATCCCAGTCCCATGTACAAATCAACACCCAGAGTTTACTGCCTTGTCGTATCTTCCTAACTTGTCCCTGCTGGTCTTCTCTACTGAACTTCCACATTACATTAGGCTTGCATTTTCTCATTTCCACTTTGAGCTTGGATTATGTACAGCTAGTTTCTGACTCTACCACAGCCATACCAACTTTCCTGGCAGTATCTCGAACAGCTCAGTTAATGCGATAATTTTGTTAGCTCCTCCTCTACTGCATGAGCGTCTTGCCCATACATATCTGCTAATTTGTCAATCATGCACTGACAGCACTTGTACTAAATTGTAAGTTGCTTTGTATGTTTGTGGGCAGAGATAAAACTGTCTTTTTCTCTAGGAAACAGAAGTGGAACTCTACAATGAATTCCCAGAGCCAATCAAACTAGACAAGAACGACCGGGCAAAGACTACAGGGGAAAGCTGCAGCTGCTGAGGGAGAGAGAATCCCCAATCTAGGCCTTTGACACCAGTCCTCATTCTGTCCTTCCCCTTTGACCACAAACCAAGATTCCTTCATGCATCTTGGATCCTGCCTCTGTGCACAAGGAAGAGCTGCACCTAATTAGCAGATCTAATGTATAATAACTGGTAACATTGGAAGGAAAACTAATGTATACTGAGCATAAGTTTATTGTATGAAGACCCATGTTTTACACTTGTACTGTAAAATGATTTTTAAGTCTGTTCTGTAAGGTGAGAACTGGAATGACCAGTGTTCTTGCTAAATCCTCTGAAGCCCATTTTTGAACATGGTTCTTGGAGATTACCTGAAACTCTGTTTACCCCATTCCTTATCTGCTCCCTAACTTGTGTTGTATAATGCCTGTCAGCTTACTAAGTGAGCCCACTTTAAAACCTATTAATAACTCTTGATCTCAAAGTAAGGGGTGTGAAATGCTAAATGGGCACCTGCAATTCCTGGAAGTCCTTTCCATGTTTTTTTTATTGGCAGTTAATACTCAACAAATGAAAGTAACTTTGGTTCAATATTCTGCAACTACAATTGACCGAGCTGTTTAATCTCTGCATTTTGGTTTTCTGTTCAAATGGATTTGAAATGTGCTTGTGTACTTTGTGCAGAAAATCAGTATTAAGTTGGGTCCATTTGTTTTACTTAAAGCTTCCCAAGGATGAGATTAGTAGTGTTACTTCTGAACAGACATGCCCTCAGCATGTCTGGTACTAGAACAACTTGCCAAAGTTGCTGGTCTTGCTTCATAGCTTACAAATGTTTTTTCCTAAGGTTCACATTCTCGTACATGGGACAAATTTCTGTAATCATGAGGATATTGCCAATAAATAGAGCAGGAGTGATCTGGTGCATGTTCCTTAATGCTGACTGTTTAATATTTTGGTGCTGGCTTGCTGGGTCACTAAGGTGGTTGATTCAATTTCCTTTAGAGATTTTATTGTGCAGACCTAGACATTTCATTGCTATGGAGTGTTACTTTCATGGCAAAAAAAATAAACCTGAGGCCTCTCCTGTGTAAAGCTGTTCAGTGTGGACAGGCTGGGCCTATTTTTGTGCGCTAAGACTATGGCAGGAGTTTGGAAGGTATGGGTACTCTTCCCAGTCTGCCCCTCACAATCCGTATGAATAACTTGGATTTGGGCTGCTATGGGTGAAAGATCAAGCACATGGCCACTAATTAGTGACAACAGTACCAACAATCTTGTTGAACAAGGAAGTAGCAGAAGCTACCTCATTGAAAGTATTTGGCAGGTTTTTAGGATGGAGGAATTGAGGATTATGGGGAATGTACTAATAAGTAGAGCTGAGTCCATGTCCAGATCAGCCATGATCTTACTGAATGGCAGAGCAGGCTGACTGACACTTATTTCTAGTATTGTTATTATCCATAAGGGACTGAATATCCCAGGTCTCAAGTTTCACACTGCAGTGGAGTGTGGAACCTAAGTGTGATTTCTTTTCACGTGGGGTAGCTGTTACACACCTGCTCCCACATGGCCTTCACAGAGCAAGGACTTGATCCAGTGCAAGTCGGAGACTAGGCACTGCTGTGAAGGATAAAGTGAATGTTCATTGGTGAGCCTTCATTCCCACCTGCTCCCCACCCTTGCTGCACATAGATGTGTGGGCTGAGGAATGCGAGCATCAGTCCATTTCCTCCCTCATCAGCTCCTAATCCCAGGGGTATATCGGTGAATTCAAGCTAAAGAGGATCACAAGCTTTGCTGGTGATTTACAATCACATGGGTTGTTATGAGTGAAACTGTGAGAGAACTTGTGTAAAGCTTTACCAAAAATAGCAGTAGTAATTGGAAATGCACTTGACTTGCTTATCCACAGGCCTGTAGGATCAGGACATTTATATCCTGACTTCATTGGGGTTTTTATGGGAGTGAGAATTTTTATCCAGTATGTACAATGCCTTTATCAGGGCGTTGAGTACATGAGATGGGATGTAGAGTTTCAGCTGGACAAGATCTTGGTAAGACCATGGAATATTGTGTGTAGTTCTGGTGATCTAGCTATAGGAAGGATGTCATTAAGCTGGAAAGCAGACAGAAAAGATTAACCAGGATGTTACTGGGACTAGAGGGCTCGAGTTGTAAAGAGACTGGATAGACTGCCACTTTTCTCTCTGGAGCTGAGGGGGGACCTTGTAGAGGTTTTTAAAAATATGAGGGGTATGAATAAGATGGATGGTCAGTCTTTTCCCCAAGGAAGGTGAATCTAAAACTAGAGAACCTAGATTTAAGAATCCTAAGGGGAAACTTGTCCGCAGTGTGCGGTGGGTGCATGGCTCAGTGCTAGAGGAGATGGGGCAATTGCAATGATTTAAAAATATTTGGGATAGGAAATGTTTAGAGGGATATGGGGCTAGCTCAAGTGAGCAACTTGGTCATTATAGGCAAGTTTTGGATGAAGGGCCTGTTTCTGTACTGAATGACTCTGTGTGTACTAGTTTTCACACTCCAACACCCTGCCATTCACTGCTCTCAAGTTCCAAAGTTAATTTCCACCCACCATCCTGTGGACCACTTTCCCAGTTGATCTAGAATTATGTTGTCATCTTGCACAAACTTCATGACCCATCTGCAAACCTACTAGCCATAGCAAAAAATTGGGATAGATGACAAACAGTGGGCCCAGCACTGATCCCTGTGCCACACAACTGGTCACAGGCTTCCATTCTGAAAGGCAACCCTCTATTGCCTACTACCACCATCCATTTTCTCTCCAAATGACCAGCTCTCCCTGGATATCGTACAAATGTCATCAAAAAAATCCCAGAAACCAAGCTAATCAGGCAGGATCTACACAAAGGCTGAGGATGCTTTGCCAGAGGACTTCCAAGAATGAATCTTCAACCTTGTGATCTGTTTCTCTCTCCACAGATGTGAAAGATGAAGCAAATGTAGAGGTTAAAGCACACAAGTTCAATAGGCTAAATATTGACTGTCATCCAGGAAGTCTGAGGAGAGGCAGAGGAACTCTGAGCATGTATGGCACATGGAATTGTGATATTATGGAAACCTGGTCAAGAGATGAGCAGGATTAGCAGCTCAATGTCATGGGGTATCCAAACCTCTAGCATTACAGGTGAAGGTAGGGGAGTTGGACTATTGACCAGGGAGAACATGGAGAGGATATCCCAAGGGGATCATCCAGTAAAGCCATCAGTGCAGAAAAAAAAAGAATTACTTTTGAATTGAAATAATTGTTCACTGTCACATCAACCTAGATATAATTGAGTGTGTGGGGGGGGGGGGGGGGGAGAGAGGAGGGAGAAAAGTTATGTGCTGTCCAGGCAAGTCAACCTGGACTTGAGTCCAACAGGTAGTACAATAATAAAACAAAATCCATATAGAGTGACAGAAAAGTTCAGTGGCAGTAGTGAGAAGACAATCTAATTTTACTGAGGAGGGGTCCATTCAATAGTCTGGCATTCAAAAGTGTAGAAGACACTGCCCTTGGATCTGGATATTTGTTTTCAAGCTCGTGCATTTTCTGCCTGACAGGAGGGGGAGAAGAGGATGTGACTGAGCTGGAACATGTTATTTAATATGTTGGAAGCTTTCCTGAAATGATGGGAGTAGGAGACTGAGTTGATGGAGGGGATGAGAGTGTGTGTGAGGGTCTGAACCATGTTCAAAACCTTCTGGGTTTCTTGTGGTCTCGGGTGGAACAGTTCCCATCTCACACAGTGATGCACCCAGGTAACTTCTACTCTTCAAAGTAGAGGAGTTAGTGCACTTTCTTAGCCATAACATCAATCCAGTTGGATCAGGACAGATTGAAAAATGAAGCTCTCCAGCATCTCTGTATTAGCTCTGTTGATACAGACCAGGAAATGTGATCCTCTCTGCTTCCTGAAGTCAACCTATTCCTTTGTTCTGCTGACATTGAGGAAAATGTCTTTTTGAGAACTGTTCCTTTTAATAGGATTAGACTATAGTTTCCCCAAATTAGAGGAACAAATATAAGGAGATTGTAGATAGGGGTTGGAATGATAGGGTTGTAGAAATAGTTGATCATTACTTAATTGATCTTTTAGCAGTAGGGCAGGTCCAGTCACAAAGGGACAAAATTTGTTACTTATGGCTACACATTCACTTTAATGTGTACATAAGTCCTCTGGTGTTTTCTATTCCTGCCCTGGGAAAAAAGGTGCTGCTGTCCACCCTACCTGTGTCTCATAATCTTGTAGACCTCTGTCTCCTCATCCTTATATTCTCCAAAGAGAAAAGTCCTAGCTTTGCAAACCTTGCCTCATAAAACTTATTTTACAATTTGGGCAGCATCCTGTTAAATCTCCTCTGCAACCTCTCCATAGCTTCCACAGCCTTCCTATAATGAGGTGACTAGAACTAAACCAATACTCTTTAAGTGTGGTCTCACCACAGATTTGTAGAGTTGAACTCAATCCTCCTAGTAATAAAGCCCAGCATCCCATAGGCCGCCTTAACTATCCTATCAACCTGCACGGAAAACTTGAGGGATGTATGAATTTGGACCCCAAGATCCCACTGTTCATCCACACTCTTAATTGACTAACCCTGTTCTTGGCCTTTTGGTTTGTCCTTCCAAAATGCACTATCTCACACTTGTCTGGGTCAAACTCCATCTGCCACTTTTCCACTGAACTCAGCATCCTGTCTATTTCATTTTATAACCTGTGACAACCCACCATCCACAACTCCAACTGTTGTAACATCCACAAACTTACTGACCTATCCTTCTGCCTCTTCTAGGTCATTTATAAAAACAAAATGCAAAGGGTAGGGGTCCAAGAACAGATCCCTGCAGAACTCCACTAGTCACTGACCTGCAGGCAGAATACTATCATCCATTACTACCCTCTGCTTTCTACCTCCAAGCCAATTTTTAAAAAAATCCCATGCATCCAAGGTTCTATTGCTCCCATGTCTTGTGCTTTCTGAACAAATCTCTCTTGGGGGGACCTTATCAAATGTTTTACTAAAATCCATTTAGACCATATCTAACATTTCTTCCTTCATGATCCAGCATACAAGCTTGTTCTCTTCTGACCTCACCTTGACGAGGTCTTTTTCTCTTATGAATACTGAAGCATCATTAATTTTGGACATCCCCAACCTCCTCCACCTCCAAGTACATGCCTCCTTCATCAGGAACATCTGTCAAGTGGGAAAGGCAGAGCTCAGGGCCAGAATGTTGCTGTTAGAGTGACAGGAGTAGGGAACTGTTGATGATGGATATTGAAGGTCAGGAAGAAGGAGCTGCACATCAAGGATAGGCAACTGCAATCATGCAAGTCCATTGAAGTCTATTTAATAAGGGTGAACATGAGGTATCTTTGGCAGATAAAATAAGAAAATCTTGAGTGAATTGGAAGCTCGGGAGCAAGCAGGTCCCTTTAAGTATTAGTGTGGTAACCCAGCCATTCTCAACTGGGGCTGTATGTGCCACAGCACATTTAAGGGGGGTCATGGACTGAAATCAAAATATTTGTTTTTTTATGTAGTTGGTAGGAGAGAAGTATGGAAGAAACTTAACAAACTGGACTGCTTCATAGGGAAGGGGGCCTAAAGACTGAGCAGAGTCCTAAGGGAGCCATAGCCAAAAAAAGGTTGCAAATGGCTTTAGTAACCTATGTGTGGAGCCACTGGAAAAGGGCAATGTCCTAATGAATATCTTTCACCTGTATGTAGCATGGAGAAGGATATGAAAGCTCAGGAGTTCTGAAGAAAACAGTAATGTCCTGAAGCTTATCAGCATGTCAGAAAAGATGAAATGCACAAGGATGGATGAATTCTGACCAGATGTGCATAGATATTTGTCACATGGACAGTCAAAGGTGAGATTCTAGGAGACAGGAGGGTAGCTAATATGCATTTATTTACAGAGGGCAGCAGGGAAAAACCATGGAGTTACAGGCCGATGAGACTCATAGCAGTGGTGGAAAAGTTATTGGAAGGATTTATTTGGATTTGGAAAGGTTTGGTCTGATTAGGCATAACTGGCATTACTTTTGTGCATGGAAATCATGTCTAATAATTTGGCCAAAAGGATTGACAAGGGCAGGGCAGTAGATGTTCTCTATATAGACTTTAGCAAGGCCTTCACAAGGTTCCATGTGGTAGGTTAGATTGTATGTAATCCAGGATAAGAACCAATGAGATACAAAACTGGTTAGTGAAAGAGGTCAGCAGGTGGAAGGGGAGGGTTATTATACAGACTGGAGGCCTGTGTTGGGTCCCCTATTATGTACATTAATGACTTGGATGAGAATTTAGATGGCAAATTTGCAGATTCATGGTTTGGAGGACAGTGAAGAAAATATTCTGAGGTTACAACAGGTATGAAATCAATTGAGAAATTGATCAAAAGAATGGAATTTAACTAAGATTATTATAAAGTGATCTATTTTGGGTAATCCATTTGACCACTGTGTAGCCCATGTCCCCAATGATCCTCTACTGTCAGTATCAGAGGATGACATGCGGGCTACTGAAAACCTGTGCTGACCAACTGGCAAATTCACTGATATCTTTAGCATCTCACTCTGGCAGGGCATGGTACCTACTTGTTTCAAACAGGCCTCAATCGTACCTGTGCCCAAGGAGAGTGTGGTAACCTGTCTAAATGATTACCAACCAGTGGCACTCACATCCACAGTGATGGTCTTTTGAGAGTCTGGTGTTGAAGTGGCAATACCATTTCAGCAACAGGTCTATGGTAGATGCCATCTCACTGGCTCTACACAAAACCCTGGAACATCTGAACAAAATAAAACACGTACATCAGGATCCTCCTTATCGACTACCATTAAGCATTCAACATCATCATCCCCTCAAAATTGATCAGCAAACTCCAAGAGCTGAGCCTCAATACCCCTTTGTGTAATTAGTTCCTGGATTTCCTCATGTGGAAGTCCAAAATCAGTGAGGATTGGTAAGAACATCTCCTCAATCTCCTCCAGTACCAGAGCATCAGATGCTGCAATCCAACTCCCTGCTGTATTCAATTTACACCCATGACTGTGTGGCTCGATATGACAGTAATGCCATCGACAACAAGAGGGAGATTGAAAACTTGACTGAATGGTGTACCAACAACAACCTCACACTCATTGTCACCAAGGAGCTAATTGTGGACTTTAGGAGGGGAAAATCAGAAGTGTACGATCCAGTGATCATTATGGAATCGGGTGGAGAGGATGAGTACAATTAAATTCCTGGGAGTCACTATTTCAGAGGATTATTCCTGGATTCAATGCACAAATGACATCTGCACCTTTGCTTTCTCAGGAGTTTGCAGAGGTTTGGCATGTCATCAAAAACCTTGGCAAACTTCTACAACTATGTAGTGGGAAGTGTGTTGACTGGCTGCATCATGGCCTGGTATGCGGGCACCAATATCTCTGAGCAGAAAGCCCTGCAAATGGTCATGGCACAGCCCGTCACATCACAGGCAAAACTCTCCCCACCATCAAGAAAGTCTAAATGGAATGTTACCATCGGAGAGCAGCTGCTGTCAGAGAGCAGCAATCAGCAAGGATCCACACCACCCAGGACGTGCTCTGTTCTTGCTGCTGTCATCAGGAGGTATAGGTGCCTCAGGACTCATACACAATTGCAACCCCTCCATCATCAGACTCCCAAACAACAAACTCAATCAGAGACTCATTTAAGGACTCTTACTTTTTACATTATTTATTACTGAATATTTATTTTCTTTTTAAATTCATTAATTTTTTTGCTCTGCCTTCTTGTTTTTACATTTCTCTCTCTTGAGTACAGTTCTTTTGTGCTACTGACAAGTTGAAATTCTGCCTGGTGTGCAGGAAAAAGTATCTCAGAGTTGTAGGTGATGTCATGTATGTACTCTGACAATAAATATGAACTTTGCACAATCTAGGACAGGACCCACTGTGAATGGTAGGGCCCTGGGGAGCATTGTAGAACAGCGAGGCCTTGGAGTCAAGGTGCATAGCTCCCTAACAGTGACAACACAGAATGTGTTTGGCATGCTTGCCTTCAGTAAGGGCATGGAATACAGAAGCTGGGACACCATGCTCCAACTGTACAAGCCATTAGTTAAACTGCATCCATAAAATTGTGCACAGTTCTAGTTACCACACTACAGGAGAGGGCGATGAAATGATTGACTGGGATGTTGCTTGGATTGGAAGGCTTGAGTTATCAGGAGAGATTGGACAGACTGAGTCTGTTCTCCCTGGAGTGAAGAAGCCCAAGAGATGACCTTTAGAAATTTATAAAATAATGAGAGGTGTAGATAGGGTACATAACTCATTGTAGGGTGTCTACAAATCAAGGACATGTTTAAGGAAAGAAGGAGCTATAAAGGGAATCTGAGGACTAAATGCTTCACACAAAAGGGTCATTGGTATCTGGAAAGCTGCTGGAGGCTGAGGTGGAGGAAGGAAAAGGAACAATATATACAATGCCCTCCATAATGTTTGAGACAGACATTTTTTCCCTTCATTTGCAAATAACCTTGGATAAAATCTGGAATGTGCATTTTAATCACATGTGAATTATTTGATTATAAATTTTGTCCCAAACATTATGGAGGGCACAGGAAGTGACATCTGGGCAGACATTTAAATGATCAGGGCACAGAGGGATGTGGAATTAATGCAGGGAAGTGGGATTAGTATTGATAGGCATAATTTTCAGTCTAGGCCTATGCTTGATGACTGAGGTGCTGTGCGTGAGCTATTGAGTGGTGAGTTATCAGTAGACACTGGGTAGCGATTGGGATTGTTCTCCCGGGATGCTGGAGGCTGAGATGATGGAGATGTATAAAATTATGAGAGGCATCGATGGAGTAGATAAGAGACTATTTCCGAGCCTTATGGTATTTTACTCTCAAGGGCAAATTTTTAAGGTGAAAAGCTAGGAGGTTTAAAGGAAGGGGGTCTGGCGGAAAAATTTCAAGAAGTTCGGATTTTATTTCAGATTTGCTACTTTTTGCTACTGACGAGGTGTCGGACCCGAAACATTGACGCTACTCCCCTCCCCTGCTGTCTGAACATTTCCTGCCCTTTTTTATTTTATTTCACATTTTCATCATTTGCCTTTTGATGTTTTAATTTGAGCTGGCGACGCAAAATATCAACTAACGTGGCCACATTCTGTTGCAGATTCTCTGCGGCGTTGCCTGCGCCTGACTTCGTGGGTGAGTGGACTGAGCGATTTCCGTTCTTTTGTATTTTTGTGCTGTCAGATTGGACTGAAATTATGATTCAAGAATCAACTCTGCCATCCCGTTCGCGGCCGCGCGGGGGAGCGCGCTGTGTTAGTTGCAACAAATTAAAATGCAATTTATTATAAAGTTTTACATTCCAAGAGAGTAAATTTGACCCGACTGGACAATGCACCCTCCCTTTTAAATTAGGGAGCTGCATTTATTAGGTTGCTTCCCGCAGACGGGTTCTAAATCTCCACTCGAAGTGGCATCCCCCATCTCTGCACGCTTGGTGTGCATGGGGAGCTGGTGTTAGTTGGGGGTTATTTTGGCGTTAACGTTGCCAAATCCGCTTCCCACCCTATGCATTTGGTGAAAAACAGCCCAGGCTATTAATCGGCCTCATTCCCGGTAAAATCCAAGGCTGGGTTCGGGGTAGAAGCTGCACGAAAGGCGATGAAAGAAGCACAAGTTAAAGCTGAATCTGGCCCAGGTTGTTGATGCTTTCATTTACGCTCGCGTCGAGCGTTCAAATAAGCATCTGCTGCAGCGATTTACTGAGCAGACAGGCAGTGAACAGCAAGGTACGAGCAGAACAGGCCCGGCATAGCTCCCGCTGAACTCTAATCGTTTGTTTTGCAACAGGACACACACATATATATTTGCAATTAACATTTAGTTTGCATTTTGGTTGAAAAGTGATGGCCGCAGAAGTGGAATCACTGCCTGTTGCTCCGGACGAGGAGGAAGAGGAGGAGGAGGAGGAGAGTGCGCCCAAGAAACCAGGGTCCAAAAAGAAGAAATCCCGCAAAGGGAAAAACCAGCCGGGCAAATACAGTGCGTTGCTGGTGGAGATCCTGCACAGTTTGGGCGATCGGAACGGCTCGTCGCTGGCCATGATCTTGAAGGAAGCCAGGAAGATACCCTGGTTCGACAAGAAATGCGGGCGCATCTACATGCGCTACGCCCTGCGGGCACTGGTCCTCAACGGCACCCTGAACCAGGTGAAAGGCAGAGGCGCCAACGGTTCCTTCAAACTCACCAAGGGAGAGAGCGGCCAGGCGAACAAGAAGAAAGCCTCGGGCAAGGCGGCCAAAAAGTCCAGCAAGAAATCGGAGACGAGGAAGAGCAGGAGCCAGTCGGCGTCTTCCAGCAAAAGTAAGAAGGGCAAGGCGTCGAAGAAATCCAAATCCAAGAAGCGTTAAAGGCCTCGCCCGTCCCTTTTGCAAAATGTTTTTTTTTAATAACATCTGACTTTTTGTTTTTGACATTGTTCAGAACGGTTAGGTTTCATTCTGTAAAATCACCCGGTTAAACGGAGAACGCGGGAAAACTTGTTTCTGCAACCTCCATTGACATTCCGCTCCGGTTGTTTGCCAGTTTCTCGCTTGTCCATTTGTTTTCATTTGCATTGGTTTTGTTTGGCATTAATCACGATATTTTCGGTCTAATGTTTTGATCTGTTAACGGAAAGTTTTGATTTGTTAAAATGAAGACGACTGATTTGTTTTTTTCAGGGGGAGGGCGAGGAGTAGAAAATATGCAAGTTGCAACTTTTGTATTTTATCTGAATGGGGCTGATTTTATTAAATATGTTAGAAGATCTATTTGCTGATTTCCGCCCCTGTAACGATTTCACCGATTGCTACATTCGAGGCGGGAACGTTATCTGGGCTTTGATTGGCGGCCACCGTTCACTAATTTTATATGTTCACCTTCTAACTGCGCCAGGCTATTAAAATAAAACGAGTCTGCAGCTGAAAGGGGCGAATGCGAGTTTTACTCTCCCCCTCCCCCTCTGAACACTGGCTGCACCTTTAACAATACATGGTGGTGTACGATGTGGTCTCTGTCGGCCTGTGGTCACGTCCCCTTGCAAGGTTGCATCGCCCGGGCCTCTCTGGAAGCCGCGGAGCTCTTGAAATGTTTACGAACAAGTATTGGAAGTTTTGTTTTTGTAAAACCTTTCTGTCGGAACTGTGGATTTGATCACGCTGTTAACATGCAATCAACTGGAAAAGTTCAATAAATGTTTCAAAGGCGCGGAAACTACAAGTCGAGTTTAATTGAGTTTTAATTTATGGATTTAATGTGAGGAATTTACCTCACGCACCACATCTAATAAATACATGGTCATCCAACTGTTCAGTTAAAGGTTTCTTTCATTGTCGTGTAATAATACCCCCCAAAAAAACAGGAACGTCGTCACCTTTTGCTTTGCTCAAAGGCAGAGTCGCCATGAGCATTGCTGGTTCCCAAATAAAGTCCTTTCACAGACTTGGTGATCTGGGTTGGCCAGTTCATATATCATTTAAAGAGGATCTTTTAGACTGGTCTCCAAGTGTAGTGTACCCTTTATTAAATAAAAAAGTTGACAACCATTCCATCTGATGGCGGTACTCCGTTTCTAAACTCCAACTCTCAGTAATGTTGCCTGAACTGTAACCTAGATCCCTTTACCTCATTCATTTGCAGTCTTCATTTAACTGGTCCACCTCATTCATTTGGAGTCTTCATTTAACTGGTCCACCTCATTCATTTGCAGTCTTCATTTAACTGGTCCGCCTCATTCATTTGCAGTCTTCATTTAACTGGTCCACCTCATTCATTTGGAGTCTTCATTTAACTGGTCCACCTCATTCATTTGGAGTCTTCATTTAACTGGTCCACCTCATTCATTTGCAGTCTTCATTTAACTGGTCCACCTCATTCATTTGGAGTCTTCATTTAACTGGTTCACCTCATTCATTTGGAGTCTTCATTTAACTGGTCCACCTCATTCATTTGCAGTCTTCATTTAACTGGTCCACCTCATTCATTTGGAGTCTTCATTTAACTGGTCCACCTCATTCATTTGCAGTCTTCATTTAACTGGTCCACCTCATTCATTTGCAGTCTTCATTTAACTGGTCCACCTCATTCATTTGCAGTCTTCATTTAACTGGTCCACCTCATTCATTTGGAGTCTTCATTTAACTGGTCCGCCTCATTCATTTGGAGTCTTCATTTAACTGGTCCGCCTCATTCATTTGCAGTCTTCATTTAACTGGTCCACCTCATTCATTTGCAGTCTTCATTTAACTGGTCCACCTCATTCATTTAGAGTCTTCATTTAACTGGTCCACCTCATTCATTTGGAGTCTTCATTTAACTGGTCCACCTCATTCATTTGCAGTCTTCATTTAACTGGTCCACCTCATTCATTTGGAGTCTTCATTTAACTGGTCCACCTCATTCATTTGGAGTCTTCATTTAACTGGTCCACCTCATTCATTTGGAGTCTTCATTTAACTGGTCCACCTCATTCATTTGGAGTCTTCATTTAACTGGTCCACCTCATTCATCTGGAGTCTTCATTTAACTGGTCCACCTCATTCATTTGGAGTCTTCATTTAACTGGTCCACCTCATTCATTTGGAGTCTTCATTTAACTGGTCCACCTCATTCATTTGGAGTCTTCATTTAACTGGTCCACCTCATTCATTTGGAGTCTTCATTTAACTGGTCCACCTCATTCATTTGGAGTCTTCATTTAACTGGTCCACCTCATTCATTTGGAGTCTTCATTTAACTGGTCCACCTCATTCATTTGGAGTCTTCATTTAACTGGTCCACCTCATTCATTTGGAGTCTTCATTTAACTGGTCCACCTCATTCATTTGGAGTCTTCATTTAACTGGTCCACCTCATTCATTTGGAGTCTTCATTTAACTGGTCCACCTCATTCATTTGCAGTCTTCATTTAACTGGTCCACCTCATTCATTTGGAGTCTTCATTTAACTGGTCCACCTCATTCATTTGGAGTCTTCATTTAACTGGTCCACCTCATTCATTTGGAATCTTCATTTAACTGGTCCACCTCATTCATTTGGAGTCTTCATTTAACTGGTCCACCTCATTCATTTGGAGTCTTCATTTAACTGGTCCACCTCATTCATTTGGAGTCTTCATTTAACTGGTCCACCTCCCTATGCCTCATTCATTTCCAGTCTTCATTTAATTAGTCCCTCTTACTGAAGTGAATAAACACAGTACAGCACAGCCCACAAGTCGATGCTGAACATGATGTCCAAACTATCTGTGCATCCTTTCATGTTCAAGCCCCATAAAACATTCTTCCACCACTACCCCGCAGCTCATTCCAGGCACCCACGACTCATTAAAAAAATACCTGCACCTCACATCTTTAATCATAACCTACCTCAAATGCATGTCCCCGGGAAAAAGATTCTGACTGTCCACCCAACTAATGGTTCTCATGATTCTCTCAGCTCCCCGCCCAGAAGCTGCAGGGTCGAGCTTTCCTGCATTTCTTCCTTTGCTCCACATTTAGTTGCCGAGGAACTGACCAACAGCCAGAATGACTTGTTTGCCATCTATATCAATTATCTGGATGATAATGTGGTAAATTTTTTGTGGACAGCGAGGAAGGTTTTCAAAGCTTGCAGAGGGATCTGAACCAGCTGGAAAATAATGGGCTGAAAAATAGCAGATGGAATTTAATGCAGACAAGTGTGAAATGTTGCATTTTGGAAAGACAAACCAAAAAAAGAAAAACATAGTGAATGGTAGGGGGGAACACCACTCGGGTGTGGAGTTGGGGGGAGTGTTGGGAGGGGGGAGTTGGGAATGGGAAATTTTTTAAAATAGTTTTGATTTTTAAAGACTCGTATAAATTTAAACATACAATACAACCTTCAACACCAAAGTGACATAAAGAGTCTGTTTTTATCACCCCCCCATCCCTTCCCCACCCCTGCCCCTAACTGAAAATAAAGTCATAGAACCTATATAGATACAAAAAACACAAATACGTAGGAAAAGCCAACCAAGGTGACCAAGTAGCCAAAGGCAAGGAATAAAAAGAAAACAACTAATAGACTGAATCGTCTGCGCCATGTCCCATTTCATTGATCCGAGTCGTTTCCCTGTTTGGATGGATTGTTTCAGTACCCTTGTTTCGAAGGGGGGTAGTCGTATCTGCATACCAATATATTTTCATATTGTCATATTTTCTATTTAAATTGTATGTGATTTTCTTCAGGGGAATACAACTCTGCATTTCCTTATTCCAACGTGTAATATTTAGTTGGGAGTCGGACTTCCCCGTGACCGCTATACACTTCCTGGCTACTGACAAGGCAACCTTCACAAATGGAATTTGGTACTTGAACAGTTTAAAACTCACATCCATAATGTTACCCAGAAGGTACAATTCCAGATCCTGTGGAAAATCCTTCTTTGTAATTTTTTTCAGAGTGTCCCCCAAGTCCACCCAGCCAGGTCGAATGGATAAAGGTTTCCAATCTCCACACCCACACCTGAAGCACATTTCTGAGATTTCTGATTTAGATTTATGTAATTTTTGTGTTACAGTTGATACAAGAAATTGATTTGCCCCAACTGTACCTGGCATTAATAATAGCAGTCATGCTGTCCAGGCACAGGCCTGACCAGCACCGCTCATGGATTGTTGTGCCCAAATCCAACTCCCACCTTTCCCTTGATCTGTGTAAGCCTGTCTTCGGGCCCTTGCTTTGGAATATGAAATACATCATAGAAATACACTTATGCACATTCCCCCTTCGAATTAGGATCTCCATATCACTACACACAGGCAGGGTCATAAATGGCCCCAATTTGTCCCTCAAAAAAGATCTCAATTGCAGATAGCAGAACAATGTCCTATGAGACAAATCATATTTATTCCTCAATTGCTTGAATGACATGAACTGCCCTCACACGTAATGGTCCTTGATACACCTGATCCCTTCCTGACACCAGGTGTCTAGGATCTTATTGTTCAGAGTCATAGGTATTAAGTTGTTCTGGGTCAAGGGCAATTTGTGAGATATTCCCACCTTCAATCCAATACATTGATTTATTCTTTTCCATGACTGAAGTACATGATTTAATATGGGGTTATCAGTTTTATTTGAGAATAATTTGGTGTCCTACTTATATATGAATTCTCCAGTCATCTTTTCACCTACTGCATGTAATCCAATGTGTGCCCAGGAAGGGGGAAGGGAGGCCTTCCTCAAAGAGTCAGGCGATAAACATCTCCTGGGCTGCCTAGTAATATTTTTTGAAATCTGGCAATTTTAAAACCCCCAGTTTATAACCACAAGTCAACTTTTCCATGGAGATTCTAGCCATTTTACTGTTCCACAGGAACTTTCTGACACATTCATAGAGCATCTTAAAAAAACCCTGGGGCAACAAAATGGGTAACAACTGAAATAGATATTGTAGCTTTGGCATCACCTTCATTTTAACACAGTTAACTCTTCCCACCAAAGTTATGGGCAGTGTTCTTCATCTAGCAAGGTCCTCCTCAATCTTCCAGAGCAAAGGGAGATAATTGAGTTTGTATAAGTTGTGCAAAACTTTATCTACCTTTATCACCAGATATTTAATGCCTTCTTGTGGCCATTTGAATTGACTTCCCTGTTGGTATTGTCTATAATCTCTCTTCATCAAAGGCATTATCTCACTCTTTATCCTATACTCAGAGGTCTTCCCATAATCCACCAGTGTGGTCCTCAGCCTGGCCAATGCCCCCGCCCCCCACCCCAGGTCCATCAAATATGCTAACATATCATCAGTGAATAAATTTATTTTGTGTTCCACCTGGGCCACCTTGAACCCCTTTATGTCTGGATCCCGCCAAATGGCTTCTGCCAGCGGCTCAATGGCCAATATGAACAGTACTGGGGACAATGGACAGCTCTGCCTACTGGACATACTCAATAGAAACACTGGAGACATCTGCCCATTAGTAATAATTTTAGTTTGGGGTTTATGGTAAATTGCCCTAATCCAATTAATAAATGTTTATCCCAATCCAAATTTCTCCAGTACCTTGAACAAGAAGTCCCACTCCAATCTATCTAAGGCTTTTTCCACATCCAGAGCTATGGCCACTCCTGGATTCATCCCTGACTGTGCCAGATTTACTATATTAAGAAATCTAGCTGTGTTGTTTTCTGATTGGCTCTTTTCTACAAATCCAACATGATTTAGATTTGTTAATTTTGGCAAATATATCGCTAGCCTATTGGTCAATTTTGTAATATGCATTCAATAACAAGATGGGCCTGTAAGAAGAAGGATTCAATGGCCCTCTGTCTTTTTTCTGGGATTATCGTGATGATGGCTGTTGAGAAAGACTTCTGGAGGGTATGTGTCTCTGCCACCTGATCCATCACCTTCATAAGAAGGGGCATTAAGTGATCTTTGAACTCTTTATAAAATTTCAGGGGGCAATCATCCTCCCCCAGTAATTTGTTAGCCTGCAATGAGCCTAAGGTTTTTTCAGTCTCCTCTCTAGAGAAAGGAGCATTCAGCCCCTCTCAATCTTCCTGATCCAAATTTGGTAGTTCCAATGTAAGCAAGAAATCATCTATTTTAGTGGGTTCCTCCCTGACTCTGATTTATACAGCTCTTTATAGAACTTTCTAAATGTTTCATTTATTTCCTTTGATTTACGGGAAATCTTGCTTTCCTCTGTTTGGATCACATTGATTGTTCTAGAGACTTCTTCTGCCCTCACCTGCCAAGACAAGACTTTATGGGCCCTCTCCCCCAGCTCGTGATACTGTTGTCTAGATCTTAAGATCAATTTTTCAATCTTACACATTTGCAGTGTATTATATTTGAGCTTTTTATTCATTAGGTTTCTGTATTTTTCTTCTGAGTCCACTCTTTGATAGTCTTTTTTCCAATTGGGCTATTTCCTGTTCAAAATTATTGATCTCTTTCACGTGCCCCTTTTTGATTCCTTTGGTACATCCAATTATCTGGCCCCTTAAATAAATCTTAAATGTGCCCTATATTAGGAAATTATCATCAGTAGAGGGAAATTCATCTCACAGAACAATTCTATGTGACCTCTAACAAAGCTACAAAATTGTGGTTTTCCCAATTCACCGTTCACCGTGACCTACTTATCTGGCATCATGATGAACAAAATCAAGGGTGAATGGTCCAACAGCAATTGGGTCGTGTACTCGGTCCCTAAAAAAAATCAATTCTGGTGTAGGAATTGAGTTAAAAAGGATAATCCCTTTTTCTCAGATTCTGCCTTCTCCAGATATTTATTAAATTCAGCTCTTCCATAAAGGCCAGGGTAGACTTAGTCGGCTTGGCCCTCATTACTTTCTTTGCTGACTTGTCCATGACCAGATCCAGACAAAACCCCCTTTTCTATTGGCACCCTGTCCCAGAAATTAACTGGGAATTTACTGGGACAGGGTCCAGTGGAAAAGGAACACTGTCTGAACGCTGGCATCAAATTACATCATTTCACACCAGGGATTAACTGCCTCTACCCCTATTCATATCCCTGGCATTTGCTGATGACGGCGTGTTGATAAAACCAGTGGAAAAGGGACAGCAGAAAGTCACCCTTTTCCAGTTGAAGGTAGAATACTCCGATCCCCGAGGGATGAACATGTTCAGTGGAAAAGCAATTAGTGTCCCAGTTAAGGGTGGCCCATTGGAAATGGCACAAAGGGCTTCCTTTCCCGGGACACTGCTCAGCCAATTAACTGGGAAGCCAGTGGAAAAGGGGCTAAAATTGAAATCAAGATTTTCCCACACCCCTCTGTTACCTTCAAGAATATATCTTGTACAAATTGTTCATCATCAAAATTCAGGGCGTATATATTCATAAGTATCCATGAATCGGAGTATATTTTCACAAATCTCCTGCCTGGATCCACAATCACACCCTGGACCATCAACTGGAACATTCTTCCTTATCAGGATAGCCACTCCCCTGGAACTAAGGGAGGATGACACGACCTGGCCCTCCCACCCCCCCCCACTTTAACTTTATATGTTCTTGATTTGTAAGGTGAGTTTCCTGTAAAAATACTCTATCTGCCTGCAATTTTTAAGGTGTGCCAAAACTCTCTTTATCTGTCCGTTCATCCTATTCACGTTGTAATTTACAAATTTAATGGTCTTATCCATTACCCCAGAAGCCCTTCCATCATTTTTCTCCCCTTCCTTCTTTTCCCCAATATTTATCTTCCATCCTGCTTATCTGCTGTAGATCTCTGGTGCAGACGACCAAACCTAAACCAACTAAAACTAACAATTCATAAAAAAAGACCAAAAAATACCCCAAATAGCCCTCTCCCCAGGCACCAAACCACAAAACCTTGGCGCCATCTCCCTCCATATCCTGGAGTGTGTTCATTGCACCCATTTCACAGCCTCCCTAACTCGCCCAGAAATCCCAACAAAATCTTATTTAGTTTTTTACTATATCGGGGTCGCTATAGTTAAAGCTCGAGGTTGAAAGAAGACTTGCACACCAAAGGAATGTAATTGACACTGGCTTTATTGGGCTGCAGCTCCGCCAGGTCACCACCAGGGCGTGGCTTGAGTGAGACTGGCTGCTGATTGGCTGTCCTACATGTGCGGGCCCAGATTGGATCGCCTGCGATCCGCTGGCGGTGATTAGTCCATTCGACTGCTATTCTTTGAGAGCCCCGAGAGCCTTTGAGAGCGGGCGTATCATCCCGCATGCTGTCTACCTGATCACTGTGTCAGTCTGCGGAGTGGGCCATGGGCCGCTACGTTACATTAATATCAAGCAAAGTACAATAATCATTTTTTTTTGTTATATCTACAGTATTTACAGCCAGATCATCCTTTCTCCCTGGTGGCTTTCTTCA
Source organism: Narcine bancroftii (assembly GCF_036971445.1). NCBI lineage: Eukaryota > Metazoa > Chordata > Chondrichthyes > Torpediniformes > Narcinidae > Narcine > Narcine bancroftii. Next base: position 51,710,557 of record NC_091473.1, read on the forward strand.
GGGATCATCCTGGGTGATGATTTATATCGCTCATTGCCTTCTTTGCCTCTATAAAAAAACTTCTCTCCCCCCCCCCCCCTCCACCCCAGCAACATGACTCTCAGGGTCACTGGATGGAGCAGTGTACAATTGATTCTCTTTTGCTTCAGGAGCTTCTTGACTGGGTCGAATTCTTTGCACCTTTTTAGTAACGCTGTACTGATGTCCGGGTTAAAAAGAACTTTAAACTCCTTTCAAACTCCACCGGACCTCCTCTTTCCCTCACACCCACAGCTGCCACTTGAAGAATCTGCTCCCTATCCTCATACCTCAGGAGTCTCATCAGAGCGAGGTCTCTGACCCAGACCCAGCCGTGGAAAGAGCGATCGGTGGGTCGGCTAATTTTCCCCCACATCATTTCTCTCTCTTTTACCCAGGGACCTCTATCATTTTCTATTCTCCCTACCCTATCCTCCACCTCCTCGACCCTCTCCTCCACCTCAGCCATCCTCCCAGACAAATCCCCAATAGCCCTCTTAATCTCAACTGACAGTTCTTTTAATATTTTTAAAATCTGTTTTCTGAAGCCTCCACCACCCCCGTCAACATCTCTTGTGGAGGGCTCCAAGCCCTCCCTCTCCCCACGATGTATCTTCTTTCTCCTTCCTGCCCAAAACGATGGGCTTCCGCGCCTGTCAATCTCCTCCTAGCTGTCCTTGTCTCACCCCAACACCTCCGACATGAGGTCTGATTCTCCCGCACTGCTCCCTGACGCCTCCGACACAGCACTGGACTCACCCTTCCCGCTGCCCTCCGACGTGGGGCAGGGATTTCCCGTGCCTCCAATTCCAGCGTCACTGCCGACACTGCTCCTGCCGCTCGCGGGGATCTCCTTGCTCTGCAGCCAGTGTCGTTCCCGCGGTACTGCCTCTATACTTCTCTGGACCCACCTCCACCATCACGGCCACCCCTCTCCAATCTTGGTGAGATGCCTGCCAACTTCTTCACCACGAAGCCGCCTCTCCTGGTCGTTGCAGGATATCGGAGCCACCAAGGTAGATTTTCTTTCTTTCCTCCCCATTTCTTTCTTACTTGTTACCCTTTCAGTTACTGTTTGTTTTTGTTACTTTCTTAGCTTTCCTGACTGTATTTATCTGCTTTTGCTGCTACTTTTCTTGGAGGACTGGTTTCTACATCTATTCCTCTGCATCACATGACCGCCCCGGAAGCAGGGAGTGGGGTTGGGAGCGGGATGGGGCAGGGAGTTGGAAGCTGGTTGGGAAATTGGGAGCGGGGAGTTGAGAGAGGGATTGAGAGTTGGGTGGAGAGTTGGGGGCAGGCCGGAACAGGCCTGGGGCGACAAGATGCAGTTTCCAAAGTTACGCCAAAGATGATTGAACCATTTGGAACTGCCTCACCCATGCCGATATGGTGATAGCATGGACTGACCTTCGCATAGCTTCAGATGTGGTCAGAGATTGCACTGTGCCAAAATGAGTCAGAAGGGGCCCTTTGGCCCATCAAGTCCATACTGGCTTTCCATAACAGTCCATCCTCCACTCTGTCTCCCTGACCCTGTGGCCTAATTTCCTCTCCAATTCCCTTTTGAAATCTTTGTTTCTGCTTCCAGCCCTCTGATAGGGAGCAGTTTTATGGCCAGCAGCCCTCTCTGCCTGATCATAGTGATACAGCACTGACACAGGCCTCTTTAGCCCAACTTGTCCATGTTGGCAACACTGCCTATTTGAGCCACCCTCATAAACTTGAATTTGGCCCATAACCCTCTAAACCTTTCCATCCTGTGAACGTTTATATCCATCTTCTGTATTTATTATCTTTTAATTGAATTAGATGACAATTAGTTTTCCTTGACAAGTATATGTTTTTTCTGCAGCAAGTAAGAATTACACAGCACATAGGTACATTGTACAATGTGTATGACATTAAACTCATCAACATACACAAGCACGTGTCCAAATATCCTTTGTTTTGCCTCTACCATTTTCACTGGCAGCTCATTGCACACACCCATCACCTTCTAAAAAATGTGCCCTACAAGTCCCTTTAAAATCTTTCGATTCTGACTTTAAATCTATACCCTCTTTTAGACCTCTGCTCTGGGGAAAAACCTGTGACTATTCAGTGTGTAGATGGCCTTTCGTATTGTATAAACCCTCGGGAGGTCCCCTCTCAGCCTTCTACTCAGGGGAATATCCTTGCACAACCCAAATTAATTCCCCAGGTAAGTTTATCTTTCTGCCAATGGAATTCTTTGCCCAGCTCCTCCTAATGTTTCCCATCTTGTACAATCAATTTCACATGGTGCTGGGAAGCACTGAGACTTTGCAAGCTTCAGCTAGGAGTGAACCTTTGAAGTACAGAGAGATTGGAGGCTCCAGGCCCACAGCTCTCTGAAAGTGGCATGCAAATAGATAGGGTGGTGAAGAAGGGATATGGTATGCCCTTCATTGGGTGAGGCATTGAGTATAAAAATAGCCAAGTGATGTTGCAGCTATATAAAACTTTGGATAGGCTGCTCTTGGAATATTGTATACAGTTCAAGTCACCCCATTACAAGGGTGTAGAGGCTTTTCAGGGTGTAGCCAGGTTTAGAGTAGCTATTCTCAACAGTGGCCCTGTAGCCCCACCCCTAAGTAAAAGCCTTGTTTTTTTTTTTCCCAGTTCATGTAACATAAGTATTAAGAAACCAAAACTTGACTGCTTTACAGGGAAGGTGGGGGTAGTCCAAGTGGGGCCACAACCTATAAGAGGTTGGGAATGTTTGGTTTAGAGGATGTGAGCTTTAAGGGAGAGGTTGGACAAAATTAGGTTGTTTCTCTGCCAGTTATAAAATCATGAGAAGCATTGACAGGGTATAAAATGTCAGAATCTTTTCCCCAGGGTAAAAGTGTCATACACAAGAGGGCATGTGTTCAAGGAGAGGGGGAGAAAATTTGAGGGTGATCTTTATGAAGAGAATGGTGGGTGCCAGGAACAGGCTGCCAGTGGCGGCGGTAGTGGAAGTGGATACAATAGCAGAAATAAGAGACATACGCAGGGAGAGCAAGTAGCCGTTTTAGTTTGATTTGGGCATCAGTTTCAGCATAGACATGTGGCTGATGGGCCTGTTCCTGTCACCCCAGCCAGGGTTCAGAATCCTAACCCAGAGGCAACCAATAAGTACTACCATTTAGTGGTAATTCTGCCTCACCCACAGGAAAAAGAATCTCAGGGTTGTTTGCAATGTCATACTGCAGCAATATAAAACTTTAGTTAGGCCACACTTGGAATACTGTATGCAGTTCAAATCACCCATAATGTTTGGCATAGACAATTTTTTTTCTCCTTTATTTGCCTCTGCGCTCAAGTTTTCAATTTGTAATCAAACAATTCACATGCAATTAAAGTGCACATTCCAGATTTTTTTTCAAGGCTATTTGAATACATTTTGGTTTGACCATGTAGAAATTACAGCCTTTTTTATACATAGTCCCCTCATTTCAAGGCACCATAATGTTTGGGAAATTTGGCTTCACAAGTGTTTGTGATGACTGTGGTATGTTTAATTGCTTCATTGATGCAGGTATCAAAGAGCTTTTGATCATCTTTGGAGTCTGCAGTTGCCATTTTTCAACATGAGGACCAGAGTTGTGCCAATGAAAGTCAATGAAGCCATTCCTGGGCTGAAAAACAAGAATAAAAAAGTAATAGAACTCACCCAAACCCTAGGATGACCAAAATCAAGAGTTTGGCACATCATTAAGAAAGAGGGAACTGGTGAGCTCAGTAATCACAAAGGGACTGATAATCCAAGGAAGATTTCCACTGTTGATGACAGAATTCTCAAGATAAAGAAGAAAAAAATCCCCATACATATGTGAAACAGAACAGAAATACTCTCCAAGAGGCAGGTGTGGATATACCAATGACTATGGTCTGCAGAAGATTTCATGAACAGAAATACAGAGGCTACACTGCAAGATGCAAACCATGGCAAAAGTGGTTGCGTTGAATCTTGGGCAGTTCCTTTATGCCTCCCCACTTGGCTCTTGCCATCATTGATACAGGTCAATCTCGGTTTCATCTGCCCACAAGACCAGAAATCTGCAAACTGTGATCTGGCAATCCTTTCTTTGGTTTGCATCTTGCAGTGTACCCTCCATATTTCTGTTCATGAAGTCTTCTGCTGACAGTAGTCATTGGCATATCCATACCTGTCTTCTGAAGAGAGTTTCAGTTCTGTTTGACACGTTTGGGGATTTTTCTTCATTATGATGAGAAGTCTTCTGTCATCAGCAGTGGAGGTCTTCCTTGGAATATCAGTCCCTTTGAGATTACTGAGCTCACCAGTACGCTCTTTCTTCTTAATGATGTTCCAAACTGTTGATTTTGGTCATCCTAAAGTTTGGGCAATTTCTATTACTGTTTTTCAGCCTAGTAATTGCTTCTTTGACTTTGATTGGCACAACTCTGGTCCTTGTTTTGAAAAATGGCAACTGCAGACTCCGAAGGTGATTGAAAGCTTAGAAGCAAGCACCAATGAAGCCATTCAATATACCTGAGTCACCACAAACACATGTGAAGCCAAATGTCCCAAATATTATGGTGCCCTGGAATCTCAAATAAAATCTGGGATGTACACTTTAATTCCATATGTATTGCTTGATTACAAATTTAAAACTATGGAGCACAGAGCAAATAAAGGAAAAAAAAAGTGTGTTGTGAGTGAGGGAATAGATTCGATGGGTCTCAAAAGCAAGGACTCTGAACAGTCGGCAGTAAATGACTATTTACAGAAGACTAGATTTCAGCAGGGATAAGGCATACACACACACAATGAATACAGTGCTGTAACATTACAATCAAGGAAAAGAAACAATGATACCCACCACCCCTTGACTCAGTGCAGGCACGACTCTGGGCTACTCGGGACACTAAAAGGTGAGTCTTCAGGTTGGGATCCTCTCCTGCAACCAGCCTCAAGGCAAAGGATGCACCTAAAAGAGGCTTAAAACCCTCCCAGTCCTTTACTAGGGTACACCTTACCAATTTCTCCAGCACTATTCCACGGTGCTCAACCTGGAGAGAAGCAGGGTGGTTCCTCAGAAATGGCAAAGAGAGGCAAAGTGCACATGGTGCCCTTTATAATACTGGAAGACTGGGGAGTCCACCCCAGTTAATCTACAGGGTTGGCAAAGTCTAATTGATTACCAAGGCCCAAACTCTAGCACAAGGGTACTTAAGGGGCCATCAGTGTGCATTGATGGGTGGGAGAGCCAAACTTTGATGGCAGGTGGTGTGTCTTCTGACCAGGTAATGGGCAGTGCTGTCACATGACAGCCACAATCCTCCACATGTCCCAAACATTATGGAGGGCACAGTATGTATTTGGACAATAAATCTGAACTTTGAATCTGCGATGGTTCATCTTGGAATCCCTTATACTTACCACAGAGAACCTTGGGGGCTCAGTCAGAGATGATGTAAAACTGGCTTCAGAAGATTTCTGAATATTAGAAGAATGAAAAGGTAATGAAGGAACATGGTGTCAAAGTGGTAAGTGAGCAACTTCAGCCAGAATCTTGGATGTCAAGGATATTGAGAGCTGGATAAAATATATGGGAGGTATAGAAAACAGAAAATAGGGAGGTCCTTCTGGATATGTAGGGGATACTTAAAAAAAAAAGGGCAAAATAAGACTAGCAAAAAAGATGAAGAAAAATCCAAAGCATTTTATGAACAAGGGCAAGAGGGGTCCATTTGCCATGAAAGGAGAAACATGACAAGCAAACAGGACTATCTTGGTTTGATGACTTGGTCAGCAGACAGGCTGGGCTGAAGGGCCTGTATCTATGCTGTAAAACCGATTGTTAGGAGCAAAAACCCACATTAGATCTTAAATGAATACTTCTCGTGTGTATTCATAAAGGACATTGTTGGAGAATTCAGAATTTTTTTTCATTGAAAAGGATAAATCCCTAGGGCCAGGCCTGGCTGCTATGGGATACAAGGAATTAGATTACTTGCTGACCACAGATATGGGTTACTTTTACTCAAGTGAGAGCAGGGAAATTCCAAGTTGGTGGTCAGTGTTAGGGAAGTTATTGGAACAGGTTCTGAGGGTCCAAATTATTCACACTTGAAAGTGAAGGTATTAAAGATGAAACGATAAATGGTGTGTTCACTCAGGAAAGGATTGTTTGACCAACTAGTTTGAATTTTTCAAAGTAACAAACAAAATGTACAGAGGGTAGTGTAATTGATGTAGTTGTGGGCTCCACATCAGAGACTGATCCAAGGGGTTAGAACCCTTGGCATCCATGGTGTTAGAGAGAAAAGGCAGTGAACGTGGAGGATTGCATTTGTGATTGTAAAGTCTCAGACCAGCAGAGTAACATAATGAGGTAGACCTCCCAATTATGTTGGTACAATGGAGATTCATCAGGATACAACACAAATGTGCTTGACAAACACAGCAAATCACACAGCATCCAGAGGAAGTAAAGGGTAACCAACGTTTCAGGCCTGGGCCCAACTTCAGGAAAAACACAGGCAGATGCCTGAATAAAAAGTGGGGGTTGGGAGGGAAGGAATAATGCTGAACAGGATGGAGAGCTTCAGTTACAAAGAACTGGATCCCTGGAGCAGTGGAGGGCTGGGGAACATGAGAATTGTGCAAATAAGCATGTGAAAACTTTTTCCTGTGCAAGGCAGGTCTAAAACAAGAAGGTACACGAGGTTCAGAGGGGATTCAACAATTTTTTTCAGCCAGATGGTGAATGTGGAACATGGTGGAGGCAGAGATTTATAACACTGATCTTGATGAGGTCCTGAATAACCAAGGCAGTGAAGGTTTTGGATCAGGGGTTATGCAGTTTATGTTTAGCATGGACATAATGGGCCAAGTGGTCTGTTTCTGCTGCACCACCCCACCTGTCCATTCAGTGAGGTGACAGCCTTCACCTCAGCATTACTTTCCAGCAGTCCTGAACTGGCAATTCTGGTGCAAATGTCCAGCTTGGTTGGCATTGAACATACTCTGCTTGTAACAGGCATGAGGGGCCCAACACTTCACAACCCTCAGCTCGACATTCACACTAAATGGCTGACTCCTTCAAAATACAACTGCTGCTTTACTTTAGATGGAAGGGGCAGGGGGTTGAGAGTATCCCTAATATACACTGTAGCATGTTTGTTCATGACACAAAAAGGCACTTTGCTCATCAGGCCTATGCTAGCAACCATATCTCCTTGTAAACCATTATCGTCAAGTTTTACAACACTGCAAGAGGTCTTTTGATGCAATGTCTATGCCTGCCAGATTGTCTACCTGACCCAGCCCCATTTAAAAATTTTTCCCACTTGTTCATTAAATCAATGCCCTCTCATTTTAGACTCCCTTGCCCTTAGAAAAAGGCTATTTATGATTTTATAAATCTCCAAGGTCCCCCTATGCTCCAGAGATAAAAGTCCTAGTCTATCCTTGTACTTCAAGCCTATTTGTCCTAACATGGAAGTCAAAATTGGTTTGCCCACACAAGGCAGTAGTAGAAGGGTGTTATTCTGGCCAGAGGTATGTGACCAGTGGCACTGTTTGTGATGTTACCAACTTGGATGAAAAAAGCAGGTGGGTAGGTTAGTAAATTTGCAGTTGACAATGTAGATACAGACCCAAGAAACAGGTGGGATTTTGTTCTGAAAAGTAGGTGTTATACATTGAGTGGTCAAATGTAAGGGGGAAGTATCAGAAATGGTTCTCAACTTTTTCTTTCTACTCACACACCACTTTATGATTAGTAAGGGCTTGCTTAAGGTGGTATTTGAGTGGAAAGTTTGAAAACCACTTAATTGACTTATGTGCAGTTTCATAACTCCAAAGGAAATGGGCCAATGACAATTTTTCTCAAAATATTTCAGTAGCAATTGGGTCAAGAGCAGTGATTCTCAACCTTCCCTTCCCACTCACATACCACCTTAAGCAATCCCTTATAATCAAAACACCAATGGCACAGGAATTACTCAAGGTGGTATGTGAGCAGGAAGAAAAAGGTCGAGAACTACTGGTATACAGCAAATCAGACTTTTCAAAGCATTGAACTACAAAAGGATCCAGGCCTGTAGTTCACTGAAAGTGATCACACAAGCAGATAGTGGAAAATAAGGTACGTATTTGTCTTCATTAGTCAAGCATTGAACACAAGAGTAAAAGGTCATGGTTGTAGCTATACAAAACTTTGGTCAAGACATTCAAAATATTGTGTACAGTTCTTGTTCCATTTCAGGAAGAATGTGGAGGCTTTGGAAATGATGCAAGAGGTTACCAAGGTGCTGCCTGGTTTAGAGGCTATTACTGTAGTTAGAAAATAGACAAACTTGGGTTGGGTGGTTTTCTCTGAAGGAAGACCTGACTGAAAATTAGCGTTGAGAAAGACGGTAGATAATCTCTTTTCCCTCAGGGTTAAAAAAGCCATACAGGAGGAGGGGGTTTTAATGTGTAGGGCAATTTTGTTCAAACACAGGTGTGTGCCTGGAACGAGGTCTGATAGAAGCAGATACAATAGTAGCATTTAATATGCAGGAAATGGAAGGATAGCAGTCATGTGCATGCAGCAGTTTCAGTTTAACTTTGGCATCAATGTTCGGTGCAGACGGTGGGCCGAAGGGCCTGTTTCTCCGCTGTTTCCATGACTTAAGAGTCTCGGGATGTCCCGAGGTGTTACAGGCGCAAATGTTTCTCCCCACTGCCCGTCGGTTCGTCCATCTACCCAGATACAAGGCAGGAAAACAACTCAAACATTAACTTTTATTTCAATTATCCCCCACAAAAGTAAGAGTGCTCAACAATGCAATTGAAATTCTAAATCTAGGTACAACATCTCACAATTCCCGTGTATGTTAAATAAAAAGGGATACAGATCTAGTTAAACATCAAAATTGTACAAGTCTCCCCTTGGAAAAAAAAGACAAATTAAACGAACAGAGAATGTTTTCACCACCGCGTCCTCTCGCCAGCCCCAGGGTCACTGGCTGCTTCCCCGAGCAGAAAATAAAGCGTGCAGACAGAAATCACTGCGAAACTCGAGGAGACGCGACGCCCTTTTACCCCCCCCCCCAAAAAAAAACTATCAGAAGCATTCCCTGCGACTCTAAACAGAATCGATGAACATATGTTCTCCCCCTCCCTCAACACGATATAATGACTCCACCAAGCCGAACCCAGGGACGAATGTTCCGGCCACGTCCTTTGTGTTGTTTTCTCAATCTTGAGCTTCGAAGTCATTGGTTACATCAATGTAACAATAAAATGGTCGAAATAAAAGGGTGGCGAGACTTAGGTCCGTAACGAATTAATTGGACTTGCACACTCTTTTCCCCCATCCCCAATAACTTTTCTTCCCTCCCCCAAAAAAAATTAGTTGCTCAAAAAAAATCAGTCGCAAAACAAACCGGCTCGTATTGCCTCATTTTTTAGAAGTCTGGGTTTTCTTGGGCAACAGCACGGCCTGGATATTGGGCAGCACGCCTCCCTGTGCGATGGTCACCCCTCCTAGCAGCTTGTTCAGCTCCTCGTCGTTTCTGATGGCCAGCTGGAGGTGGCGGGGGATGATCCTGGTCTTCTTATTGTCCCGGGCCGCGTTGCCGGCCAACTCCAGGATCTCAGCCGACAGATATTCGAGCACGGCGGCAAGGTACACCGGCGCCCCGGCTCCCACTCGCTCGGCGTAGTTGCCTTTCCGCAGCAGGCGGTGGACGCGGCCGACCGGGAACTGCAAACCAGCCCGAGAAGATCGGGACTTGGCTTTAGCCCGTGCCTTACCGCCGGTCTTACCTCTGCCAGACATCTTTCGTGGCTGCTAATCTTGCAATTGATTCACCTGCTCAACCACAATGTAACCTCTTGTCAGCTTCCGAAACAATGCAACTGCCAGTCGATTGCTGCTACAATGTAACAAACAAGCTACCGACCCACAGCTTTTAGAACTGCATTGACCCCGCCTCTCACGTCACCGCATATTAATAAACCCAAGCGTCACAACCAACTCATGATCTGCCATCGGATTGGTTCGACGCAGACCAGGTAACTCTCCCATTGGAGTTAATTTGAATCCTTAATTTGCATATTACTGAATACGCAAACTGCTCATTAGATTGGGAAGCCCCAGTGTTCTTTGGATGGGATTTAGAGGGGGTGGTGTCGCTGGTGCGTGTTGGGTCCATTGCATCCGAACCATCTGTTTTGATCGAGTGTCAAGACACAAAAAAATCCCTCATAATTATACACTCCGTATCATACAATCACCCTGTCCTCTCTTTTGTTCTTTGCTCTGGCCTGGAGTGCGGGTCAGACTGCAAAAACAACGACTTCTGTTGTCCTGATGACAATTGTTATCAAGATAAAAAGTACCTCGGGTCGCCTGGAAGATGTCAAAGAAAAAAGACCTTAGACTGGACGTTAAATCCCTGGGCGACGTGGAACGAGATGACTTCAGGGATAATACTAATGCGAACGCATTAGAAAACAGTTTGAGAGAAAACGAATGGTCAAGGTTACCAGCCGGATCCCTCATCGGTTTTTCTTGCCCGAAACCTCGACCACGCAGCTCGACCCACTGAGTTCCTCCAGCAGTGTATGTTGCTCCAAATGCCAGCATCTGCAGTCTCCTTGCTTCTCCAGAAAATACTATAAAGGGGTAGAGGATGTAACGATTCTTTTCAGAACCACGGGGAGTTTTGGACCTCTGCTTCCAATGTTCTCGGGATGAATGTAGCCTGGATCTGTTTGGATACTGGCGGGCTGAGATGGCAGAGAATGCACAACCTCATCTTGTCTCAGAGATATTTTACACAGTGGTGGGTGCCTGGAACAGTCTGCTACGGGGTAGTGGTGACTTACAATACTGCTGTTTAAGAGGCTTCCAGATAGACACATGAATATACCGGATGGGAATGGAGGGATATGGATCATTTCCAAGCAACAGAGTTTAATTTGAAGATACAGCATGGTAACAGGCCCTCCTGGTCCACACCGCTCAAATACACCCATGTGGCCAGTTAACTCACTAACCCTTATGTCTTTGGAATGTGGGAGGAAACAGAAATCCATGCAGACACAGGGAAGATGTACAAAATCTTTTCAGACAGCGGTGGATTCAAACCTGTGTAATATCTAAACATGTCATCCTTAGCTCTGGCTTTATTTGGCACAGACAAGGTGGGCCAAAGGGTCTGTCCTGGTATAGTATAGTCCTATGTTCTGTGTCCAGTATACCATGGATACTCTAGCATGATGAATTCTCGGGTAAGGTTCAACATGGGAATGTGCTGGAGAATCTTGGAGTTTGCCAAGGTGGAATAACAGAAGATTTCAGCCACTGAAGTTGGAATTCAAGGGCCAAACCCATCGGGACCATTGCCTGGAGAGGGCGCACAAAATCAGTGAACCGGTGCGGACTTGAAAGGCCAACGTGGCCTGTTTCCGCTCCGTAAATGGTTATATGGTTATGGTTAAACTCATCTGGACATGCAGCATCCACAGGAAGTGATGGAAACCAATGTTTCACCACTTCCCATTCCCTGCATTTTTAAACAGCAAGTCCTATTGACAAATCTCCAGCAAAGATCTGGAAGATGCAAGTGTCCTTGTCAAGGTTCACCCTGAGCAGTGGTATGACATAAGATCCATGGGGTTTCCAGGCAAGGGTAATCTGGACTGGTATTTCAGATGGCAATGTTCCTGCCTGGGCAGCTTGTTCCACCCACCCAACACCCTCTGTGAGAAGAATGAACCTCTCAGGTCCTCTTGAAACCTTCTCCCTCTCACCTTAAATGTATATCATCTAATTTTATACTCACCTACCATACTGATGGCCTGCTCTATCTATGCCCTTCATAATTTTAAAACATACATCAGGTCCCCCTTCAGCTTCCCCATTCAAAGAAGACAAACCCATCTTATCCAATATCTCCATATAACTTAAGCCTTCCAGTCCCGGTAACATCCTCATGGATCTTTTCTGTGCTCGCTCAAGCTTAATCACAAACTTGCTGTAACTCTCTGACCAGAACAGCACACAACACTCCAAGTATTGTTCAAAGAGGTCACAAGAGTGACACTGATGCTTTGAAAATTGAATATATTAACTTGATGACATTGCAAATACACTCTTATTATACGATTTTATTAATAAAGTTTTTTGTAGAAATAAAAAATCATAAAAAGATATAGCTCACTTGCAAATTTGGGTAGAGAGATGGGAGATGGAGTTTAATTTGGATAAATGTGAGCTGTTGAGGTGGTGCGCTTTCAGAGGTCAAATGTAAGGGAAAAAGTAAATGTTCAAAACTAAAAGAAATTTAGAAACAATTTTTCCAAACTATATCAGAGATTCTTAGGATTAAATTGGAACTGTGCCTTTTTATTACTTTGCTTGGCTATTCTCTAGAGGAAAATATTTCCTTGAATTTAATTAAAAAAGAATAGTAGCTTTTACTTCCTTGATAGCCAGACAAGCAATTTTGATGAAGTGGAAAGACAACTTAGCACCAACTCATTATGTCCTCCTGAAGTTTGGAAAAAATTAGATATAACATTAGAGAGATCAAAGTTGAATTTGACTAGATGTGGGGCAAAGACTATTATCACAATTTGAATACATAGGTGGTGATGCTCTGGGGGTTTTCTGTTCGATGTCTGGGAGCCAAGACTCAATTCTTCACATATTATTCGCTGGTGACTGTGATAAGTGGGAGGGGTAGGATTAGAATGTTTCTTTTTCTTTGTTTTCTTTTTTTTAAATTTTACATTATGAGTAGAAGAGCTTAGTTCAATTAAATAACCAACAATGAATATTGCCATAATATTAGAATATGAGGTGAAGTTTTTATAAGGGAATTTCTATTTTATTTGAGAATTGAATACAAGACAATGTATAAATCACTTAGGATTCATATACTGTATTTCATTATATAAAAGTTATGTAACTAATATGTAGACAATATATAATAAGTAATATTTCTCTCTACCAAATCAATAAAAAATATTAAAAAAAGAAGGGGAAAAGTAGATGGTTAATGGAAGGGCCCTCAGGAGCAACAACGAATGAGGGATCTTGAGCTCAATCCCTCTCCAGAGCTCTGATTTCACTGATTTTACAAAAAAATGAACCACCTCCTCTTTAAATCTCTCCAATGATTCATCCCCACAACCCTCCAGGATAGAGAATTCCAGAGAAGAAATCCTGACAAACAGTAAATGATGGGACCTTAGGAGGGATTTGTGGTGCGAATCAACATTTCCCTGAAAGTGGTGACAAACAAAGATGGGGTGGTAAAGGTGAATGGCACGCTTGCCTTAATTATTCTGGCACTGAGTATAAAAGTCAGGTACTCATGTTGCAGCTGTGTACAACTTTGGTGAGGTCACATCTGGAGTACTGTATGCAGTTCTGATCTCTGAACTGCAGAAGGATGTGGAGGCTTTGGAGAGAGTGAAGGAGGTTCTCAATGTTGCCAAGATTAGAGGGTATGAGCTATAAGGAGAGGTTGGACAAACTTGAGTGTCGGAAGCTGTGATAATAAACAAACTTGTCCTGGAAATATCCTCATGGACCCTTCTGCATCCTTTCCAAAGCAATCACATCTTCTTTGTCATGTAGTGAGAAGAACTTTTCAATGCCTACCTGGTGTTGTGTACAGCCCAAGCATAACCTCTCCAATGTTATATCTTGTGCCTCAACTGATAAAAAGAAAGCATCCCTTCTAACTTTTAAAATGGGATCTGAGGGAACCCAACAACAATGCTCTCATTGCATTGAATCCCTACACTTGGTAAATAGTGCTCTTTACATGGTTGTATGAATGTTAGAACTAATCTATTAGACTGCTTGCTGAAGAACCCTTCTCACTCTACAAGATGTAATGCGACAAATAAATTTAAATCTGAACGTAAAATTTAAAATCACCATATTGACCAGTCCTCTAAGGCTACACATTTTACAATCCCTCTGTCACTCCGCATTATTCAATTTCCCATTTATTTTACATCCCCTTGCCATGCTACCCCTTCTCCCAACCCATGCACTACCTCACATGTCTCTGCATTAACTTCTATTTGCTATTTTTCTGCTCATCTGACCAGATCATTAATGTCCACTTGCTCTCGATCATCCACTTGGCCAGTCTTTGTTATCCCCACTGCTCTTAAACTCTATGATCATGTGATATCTTTCTCAGCCCTCTACCCTCTTCCCCCTATTATCTCCTAAATCTTTGTTCTGGATTTTCCTCCCACCTGTATCCACCTTTCACCTGTGGTCTATTCTCATTCCCCCTTCCACCCGCCCCCCACCTTTTTATTTGGGTGCCTGCCCACTCCCAAAAAATGGCTCAAGCCTGAAATATCAACTATGCATTGCCTTCCATGGATGCTACCTGACCTGCTGAGTTTCTCCAGCACCTTTGTGTGCTGCCTGATACCACAGTATATGCAGATTTCTTGTTTACTTCCAATCTTTGTATCTTGGCTGAACCAGCATTTGGTACCTAATTGCCCTTGAGAAGGTGGTGCAGAGCCCTCTTCTTGAACTGATGTAGTCCTTGAGGTGTGGGAACACCCACAATACTATCAGGGAGAGAATTCTAGGGTTTTGACCCAGCAATAGTGAAGGAACAGAGATATAGTCCCAAGTCAGGATGGTTTGGGGATTGCAGAGAAACTCCAGGTGATGTGTCCCTGTGCTTTTGCTGCCCTTATCCTTCTAGCTGGTAAAGGGGGGTGGGATTGAAGATGCTATCTCAGTAAGTTTCTGCAGTGCATCCTAGTATAAACTACTGCTGTGCATCAGTATACAAATTTCTTTATCATGACCTGCTTTTCAACTTTCAATCCTGAATCTATATTATATATCTGTATACAGACACCATGAAATTCTACTGTAACTCAGTCTTCCAGTCACACATACTCTCTCCAACTCACTTGCTGACATTGAAGCCAATTTTGGGATCTAACTCCCTTGAATTCTGTGTGTTTTTAATTTTGTGCTGAGCTCGTTGCGTGGGACCTTGTTAAAAGTCTTTGTTCCTACGTTCTACTCTGAAACACTGCTTTATTGGGAAGTCTTAAAGGAGAAATAAGAATATAGTCCCACGTTGGCAAATTGGGTTGACAAGAAAGGGAAAAAGGTAGAGGGTGATTGGGAGCTTTGGACTAATGGTGTTCCACAGGGATTGGTACTCTGAATGATATAGAGGTGAATGCAGAAAGTATGTTCAGTATGTTACAAGATTCCTTTACAGTCGTGATTTTTTTAAGCAAAAATATACTTTATTCACATTAAATTATTTACAAAAAAGAAAACTGTTCAAAGTCTTTGTACACCATAATGTCAGTCTCATCTATACATTTTTATCGCTATTCAATTGTTATATCTATTCACTAAATACACCATTACAACCACTGTGGACCCTTGACGTTTCTCCCCCTCTGTTGGTTGAGGGACTTTGCCTCGGTCTCAGCCCCTCAATGGCCAATAATGGGAGGATTCGAGACTGGGATCTTCCCCACAGTGTGCTTGCATTGGCTGCACCAAGCCTCAGTGCATCCCTCAGCACATACTCCTGCAGCCTAGAATGAGCCAGTCGGCAGCATTTCCTCACCAACATCTCCGTGTGTTGAAAAATCAACAGTTTTCAGACAGTCCAAAGTGCATCTTTCACCAAGTTGATGGTCTTCCAGCAGTTCTGGATGTCTGGCTCCAAGTGCGTCCCCGGGAACAGCCCCTAAATCAGAGACTCTGTCTTGCTGCAGCAGGCGTGAACTGTAACAAGGAAGCTTGCATCATTCTCCACATATTCTTGGTGAATATCCATTCAGCAAAGAAGTGAGTGACAATCTCCACTGCACTGCAGTCATCTCAAGGACAAAGAGCATGAGGCAGACTAAGAGTTGGCATTAGTTACCCTTTTTCCATATTATTGCCATATATGACCCATCTTTGGAAGTTGGCTTGCTTGTTCACACAGAACAGAAGAAATGCTGGGTTGGTGAGTCCTTTCACACAGCGAGCCGGCTTTCTGGAGCAAAAGAGGTGGGGCATGTTGCACAGTAGTGTTAATGTCTAGTCTGATATAAAACATACGCACCAGGCAGTGACATTGCTCTGTACACAATAATGGCGGTTGAACAGCAGGTGCTTATGTTAGCCATATACATATTTTGCACTTTTCGAATGCAAGCAAATTTTCTGTGCATCGTATTTTCTTCCTCTTACAGTAAGGGAGAAAGAGAAGCAGAAGAGAATCCCTACAGAGTTACTAAATACACCTCCAGCACTTCTGCAGGCTCCTGTTTGATCCATTGGCAATCTAAGCTCCAGATCAAAAATTCCATCATGAACAGGAAGCCTTCAGCATCCCTTGGAAGCTCTTCTTGCCCTCAGCACCGTCTCAAATCCCAGCTCCGATACCTGCATCCCTTAAACCAGTCTCCAGCAGCCCATTCAGGTCCTCCGACCACAGGTCGCTAGCAGTCTGTGTGTGTCCCTCAGCCACTGGGCCCCTCACTGGTCCACTGCCATGGTCACTGGTCACTATCACCTAGGCTCATCTCCTCTGCTTCTCCCTCTCAGTGGTGGTGGCGGGGGGGGGGGGGGGTGATTTTGGGGTCAGTGTTCTCCCTGCTTCTGGTGCCCTGTGCCAGAATACTACACTCCCTGTGGGCATTGCCAAACCCAGGCCCTGCCATCTTGAGCACAGACCTCTGTGGTAGCGGTAGCAGGATTTTAAAATAAAACACCATTGGCTCCTTTAACAGGTTGTTTAAAGCATGGACGGAGCCATTGGCATAGGGACCAGATGGTTGAAACTTTTGGAGCATCACTGTGGCTCTGTTCCCCGCTCTCCTGGGCCTGCACCAGTGGCAGCAATGCCATTACAGCTGGTTCCAGCAGCGCCGCCATTTTTTTTTTGCAAATGACATACAGACTGGTGGAGTTGTGATAATGTGGAGGATGATTTTAGGTTACATGATGATGCCAATAAAGGGGCTGAGAAATGGCAAAAAGAGTTTAATTCTGATGTATGTGAAGTGATCCATAGTGGGAGTAGAAAGCCAGAGCATACACCATGAAAGGTAAAGTTCTTGGGAGTACTGAGGAACAAGTATGGTTAGAACGTATTTGGAGTATTGCATTCAGTTTTGGTTGCCTCATTACAGTAGATGCTATAGAGAGACTTAAAGTGACAATGCCTGGATTGGAGAACATGTCATATAAAGCAAGGTTGACAGAGCAAGAGTTTTTCTCTTTGGAGCAAGAAAGGATGATGGGCTTTAATAGAGGTATCTAAGATTATGAGGGGCATGGATAGGGTGGACAGCCTTTTTTCTGGGCTAACCATAACAAATGGCAAAGGTCAGCTATTTAGGGTGAATGGAGTAAAGTTTAGGGGAGATGGCAGAGGTAATTTTTTTTACATAAGAGTAGTGGGTGCATGGAATTCATTGCTTGGGTGGTGGTGTCAGCTGGTACAATAGACTCTTGGACATGTGGATGTAAGAAAAAAAGAGAGTTATGGGTGTGAGTTAGGGAAAGGGTTAGATTGTTGTGGAGTAGGTTTACATAGGTCAGTACAACATTATGGGCTGAACGGCCTGTATTGTGCAGGAATATTCTATGTTCTATGATCTTGGTGCATATGCCCAAAGATCTTTGAAGGTGGCAGTGTAGGTTGATAACCTGGTTTAGGAAGACAAATGGACTGCTGGTCTTCATTAGTCAGGGTATTGACAACAAGAGTGGGGAGGTTATACTCAAATTAAACTACTGGCCAGACCTCAGCTGCATGCAGGTCATTGGAGAAGGATCTCACAGCATGGGATAGGGTACAAAGGAGATTCACCAGGATGTTGCCGGGGCAGAGGTTTTCAGATATGAGGTCTGTTCTCGCTGGAGCAGAGAGGGTTAAGAAGGGACATGATCAAAGGATATAAAATGATGAGGGGGTAAATAATTGCAGGAAACTTCCCCATATCAGAGGTAGATAAAACTGGAGGGCATAGATATAAGATAAGGGAAGAGATTACAAGAGGATCTGGGAGGAACCTTTTTCAACTAGAAGGTGAGGAGCACCTGGAACACAGTGCTGGAGAGACTGGGGGCAGCTGAGTCACTGACAGTATTCAGGAAGAGTCCAGATCAGGATTTGAATCACCCAAAGATAGAGAAGGATGGATAATCCAGTTTATCTTAAACTGGATAAATGTGCCCTGGAGTAGTGGGCTGAATAGCCTGTTTCCCTGCCATAATTTGATGTCTCTACAGAAGAGACAAAGAGGCAAAAGGGTTCATGTCCTTACTTACCTAACCTCAAACTCTCTGCTCAGAGAGAATGGATAAATGGGTTCAGAAACAACTAATGGCAAGATATAACAATGTTGTGATTAAAATGTGAACAATAAAAAAAAAACCTGAATGTGATTTAAGGTATGTTTGTGGTTTCCTGCCTGAATTGCTGTCAAAACAAGACTCAGAACTTGTTTCTCTATGCAGATAGCAATGTCCTTGAGGGAGGTTTATCTGCACCACAGGCAATCTGCACAAGAAATCAGCTCACAGAGATAAAAAGGGGCTGAATGATATCTCGCTCAGGCATGTTGCTGAAGGTTCAACCAAAATGTCCAACATCCTCCTCTTGATCTTTTATTTGTGAGTAGTTCTAAAATTGTCATAGTGAGTTACAATTGGAAGCATAGCCAAGTAGGTAAAGGGTTAAATAAATGCATAGCTTTTAACATGTTATCACTTGTCTGAACTGGGATAAGGATCCCTGATTTTGCTTCCCTCAGCACTGACCCTCTGACAAAGATGAAATGATAGAGGACAATGTTGCACTTTTCAATCCAAGGAGACTCTCAGCTAAGAGGAGTGAAACAAAAAAGTTTACAGGCACTATGATTGTAATAAAAACATAAACATGCTAGAGGACCTCAAAGATTTCAAAGATTTTTGGAGGTAAAGGTATATAACCAGCATTTCAGGCCTGAGCCCTTTGTCAAGGCCCTGTTTTAGGGAACTTCTTCTTTAATGATGACTGCACTCAGTGCCAGCTCAGAAGCTGACATGCAGGAAAGCTTGGACTGATTTGCCAAGAGCAGTGGCAACTTTGTCCTTATAATTTGCACAAAGAAAACGGAAGCCTGCACCAAACACAGAACCAATAATCCGCTGAATGGTCAGAGGCTTTCACTCGTGGACAAATTCACCTACCTTGGCAGTACTCTGTGTGAAGGTCAGTCAATACTGATGATGCCATCAGCAAAAGCCAGCTCTGCTTTTGGAAGACTGAAAGCTAAAGTGTTGGTTCAAAGAGGAGTTGGCCTGAAGACCAGGCTGAAGGTATATCGTGCTGCTATCACACCCACCTTCTCTGAGCGTGTGAGATGTGGACAGTGTACCTGACAGCTTCACCACTTCCACGTGACCTGCCTTTGTAGAACACTTCACATCAAGTGGCAGGTCAAGATTTCAGAAACAAATCTCCCTGCTTCTACACACTGCTGGGAGAATTTCAGATCAGGTGGGCAGGACATGTTGGAAGAAAGTTTGAGGATAGAACTCCAAAACAGAGCAATAAGTAGAAATGCCACCTGGCTTGAAGCAAAAATAACCTCAGGGTTGTATGTGATGTCATGAATATACTCTGACAATAAATTTGAACTTGAACTTGGACAGCTGACTGAGGTCAGAGAAAGAGATGCACAGAGAACATCCTTCACTGGGAACAACTTGAGTGGATCATCCTTTGTGGTGTTCCTACATAAAAAACAGTGCTCATTTACACATGGAAGCTGGAGTGCAGGAATCAAAGAAAAAAATTAAGAACCACTCATTTCCAGCATCCTTCCACCTGTGTCACCTGTGTGAAAGAAATCTTTGAGCCCAGATTGGTCCAGTCGGTCACCTTCCTACACGTCCTCTCACAATGTGAACAACCGCCCCCCCCCCCCCACCCCGTACTGTCCCTTGTTTTGCCATTTCAATACCACCCCTTTATTACAAGTACAACATTAGTCTACAATTCAGATTATTTGCACAAACCTGTTACAAATTGGCACATGGGCACACAATTATCCTCAGAAGAGGGGCAGGCAGTTATCCTGAGCTGAACACTTGAATGCCTGCTGCCCCAACCCTTGCATGGTGTGGTGCACTCAATAATCACATTGACATGATGGAGTGATTAAGCGGCTTTAATTACCAAAAATCTGAGTATTACTGATGCACTACTTGGCCAAGTTCCAGGTACAGGAGCAAGAGGGTGCAAGTCTGGACATGCCAGCCTTCATTGGGAAATCTGGGGAAGAGCTAAGGGAGGGGTTAGGGAAGGTCAGGTAGGTTCGGACTGGCCAATCCATACATCTGTGCAAATGCCTTTCACCACACATGGTCATCTTTCTAGGTCCAGTACCAGACCAATAAGGACAGCCTTCGACTAACCTTCCCTCTTCCATACTGGGTGCCCACAGATCAAGTGTGTGGACTGAAAATGCAGCCACAACTTGAGGAGGAACCCCCTTCAAGCACGCAAGCAGGGACTGCACCTCACACACTTCCCATTTCAGTGAAACACTGTCTCAATTAAGCTGCCATGGTGACAGATGGCTGGTGAATCCATGAATTGACTCAACTCGTGACTAGTTTTCATCGCTTTCATGTTTCATAGACAAATTATTGATTTCCCCTCCATTTTCACACACGCTGTAATTGCATTTGTGCATTTTCCAACTGTGATAGCTGGAGACATGACCACATTCTCATCTTCCAATGATGCAAAAGAATTCCTGGCCATAGGAGTCTTTGAAATTGCAGGCCCAGCACAACCCCTGTAGGGTCCAGGTCTTTCGGAAGGCAGGTCTGGCATATTTACGAAAAACAAACAAACTAGACCAGCAAATAAACAATAGGCCACAACAGGAGAGGACAGTATCATGTTGATTGAAGTCAGTTTAACTCAGTTCTCCTTGGCACACCATCCCGTATTCCCCACGTTGAAACGACAGTTCAAAATGTGAGTACTTTATCTGGATGATGAGATAACAGAGCAATGAACAGAAATCTCCAGATGCTTCAGGAACTGGCTTCCTGGGAATTCCCCAAAGCCTCCTGATCTCCTTGAAGGTGAGGCCAAGGCTCCCTGGTCTTTGAGACACTGTCAAAAAGTCATCAACAACCAACTGCCGAGCTAATCAGTGATGAACCGGTGGTGGAGTCTTTTGATAAGTAATTTAGACAAAAGATAATAGTTCCACATTGGAGTAAATCCACGCTGGCAATCTACCAGCTAATTGAACTGCGTTGTTGGAGACAGCAGAGCTTTACTTACAAGCTGCAGACTTCTTCTGAACATGAAGTCTGCCCGAGTACTCCTACACTACTCACACAAAGCCTCCCTTTGATTCAAATCCAATTTATCTTTCTCTGTCTTCCTGGTGATGGAGACAGTGACTTTTTTATTGCCTTTTTGGCAATAAATCAATACCTCCCCTTTATTATTCACCTCCCAAAAGTTAGATGTTCTACATTAGTCTAAATTTAGGCTATTAATACAAAACATAAGTTACAAATTGAATCATGATTTTGTCCGTTGATACCACCCAATCCTTGGTGGGGGGGAGGGGGGTTGGGTTGGGTCAACCATTCCCAAAGACCAAACTGCACACAGATGTTCTCAGAAGAGGGGCAGGCAGTCAACCCAAACTGAACCCTTGACTGCCCGCTGCCTGGACCCATGGATGGCCATCTCGGCCAGGCCCAGTACCAGACTGACAAAGACAATCCCCGTCTGACCCTCCCTCCTCCATATCAGGTGTCCAAAGCTCAGGAGCATGGGGCTGAAATGCAAACAGAGTTTGAGGAACAACTCTTCTGGATCATCCAGAACCCTTGACTGCCCGTTGCCTTGACCCTTGAATATCCAGCTTAGCCAGCCCCAGCAACAACCCCACAGCAACCATAAATCAGGATTGTGGGCTGGTGCAGGCAGAACTTGAGGAGCAGCCTTCAGGTAGGTGAAGAGGACTGCAGTCTCTCACACGCCACATACACCGTCTCCTCCTGGCTGCAGAAGTGACAGGTGACTGGGATGTCGGTGAACCGACTCAGGAAGCAGTTACACGACACCCCTCGGTGCAGCACTCCCTACTCCAGGTTCCCGATGTAAAGGTGGAGGGCTCATTTTTATAGAAGCTCCACTGGTGTCCTCCTTTGTCACCGGGTAGTAGAATGGATTGTCATGGCATGTCCAGATGGCAGATGAAGGCAAAGAAGTGGAAAATATGCAGAAGCAAACTGTAAAAGAACCGCTTTGACATGCTTTGAATGGCATGAAGGGAGTCACCACCAGGTGGCTCACGTTGCACTGGATCAGCTCCTGAGAGAGATATCAGCTCTTGGGTCAAACAAGCAACTCTGGATGACCGTGAGTCACCATAGCCGAGATTGCTCCACCCCCTGCATCCCTTCTGGCTCCCATCGTGGCAGGTTGGGACCAGCCTCTCCGAGGATGTTATGTAGGGACTGTACAACCCCAGGGAGATAAGTCCAGCAGGTAGTGGCCAACTGGACCTTACGCTGACTATCCTGGGTATCTGCCAGGAACTCCCTAATTTCTTCTCAGTGATGGGGAGTGACTCAGAACTGGAGAGGAGGAAGTCTGCCAACTCAGCATCAAAGGAGTCCTCCTCACCACATCCCATGTCCTTGACCTCTTCTGGGCAGGCACTACCACCAGCCAACAAGCCCACTCGACAGTGTGAGGCAGTCCCACTGGATGGTCTTGCCTGAGGGTCAGTGACTGAGGGAGTTCCTGCCACCCTTGGATCCAGAACTAGAGGTGTGACAAAGCTGGTACCCAGTACATCACCACTTCTCACTACCGTGAATCCAGTCCCCAGGATGGGCAACTCACAGACCTTCTTGAAGTCCAAACAAAGGAGTAGTCTGAGTTGAAACCCCTTCCGCACCCTGGTCACCCATGCAGGAAATATTACTAGGTGGTTCCTGGCTTTCTTCAGCTATAGGGGCACCTTCACACTTATTCAGGGAATGGAGTGGCCCATGGATGGAGCAGACCAGTGATCCAGGGGTTGGAAATCCCTCGACAAGATACCTAGCCTTGATAGAGTCCACCATCTGGGAGACCACCCCACCAGGAATTGTCCTCCTCAGTCCTTCCCTCAGGTAAATTCTAGTTTTTGGGGTCATCCACCTCACTGAAAAACATGGATTCTGGGTCCACAGCTACACTGGAGAGAAGGTCACTCCCTCTCACACAGCAACTGTTCACCGATTCAGAGGACATGTATTCAGGGGATACAGCCATGACAGAGGGCAATCCCCCTCATGTGGTCCCTGTGCTGCAGCACCACCATCCAGCTCCAAGATGACACCTTCTGATCAGATGGCCTTTACTGGAAGTAAATTCCCCAACCCCTCAGTGACCCCTGTCCTTCTGACTCTGTGGATGGGTGCCTCCTTCTTATCATTCCACTGGCATGAAGAGATTCGGGACCTCGCTTTCAGAGGATCCTCTGACTCTGGAACCACGTCTCTTCCCTCATCTTCCACAGGCCCTTCTAGGACCCTAGAGACTATTGGTTTTCCAGTTCAGGACCAGAGGAGATCGCCAACTCATTCTCCTCCAGATGAGCGCCCTGTACATACTTCTTCTTCCCTAGACTTCCTACCTGTAGCAAGAATCCACCTGCACCCCCAATCATCTGCCCCACACACTTCCCCAATCCCCACCATTGCCACTGCAGAAGGCATAGCTTTTGCTAGGGGAGGAGCAGCAGGAGTAGGGACAATGGAAGGAGGGCCAGCAGTGCTCCCTATGCTGTCAATATGGAGGCAGTACCTCAAAGGTTCGGGCAACCCTTCCGTATATTATCCACAAATAAGCTAATTTTAAATTCTTCCTCTTTTACTTTTATCCCCTTTATTGTGGATTCTTTTCTTATCAGCTCTGCCAATGGTTCTACAGCCAAAGCAAACAGGGATGGTGATAATGGGCATCCCTGTCTTGTTGACCGACTCAATTTAAAGTGCTCTGAAACGTATCCATTTGTTACCACTTTTGCCAAAGGACTACTAAACAGTGCTCTAATCCAATTAATACATTTTTACAGTAATTTGAATTTCTGTAGTACTTTAAACAGATAACTCCATTCGACCCTATCAAAAGCTTTCACTGCATCAAGAGCTACTGGCACAGTTGGTGTTTTGTTTATTTGCGCTGTATGGATTAAATTAATAAATTTATTATTTGGTAATGTCATTATCTGCCGCTCTTCTGTTTTTAACAAATCCTGTCTGATCTAACGTAACTAATTTCAGTACACAATCTGTTAATCTATTTGCTAGTAATTTTGAAATTAATTTATAGTCTGTATTTAGTAGAAATATTGGTCTATATGAAGCCAATGACAACGGATCTTTTTCTTGCCTTTGGAATTACTGTGATTATTGCCATTTTTCATGAGTTAGGCAAATTCTGGGTCTCTTCCACTTGTTTCATTACCTCTAAGAGGGCAGGATTAATAGATTATTGAATACCTTATAAAATTTTGTGGGAAATCTATCTTTGCCTGGCATTTTATTATTTGGTAATGTCATTAGTGTATCATGTATTTGTGTAATTGTCAGGGACTTTAGTAATTTATTTTGATATTCCAATTGTAATTGGGGTAATTTTCAATGTTTGACAAAAAATCATCTATTTTGTCATGCTTCCCTGGGTTTTTGGTTTAATACAATTGCTTATAAATTTTTTTAAAATTTCCATTAATCTCTAATGGGTTATATGAGATCTGTTTATCCTCCTTCCTTGTTGCAATGATAGTTCTTCTTGCTTGTTCTGTTTTTAGTTGTCAAACCAATATTTTGTGGTTTTCTCTCCAAATTCATAAATTCTTTGCTTTGTTTTCATAATAATTTTCTCCACTTTGTAAGTTTGCAATGTATCATATTTTATTTTTTTTCTCTGTCAATTCTCTCTTTTACTCTATATCTTCCATTCTCATTAAATCTTTCTCTATAGTTACTATCTCTTTTTTCAACTGCTTTATTTCCCAATCATATTCTTTTTAAATCTTGGTCATGTAACTAATTATTTGTCTTCTAATAAAGGCCTTCATTGCGTTCAATAATATAACTTTGTCTGTTACAGAATTTGCATTTGTCTCAAAATATATTTTAATTTGTTGTTCTATGTATTCCCATAAGTCTTGCCTTTTTAACAATATGGGGTTTAGCCTCCATCTATATGTTTTCGGTGGAATATCCTCTAAAGCAATTGTCAATAACAAGGGTGAGTGGTCTGATAAAAGTCTTGCCTTATTTTCAGTCTTTTGAACTCTCCCTTGAATCTGAGTTGACAACAAGAACATATTAATCCTCGAATAGGTTTTATGTCTGTTTGAATAATATGAATAATCTTTCTTTTGGATGTCGTTTTCCCCATATATCAATTATCTTCATATCATGCATTGAACTTAATGTAAATTTGGCTGCTTTATTTTTTGTAATAGTCTTCTCGGTTTTATCTATTGATGGGTCAAGGTTAAAATTAAAGTATCCCCCTAATAAGATATGTCCCTGTGTGTCTGCTATCTTTAAAAAAAATGTCCTGCATAAATTCCTGGTCATCTTCATTAGGTGTTCAACAAGTTCCAAGATTCTGAATAAATCTGGCAATCATCATTACGTATCTACCCGCTGGGTCTGTTATTACTTTCTTTATCTTTATTTGACTCTCAAAGTGTTCTTTATCTACCATCTGCTTCTGTTTACCTTGTACCTTTTCTTGTATGTCTTTATCTTCTTCTTAATCTTCTTTCTCTTGCTCCATTTCTTGGCTCCATGTTGATCTTGCTTCTATCATTCCCTTCTCCGCAGCTTCTGCCATTATAGTATTTGCGTTTTGTTGTCGGTATCCATTCACTTCGGCATCTTTTTTAGTATGCATACCGCCCGTATGCACGCTGGGATTTCTTTTTCTAGTTTTGCAAGCCAGTGTTCCAGACCGCCCCGTGGGACATCGCCCCCGAGCTGCCCGCTTACCAGCTTTGGAGCTTGGGCCATCCTCTTTGGGAGAGCTCCCTGTTCACAGACTCTGGTAAGGCCTTCCTCTTTTTTTTCCTGGTGATTTCTTCACCTCTTCTTTACTTGCTGTTGAGGTGCACTGTTAGCCAGAATCAGACACACACAAGGTAAAGACTGTACAACAGGCTTTAATCCACAAAGACTTCCACAGAGTCAGGCTGGCTGTGGCTGCAGCAATTCTGAGCGAGGCCTCGAGAGGGTGGTGCAGGCTTATCCCGGAGGGTGATTGACACCTGACCGAGTGGGGCTTGATCCATTCAGGCCGACTGATTGACAGCCGGCCAGGTGTTGTTCTGTCCCCTTACACTCCTGCAGGTACAGAGATTTCCCCCTGCAGTAGGCCAGTGGTGTATCACCACATTCACCCCTTCTTTAAAATTGTCTCGGAGGCAGGAGGCAGTTACAAGGAATCGCACCCACTATGTACATACAATATTTACAGGTTGAGACGATTTGGCGGCCACCGGTGTCACTGTGACCTTCGTCTTGCTCCTGGTCACTGGTCAGAGGGGAAGTGCGGTGGGGGGGGGGGCTTGCGGCAGGGTGTGTGTGGCTGGTGTGGTGCTGTGTGGAGGGGTGGCCAGGGGGGCCGGGGTCGATGTATGTGGGTCGTATTGGATGGGTGGGGGGGGTGGGGGTTTGTTTCCTAAGGCTGAAATGGGCCCCTGGTGGTCATGGAGGCCCTACTTGCCTCATAGCTGCCTGGGGACGGGGATGTATGCCTGGTCAATGTCGTCCTGAGTTGGAGAGTGGCATGTGTGGTGGGTTCTCCTGCTGGTTCCAGGTCTCTGGTTGAGATGGTGTCCTCCCTGCCACTGCTGAACCTAACGTAAGCGTAGTTATGGTTTGCATGAAGGAGGAAAACCTACTCTACCAGGGCTTCAGCCTTGTGTGTCCATACATGCTTACGCAGAAGCACCAGTCCCAGGACGTGAGCCATGCTGGGAGAGACATTCAAGTCGGCGACCTCCTGGGGAATGAGAACAGGCGTTCGTGAGGGGTCTCGTTGGTAGCCATGCACAGAAGTGACCGAATGGCATGGAGTGCCTCGGGCAGGGCGTCCTGCCAGTACTCAACGGTCCACCCTTTTGACCTGAGAGCCAGGAGGCCTGCCTTCCAGACCACCACATTCTCACATTCCACTTGCCCATTGCCTCTCGGGTTATAGCTTGTCGTGCGACTGGTCACGATGCCCCTCGCCATCAGGTACTGGTGCAACTCGTCACTTAAGAAACTAGACCCCCGGTCACTGTGGATGAAGGCGGGGTAGCCAAACATGGTGAAAATCTGCCCCATGGCCCTGATGACGGTTGCCATGGAGGTGTCCGGATAAGGGATGGTGAAAGGGAAGCGTGAGTATTCGTCAACTACCGTGAGGGAGTAGACATTTTGGTTCATGGAAGGCAGGGCCCTTTGAAGTCCATGCCGAGATGCTTAAAGACCAAGTAGCCTTTACAACGTGGGCCTGGGTGGGGGGGACAGAAGAAGCGGAGTTTACACTCCGCACAGACCCGACAGGCCTCGATCATGTCCCTGACGTCTCTGATGGTGTACGGTAGATTTCTGGACTTAACGAAATGGTAAACCGGATGATGTCCGGATGGCAGAGGGACTCATGTAATGCCTGCAACCTGTCATCATGCATAGACGCAGAGGTGCGAGAGAGGGCATCAGGGGAGTCGTTAAACTTCCCGGGGCGGTACTGGATGTCGTAGCTGGAGGTTGCCAGCTCGATTCTCCAGTGCAGGATCTTGTCGTTCTTGATCTTGCTCTTGTGAGTAGTGTTAAACATGAACGCCACAGCCGCTGGTCTGTAAGGAGCGTAAATCTCCTGCCAGCCAGGTAGTGGCGCCAGTGGCGGACCACTTCCACAATCGCTTGGGCTTCCTTTTCAATGGCGGAGTGCCCTAGCTCGGAGCTGTGGAGGGTCCTGGAAAAGAAGGCGACGGAGCACCCCCCTTGGTTGAGGGTAGCAACGAGGGCCATCTTGGAGGTATCGCTCTCCACCTGGAAGGGGAAGTCCTCATCCACAGCCTGCATCGTGGTGTCCACGATTTCTTGCCTGATGTGGGTGAAGGCTGCCTGCATCTCGGGTGGGAGGGGAAAAGTTGTAGCTTGAGCCAGAGGGTGGTCCTTGTTCGAGAAGTGAGGGACCCATGCGAGTAATAAGAGAACAGGCCCAGACACCTGCGGAGGGCCTTTAGCGTGTGGGGGGAGGGGTAACTCCATTAATGGGTGCACCCTTTCTGGATCTGGGCTGACGACTCCATGTGCCATGATGTACCCCAGGATGGCGAGGCGGGTGGTGCTGAGCACACACTTCTCCTTGTTGTAAGTGAGGTTCAGCTCCGCGGCTGTCTGGAGGAATTTTTCCAGGTTAGCATCGTGGTCCTGCTGGTCACGGCCGCAGATAGTGACATTATCCAGATATGGGAACATCGGCTTCAGCTTGTGCCGGTCTACCATGCGATCCATCTCCCGCTGGAAGACGGAGACCCCGTTCGTGACCCCAAAAGGAACCCGGCGGAACTGGTATAGGCGCTCGTCCACCTCAAAGGTGGTGTAGGGCTTGTCCTTCGGGTGGATAGGGATTTGGTGATACGCTGACTTCAGGTCAATCGTGGAAAAAACCCGATAGCGGGCTATCTCATTGACCATGTCGGCGATCCTCGGCAGGGGGTAGGCATCCAGGTGGGTGTACCGATTAATCGTCTGGCTGTAATCCACAACCATCCTTGGCTTACTTCCCCCTTTGACCACCAGGACCTGGGCTCTCCAAGGGCTGTTACTGGGCTCTATTACACCTTCCATCAGGAGTTGCCGCACATCTGCCTTGTTGTATATCTTAGGAATTTTACTAGAATGGATCTTGGTTTTTGTTGTGGTTGTGGTTTAGGGGCTAATGTTCTATGTGCCCTTTCTATTTCCATTTCTTCCTGTAATTCTGGTCTTCCTAGGACCCTGGGGATCCAATCTTTTATAAATTCTCTCATATTCTTGCCTTCTTCATCTTCCTTAAGGCCCACTATCTTTATATTATTTCTTCTATTATTTTCCATTATATCTATCTTCTGAGCTAACAGCTCTTGTGTCTCTTTAACTTTTTTATTAGATTCTTCTAATTTCTTTTTTAAGTCATCTACTTCCATTTCTGTGGCTGTTTCTCGTTCTTCCACCCTGTCCACTCTTTTTCCTATATCTGACATGACCATCTCTAATCTATTCATTTTTTCTTCTGTACTTTTTATTCTTCTTTTTATTTCACTAAATTCTTGTGATTGCCATTCTTTTATTGATTCCATATATTCTTTAAAAAAAAATATCCATTGTCTTGCCCTTCCCTTCATCTTCCATTTCTCTGTGTTCTTCTTCTTCTTCTTCCTCCTCTGGGTTGGTCATCTGCTGTTTCTTTGATTTCTTTTTACTCTCTTCTTTCTTGTTCTCGTTATTTTCTATGTTCTCCTCTTGTTGTTGTGTTGTGGCTGTCATTCTCAGCTGTGGAGATTGACTCCTCAGCTGGTCCCCCCTCCCGTCAGTGTTTCCTCGGACAGGTAAGGCCTTCACCTTCTTCTTCCAACGTCTTTTCTTCTTCTCTTCTTCCCGTTGCTTTCGACTTTTATTTCTTCGCTGCCATTTTCTTCCCACCTTTATTTTCACTTTATTTTATTTTTCGCCTTTGTGTTTTCTCTGTTTTTTTAAAACTTTTCCGGAGAGGGCTGGAGTTCCCCGACCGGCCACTACTCCATCATGTGACTCCCCGCCGCACATCTGCCTTGATGAAATCCCTGTCTGCAACCCAATAGCGCCTATTTCTGGCGGCGATCGGCTTGCAGGCAAGCGCAAGATGTAGAAAGAGTGCCGGTGGGGTGATGCGTATTATGGAGAGGCTGCAGGTTGGCCAGGGCTGGTAGGTTGGTGTGCTGTGCAATGTGAGTGGAGGTTGGGGCCCCCCGAAGGCAAGATGGCACTGGAAATCCAGGCCCAGGAGGAGTGGTGCACAGAGTTTGGGCATAACCAGGAGCCTGAATCCTGTGTAAGTCTCCCCTTCCACCGTTATATCGACCAGGCAGCGCCCGAGGGTACCAACAATCATCCTCGGTGGCGAGGGGAATTGAGCAGGTGGTGTGGTGGACCTTTAACCTTAGGGAGTGGGCCAAACTCAGGTGCATGAAGCTCTTGGTGCTGCCACTGTCCAACAGGCACTTTGTTACCTGCCCATTGGCTCTCAAGTTCATCATCGAGCGCCCAAGATTGTGGGGGATGTCCCTGGTCAGCATGGTGGCAGCCAGGACCGTCTCGGAGTTGGAGTCATTGCTAACTAGAGGGATGGGGAGCATTGATAGGGTGACTTGGTCATCACCCATGTTGTCCACGTCGACATCGGTCGTGAGGTGCAGTGTGCAGTAGCCAATGGCCTCCGGAGGCATGGAGAGTGTCGGTAGGGCTATCTGGTCATCGCCCATGTTGACCATGTTGCCGTCGGTTACTGGGTGTGGCATGTGGTGGCTGATGGCACCCAGAGGCGTGGGGAGTGTCGGTACGGTGACCTGGTCATCGCCCGTGTTGACCACATCGTTCTCAATGTCATCGGGGGTCCTCCATGTCAGGCGCTGCCTAGCCCAAGCTGGCAGTGGCATGCGGGGGGCCGCTGCGTGACTGGCCTCCTTCCCCAGCCATGTCCGCTGCGCCAGGGAAGTGATGTTATCATGGCCGGCGGCAGTGACGTCGTTACGTCAGCTGGAAGTGACGTCACACTGTGAGCTGGAAGTGACGTCGCTGTAATTCTCAGTGAGAGGCGCTGGCGAGGGCGGGGGCTGGTGTAGATGCTTGGGACACAAGCTGTGATGGTTGCTGGCGGGGCCAGATGTTGCGCTGTTGAAGTTGGGGAAGGGGAAAGTCATCGCGGGGATATTGGCGCCATCTGGCACGAGCATGTTGGGTGGTCCACAGGGGAGGTGGGGAGGTCATAGAGGGCCGCTGAGCTGCCGGCAGGTTTAGAGAGGCACACTTTTGCAAAGTGGCCTTTCTTGCCACATTGGAAAGAATACTGGTTCCTAGCTGGGCAGTTTTGGTGCGATCGTCGATCTGACCCACAGCAGGACCCACAGTACTTACAGGGGCGCCAGGTACCTGCCGCAGTGACGTTCTCCTCCCCAGCTCAGCCTGGGGCTGCAGCTGCAGTGTGAGAGGGCCATGAGGGAGCCTGGGGGAACCTGGAATCGAAGGCTTCGACGTGCAGGTCTGCTGCTTCCAGGGTTTGGACCACTTCCACAGTCCTGGTTAGGGCATAGATGTTCTCTTCCAGCAGCTTCTGCCGGATGGCCCTGTGATAGTACAGACCTATCACCAATGTATATAGTTACAGTATCTAGAGTATGTAATGACTGTGCTTACAGCAATTGGCTGAGAGCTTAGCCACACCTACTGTCTGGGCCTTAAAGGGTTGTGTCCCTAGCCAGGTCGGATCATTCCTGACTGGTCGGCCACCTGTGAAGAGCTCCTGTCTTTTGCTAATAAAAGCCTTGGTTTGGATCAACAAGTCTTTGGTTCTTTCAACGAGCTCTACAGGCCCTTGAGTGTAGCCCTTAGACGAAGGCATCCCGGATCAGCCTCTCAACCTCCTCTACACCTACCCTGGGTTCAGCCAGACACGGTCGGGCCAACTCTTGCAAATGTCCCAGGTAAGACTCAGCCGTCTCCCCGGGTTGCTGGGCTTGGGTGTTGAGGAGGTACCTTGAACAGACCACATTCATGGGGCTTGTACAAGTTCTCGAGAGTGTCTATTGCACTCTTGTAAGTGGAGCAGCTTTTGGTTACCTGGAAGGTGTGGGAACCCAGCTTTGACCTGAGTAGGATGAACCTCTTCCGATTGGAGTCCAGGATGTTGCCCTTGTGTGCCTTGATGATTGCCTCGACTGCGTGCTGCCAGATCTCGAAGCGTTTCTGGGCTTCTGGGTGGTGTGGGTCGACCTTGAGGCTCCCTGTGACAGGAGTTTTTCCATAGCCGCCGTGGGAAAATTTGTGGATTAAATTGTGGTGCGTTGTTAGCCAGAATCAGAAATACACAAGGTAAAGACTGTACAACAGGCTTTAATCCACAAAAAACTTCCACAGAGCCAGGCTGGCTATGGCTGCAGCACTCTGAGTGAGGCCTCGGGAGGCCGGTGCAGACTTATATCCTGGAGGGCGATTGACACCTGACCGGGTGGGTCTTGATCCATTTAGGTCGACTGATTGACAGCCGGCCAGGTGTTGTCCTGTCCCCTTACACTCCTGCAGGTACAGAGGTTTCCCCATGCAGTAGGCCGGTGGTGTACCACCACAGTTGTTGTAGTCTTTTCTTTCTTTGGAGCCATCCTCAGGTTCTTATACTTTTTATCTTTGCAATTTTTTTATGCTTTACTTCTCAGCTTTGTTTTTCTGCCTTTTTTTCAACTTTCTCTGTGGAAGGCTGGTATTCCCTAACCAGCCACTACTCCATCACGTGACCACCTCCAGAACTGTATACTACTAATGGTATTTTAGCAAACAAAGAACATGGCAAGGAAACTTTACGTCACAAACAATATTTATTAGATTTATAGAGCTCATGTGAAAGAAACATCAGACTTTTTGAAACAAGGTGAGCTGGGCTCCTGGAATTAACCATCCTAATCCCTGGATACTGTTGGAATCTAGGGGTTAAAACATTATGAAAGAAATGATTAATTAATAAGTTTATATTTATTGCATGGTTCAGGGGAAAAGAGGAATGTGATGAAGTGGCAATCACAGCAGGGAGCAAAGTTGGCTGAGCAAAATGGTCTGCTCCCAAATACAGGGAGAGGAAATGGATAAAACGATTTAGGAGGAATGCTCAAACTCAAGTATGGGGAGTAGCACAGGAGACACAGGCCAGACCAGAACAAAGAATGGCCTGCAAGAAACAAAGGGAATGGAAAACCATTCTAGGAGGAAGATTAAGGCATGAGGAGGTGTTAAAGAGAACAGCAGAAATTGGCCAGACAGGAACAGAATGGTGATTAGAAATATCTGGGGATGAATTAATTTCTGATCCAATCAACAGGATAGTCTGGCCTGGAGGATTAAGATGGGAGTGCTACACCCCAGATATCTGCAAAACAGGAGATGACTTGTGATAACCCTTATGCAAAAAGATCTAGCAAAGGAAGCCAACTTTTGTTCTGTATGATAAGGTTGATCTATATAAACTGAGCCAACTGGACAATAGGGGTCAGTCTTGGGGAATAGCTCACTGTGCAGGTGACCTATGAACTAACGACTGACCCAGAGCTCTGTTAAGTTTTATTCTTGTGCTGTGTAATAAATTGACTGTTGAACCGAATACCTTCTCCTATCACTTCATTCAAAGAACACGCTGGACTCAGACCACACATAGACTAAATTAAGAGTAAGGTAAAGCCAGAGTCTGACAATACCCAACTCCCTGACCTGATACTGGGCCCAAGAGAGAAGCTCCAGTGAAACAAAAGGTCAAGATTCAAGATTCAATTTCTTGTCATTGTAATAAACAGTGTCATATTACATGAAATCACCAGTCAATCTGACTTTTTAGTCACAACAGAGCTGTGTTTTACCTTTACGTCTTGTATTAGTTAGTATGTTCCAATCTTTTGTGGCCTTTGACCCAAGTACATAACAAAGAACGGGACGATGTCCGATCCTGGCCATACTTATCCAACTGTTAGAAATAGAAGTACCTTCACAGAAATTGCTTGAGACAAAAATTGAGAACAAAGAACATTTATTATACAACAATGCAAAGATGGGTGCTTTCCCCTTACCCTGGGAATACACACATACACTGGGGCTCACCCAACATTTATACAGTTGATTTCAAGTATAGGAATACCCTCCCCCTTACATTCTTCTGCCTCCTGGATGGGTTTGGCATTAGGCAATCCTGTCTGCCTACGTGCTGTTTCTGTGAACTTGGAGGACAAGGGGGTATCCTGTCGGTGTCCATCATGTCATTATCCTTATTGTCCTTATTCACAAACCTGCCTTTGTTCTAATTCACACCTTCCCAACTCTCAGGGCTACAACCTCTTCATATGCAGAACTTGCTAAATCTTTCTTTGGCTTGGCTTCGCGGACGAAGATTTATGGAGGGGGTAAAAAGTCCACGTCAGCTGCAGGCTCGTTTGTGGCTGACCAGTCCGGTGCGGGACAGGCAGACACGATTGCAGCGGTTGCAAGGGAAAATTGGTTGGTTGGGGTTGGGTGTTGGGTTTTTCCTCCTTTGCCTTTTGTCAGTGAGGTGGGCTCTGCGGTCTTCTTCAAAGGAGGCTGCTGCCCGCCAAACTGTGAGGCGCCAAGATGCACGGTTTGAGGCGTTTTCAGCCCACTGGCGGTGGTCAATGTGGCAGGCACCAAGAGATTTCTTTAGGCAGTCCTTGTACCTTTTCTTTGGTGCACCTCTGTCACGGTGGCCAGTGGAGAGCTCGCCATATAATACGATCTTGGGAAGGCGATGGTCCTCCATTCTGGAGACGTGACCCATCCAGCGCAGCTGGATCTTCAGCAGCGTGGACTCGATGCTGTCGACCTCTGCCATCTCGAGTACTTCGACGTTAGGGGTGTGAGCGCTCCAATGGATGTTGAGGATGGAGCGGAGACAACGCTGGTGGAAGCGTTCTAGGAGCCGTAGGTGGTGCCGGTAGAGGACCCATGATTCGGAGCCGAACAGGAGTGTGGGTATGACAACGGCTCTGTATACGCTTATCTTTGTGAGGTTTTTCAGTTGGTTGTTTTTCCAGACTCTTTTGTGTAGTCTTCCAAAGGCGCTATTTGCCTTGGCGAGTCTGTTGTCTATCTCATTGTCGATCCTTGCATCTGATGAAATGGTGCAGCCGAGATAGGTAAACTGGTTGACCGTTTTGAGTTTTGTGTGCCCGATGGAGATGTGGGGGGGCTGGTAGTCATGGTGGGGAGCTGGCTGATGGAGGACCTCAGTTTTCTTCAGGCTGACTTCCAGGCCAAACATTTTGGCAGTTTCCGCAAAGCAGGACGTCAAGCGCTGAAGAGCTGGCTCTGAATGGGCAACTAAAGCGGCATCATCTGCAAAGAGTAGTTCACGGACAAGTTTCTCTTGTGTCTTGGTGTGAGCTTGCAGGCGCCTCAGATTGAAGAGACTGCCATCCGTGCGGTACCGGATGTAAACAGCGTCTTCATTGTTGGGGTCTTTCATGGCTTGGTTCAGCATCATGCTGAAGAAGATTGAAAAGAGGGTTGGTGCGAGAACACAGCCTTGCTTCACGCCATTGTTAATGGAGAAGGGTTCAGAGAGCTCATTGCTGTATCTGACCCGACCTTGTTGGTTTTCGTGCAGTTGGATAATCATGTTGAGGAACTTTGGGGGACATCCGATGCGCTCTAGTATTTGCCAAAGCCCTTTCCTGCTCACGGTGTCGAAGGCTTTGGTGAGGTCAACAAAGGTGATGTAGAGTCCTTTGTTTTGTTCTCTGCACTTTTCTTGGAGCTGTCTGAGGGCAAAGACCATGTCAGTGGTTCCTCTGTTTGCGCGAAAGCCGCACTGTGATTCTGGGAGAATATTCTCGGCGACACTAGGTATTATTCTATTTAGTAGAATCCTAGCGAAGATTTTGCCTGCAATGGAGAGCAACGTGATTCCCCTGTAGTTTGAGCAGTCTGATTTCTCGCCTTTGTTTTTGTACAGGGTGATGATGGTGGCATCACGAAGATCCTGAGGCAGTTTACCTTGGTCCCAACAAAGCTTGAAAAACTCATGCAGTTTGGCATGCAGAGTTTTGCCGCCAGCCTTCCAGACTTCTGGGGGGATTCCATCCATACCTGCTGCTTTGCCACTTTTCAGTTGTTCGATTGCCTTATATGCTAACTGGCTAAATACGGGCTTACTAATTACATATGCAGAACTTGCTAATTCTATCTAGGGCTAGAAGACCCTTATCTTATTCAGACAGACTAACTTTACTTCCTACTATCCTCCCTTATCTTATTCATGCTGGTGAACTTGCTGATTCTGTCTAAAAGCATTCTATTATCTATTATCTATCCTTATCTTATTTGGTGAACTTGCTGATTCTGTCTAAAAGGCTAGAAGACCCTTATCTTATTCAGACTAACTTTACTTCCTACATTCTTATATCTATTCTTATCCCATTCATACTGGCTTTATTCATTACACATATATCTATACTAGTTTCCTCATCTTCATATTTTTATATCAGTTTTTACTCATCTCTCACACAACTCCTCCCCAAGTCTGTCATCCCCTGTATTCTGAGCATGTGCAGCGTTACAAAATCATGTACATCTTTTTAAAATCGCCATTACCACAGGCACATTGAAGGGATTATTTCCTTACACCCTCAGCAATGCCCCCCTCACACTCCTGTCCCTCAATACTGCCTCCCTCAGTACTCACTCCTTTATCACTACCCCATCAGTCCCCACTCCCTCAGCACTGCCCCCTCACAGCCCCTATTCCCTCAGCTCTAGCCCCTCAGCCCCAACTCCCTCAGTACTACCCCCTCAGTCCTAACTCCTTAGCATTGCCTCTCGCAGTCCCCACTCCCTCAGAACTTCCCCATTAGTCCTCATCCCTCAGAACTGCCCCATTAGTCCTCATCCCTCAGCACTGCCCCTTCAGTCCCTACTCCCTCAGCACTACCCACTCAGTTCTCACTCTCTGAGCACTGCCCCCTCACAGTCCTTCCTCTTCCAATCTGCCCCTTTAACAGTCTTGACCATTTTGAATCCAGTTGGCCATCTCCATTTGGATGCCATGTCCTCTCCTTTCCAACCAGATTACCATGCATCACCCTTCAACAGCTTTGTGAAAGTCCATGTAGATATGATTTACTGCCCTGGCCTTATCAATCCTCATGGCTGCTTCTTCAAAAAAAAGCTAAATTCATTTCATGAGACATGGCTTCCCACAAACCCATGCTGACTATCCCTAATCACTTGTTGCCTTTCCAGATGCAGGTGAGTCCTTCACACAAAGCCTCCTCCAGAAACTTATCCACCCCCGATGGTAAGCTGTAGCTCCCAGACTTGCCCTTTCAGCCTTTCTTATGTAAAGGCTACCAGTGCCTCACCTGTAGTTAGCAACGATGCCAGGGCCCCATCATTCTCCTCTCTTGCTTTCTGTTACATCCTTGGAAACATCTGGTCCAGGCCTTGGATATATCCACATTAGGTACTTCAGATACTCCAATACCACCTGCTTTGTAATGTTGATATCCTGTTCACTGTTCAACAACTTTCTCAATCCCCATGGACTGTGACAGATGTAATATTTATACAAATAAGTGTTATCACACACATGAAATGAGATTCTTGTGGTGCTCTAAAAATCCCTTCCAAATACTCAGGGTTTTAAAATCAAAGCTTGCTGACATTTACCTATAAGCTTATTATTGCATTCGTTGCACATCTGCAGTCTCCTCCTTTTAAATTAGTAAATGATAAGGAATTGACTGTCATAATTAGTTAATATTCTGCTCTCTCTCTTATTTGTAACAGGATCATGGATTTCCTCACCTCCAGACCACAATCAGTGAGGATTGGTAAGAACCTCTCCTCCACAATCTCCATCAGTACCGGAGCACCACAGGCAAATTTGTAGATGGTTTTCTTAACTCCCTGCTCTACTCACTTTACACCTACGACTGTGTAGCTCAGAACGACAGTAACACCATCTACAAACTTGGTGGAATGGTGCATCAATAACAACCTCGCACTCAATGTAACCAAAACTAAAGAGCTGATTGTTGACTTCAGGAAAGCCAGAGGTATACCATCCAGTAATCACTGGGGGAAAATCAGAGGTGGAGAGGGTGAGCACATTTAGGTTCTTGGGAGTCGTTATTTCGGAGGGTCTTTCTTTGACCCAACATATTAATGGCATTGTGAAGAAAGCATGTCAGTGCCTCTACTTCCTCAGGAGTTTGTGGAGGTTTGGTATGACATCAGAAACCAGGCAAATTTCTACAGATGTCTGGTGGAAAGTGTGCTGACTGGCTACATCATGGTCTGGTATGATGTTGAATACATCTACAGAGAAAACTGCTGTCAGAGGGCAGCAGCAATCAGCAAAGACCCACATCACTCAGCGCACACACTCTTCTCTCTGCTGCCATTAGGAAAAACGTATAGGTGCTACAAGACTTGCACCACCAGGTTCAGGAACAGCTGCTACCCCTTCACCATCAGACTCCTCAAGGGAGTCCTCAGGGACTAATTAAAGGATTCTTACTTGTGCAGTTTATTGATTTTCTTTGTTCTCCCTGCATTACGCAGTCAGTTTGTTTACAGTCATTATCTGTTTACAGTTTTTTATTTGTTTACATGTTTTATCCCATGTGCAATTTGTTTTTTGGTAATTCTGCCACACCCGCAGGAAAAAAGAATCTCAGGGTTGTATGTGATGTCATGTATGTACTCTGACAATAAATCTGAAATCCATACTTTGTGTTATTAACAAAAAAAAAAAATTTGGGAAAAATTGACAGCTTTGAATGTTAATAAATCCCTGGTGGTAGGTATTCTGTGTTCCTGCTCAAAAATAATCGATAGATTTGGTGTCATTTCACAAAATTCTTTAATTTATGGGAGTAGGTTCTGCAAATTGGAGGAGAACAAGTGTAAAGAAAATTTGAAGGGAACCAATGGACTATATATTCTTTCCCTCTTTCTCCTCCTCGCCCCTTTCTCCTCTCGCTTGTTCCTCTCTCTTCATCCTGTCTCCTCCTCTTCCTTCTTTCTCCCTCTCCTATCTATCCCATCCTCCTCCTCTCCTCCTGCCTCTTCCTTCCTCCTGTCCCCACTTCTCCTCTCCTTACTTCCTCTCACTCCTCTTTCCTCTCTCCTTTCCTCCTCTTCCCTCTTCTCTCCCCATCCTCTCCTTCTATCTCCCCACTTTCCTCCCTTCTTCCTCATTCCCTTTCTCCTCTCAATTACAAATGAGAAACTAACTAAACCACCATTCATACAGAGCTGAAGATTTTGAAGGTGCCATTGAATTACTGTATAGAAACAGGGCATTCAGCTCACTATGTCTGTGCAGACCATATACATTAATTCTCCCCACATTCCCATCAACTCCCTCCAAATTTTACACCTCACTCAGACATTGGTGGGAGGATGGAAACAGGAGCACCTGGGACCTGCTGTCAAAGGGAGAACTAAGAATTTGGGAATTCCCTTGAATGAGTGGCTAATATTCATCCCTCGGCCACAATTACCAGAACATTAACTGGTCATTCTTGGACCGATGGAGAGTTTCAGCTTGAAACTGACTACTCTTATCCCACGGATGTTGCTTGACCCACTGAATTCCTCCAGATGTTTGTGTCTCCAGATTCCAGCATCTGGAGTCTCCATCTGAGATGTTGTCTGATCTGGTATCCATGGACCCAGTGGTTTCAGTAGTTTCTTGCTATCATTGCAATGTATCAAGTTGGCAGTAGGCTTTCATTTATGAGGATGGCGATTTCTGGTGGAATTTTGGACCAAGTATACATTGAGATCATGGAGCCAAGGGGTCCTGGTGGAATCAAACTGGGCTTTAGTGAGAAAGTATACTGCTGACATCACTACACCAGTGAGGGGCTGGAGGAGGTCAGAGAGGGATTGAGGTCATTCTAGGCTGAAAGAATCTAGCCCACGTCTTGCCAAGACCATCTCCTTTTGTAGTAACACCGCGCTGGCCCGACAGGGGACGCTCCAGGGGCACTGCTGCCATGGAAATGAAAGCCGCCTTCAGGACCCCGATTTTGCGTCTTCGCAGCGCCTGACTGGCTCTGCACCTCTCCCACTCGTGAAAAAGGTTCCATATGAAGCCGCGTCACATTCTTGATCCAATTCTGTTTGTGGCGGAAAAGAGAAAACTAGGAGGATGAAAGTGGTTGAAGAATGTGGGCGACGGGCATGAGCTTTGCGGGGGAGGGGGATGAGGAGGAGCATGCGCGTTGAGGGGGAGGGGTATGAGGAGGAGCATGCGCGTTGAGGGGGAGGGGGATGAGGAGGAGCATGCGCGTTGAGGGCGAGGGGGATGAGGGGGAACATGCGCGTTGAGGGGGAGGGGAATGAAGAGGAGCATGCGCGTTGAGTGGGATGAGGAGGAGCATGCACGTTGAGGGGGATGAGGAGGAGCATGCGCGATGAGGGGGGAATGAGAAGGAGCATACGCATTGAGGGGAAGGGGATGAGGAGGAGCATGCGCGTTGAGGGGGAGGGGATGAGGAGGAGCATGCGCGTTGAGGGGGGAGGGGATGAGGAGGAGCATGCGCGTTGACGGCGGTGGGGGATGAGGAGGAGCATGCGCGTTGACGGCGGTGGGGGATGAGGAGGAGCATGCGCAGTTGCTGTGTGCCGTCCTCTGGCCGTCGAGTATTCGCGGCGCGGCGGAGTGGAGAAGCTTCGGGAAGCGGTAGCTGCCTGGGCTTAAGTAAAAATCGTCGTCTGGGTCGCCTCTCTGCTCCTTAGCATGGCACCCACCGGCTCGTCTGCATCCCCCGAGGAGCTGAAGGCTGGCATTAAGCGGCTGATCGACTCTCACTTGGTGGTGGTTTTCAGCAAAAGCTTTTGCCCGTACTGCAAGAAGGTGAGGCTGGGGCCTTGGCCCGGGCTGCAGGGTTATCGAGGTCCGACTGCGTGGGAGCTGCCCGGTGGGGGAATCCTTTGTGAATATGTCACACTGCAGCGTCTCCTGTCCCTGCCCATGTTCTGTTTACACTGGGGGGAATCCTATGTGCACATGTCACACTGCAGAGTCTCCTGTCCCTGCCCATGTTTTGTTCCCATTGGGAGGGAATCCTTTGTGAATATGTCACACTGCAGAGTCTCCTGTCCCTGCCCATGTTTTGTTCGCATTGGGGGGAATCCTTTGTGAATATGTCACACTGTAGCGTCTCCTGTCCCTGCCCATGCTCTGTTTACACTGGGGGGAATCCTATGTGAACATGTCACACTGCAGAGTCTCCTGTCCCTGCCCATGTTTTGTTCCCATTGGGAGGGAATCCTTTGTGAATATGTCACAGTGCAGCATCTCCTGTCCCTGCCCATGTTTTGTTCACACTGGGGGGAATCCTATGTGAATATGTCACACTGCAGCGTCGCCTGTCCCTTCCCCATGTTCTGTTTACATTGGGTGAATCCAGTATGCACATATCTGATTTGTTCAAAGATAATTCCATTTTGGTAAAATTCATATCTGATGTTTTGTTCAAAGATATTTCCATTTTTGTAAAATTCTTTCAATTTCCTCTGCCGGGGATAGTGGGAGTAGAATTGTTCAGTTTGTGGTAGTTTTTGGGCAGCAGTGGTTTCTTTTCAAGATGACTCACTTATTTTTCATGTAATAGGTTAAAGATCTGTTTGCAAGCTTGAACATTGATATTCATGTTGTGGAACTTGACTTAATAGGTAACAATTTTTAAATCTTTTAAACATTTGATTGACGGTGTTTATCTAATTTTATTTAATGATACTGTTTTAATATTTGATTTGTTCTCCTTATCAGTGTAGACTTTCCTGATAACTTGAGTGCACAAGGGAAAAGTGCTGAGTCATGCAGAGGAAGGGAAAAACTACAGATTTGAGTTCAAATTGTTTATAGGTCATTATTATATGCATAATAAACATGAATCTGCTGTGTCATCATACTCTTGGCTTCCAATTTTTTATTTCCTGTACTCTCATCTTAAAACTACCTGAGTGGTTACATTGCCCTCTAGAGAGAAACAAATTTATCATGTCAATAAGTAAAAACACAATGCTGGAGAAACTCTCCTGGTCAAATAGTGTACTTTATATAGCAAAGATTGATACATAACCAACATTTTGGGCTTGAGCCCTTCATGTCCCAAATTGAGCGTCTGACCTCTGATTTGTGTCAGAACTAGAATCCATTTCCACGCAAGGTCTGACCTTCCTTTCTGCTGTTGAGATCTTCAGTCATGCTTTTCATTAATCTCGATACTTGTATATTTCACGACACCCCAGGTTGGCACTTCATGTTCTGTTTTTATCGAATGCTCTGCTTTCTATTCTAATTTGAACTGATTCCCATTCATCACCTCTGAACACTGACCTACATTAATTGGTTAGGCTACACCTTAGTTTTAAATTTGTCATTCTTGTTTTCAAATTCTTCTATGGCCTTCTCAACTCCTAATTCCTCAATTTCCTCCAATTCTAGCCCTTAAATATCTCCCATGTAAATTGCTCTTCTATTGTCACTCATGTCTCCAACAGCCAAGCTCTGCTTGTGTTTCTCTTTTCTTTTGAAGCACTCTGGAAAACTTGTCCTTTTATCTCTTTAAAGCTTGTAGTCAGGTTTCATTAATATTCCTATTATGTATCTTGCATTTGTTAATTTTGTGGTATAAATATTATTTATTACTTCAAACCTCTCTACATCTGCTGTTTTTGTAAATGTTACCAGTCTCTACATTATTTCCACTGTTTTGATTACTTTACAAGTCACAGTTAATTATTTCCATATGTAAATCATCAAATCCTATTGACGCAAATCACTTTATTATTTGAAAGAAGGGCCTTTAATTCTTATCAGAAGCTAAACTAATTGGTATATTTAAGATGCATGCTTATCAATGACTTCTGTTTAACAACTTGAGGTTGCTAAACTGACATGAAGTTGTATTTCTTTTCCCCATATTTGTTTTCTCCAGAGGGGGGAGTTGATATGCAGGACATGTTGCATGAAATGACTGACCAGAGGACTGTTCCCAATGTATTTGTCAATAAGGCTCATTTGGGTGGCTCTGACCGCACCGTGCAGGTAAGGTGATTTTTGATTAAACTGCAGACTGTCCTTGCTGCTAAAGATATTTTGCATAACCTTTGGAAATAAACTAAGTTTGCAGTTGTCTTGCACCTTTTGCATATTTGTGTTTACTTTGCTATTTAGTAAGAAACGTAACAAGTCACACAGCATCCATAGGAAGCAAAATATGACGCGTTGGTTACCTTTTAACTTCCTATAGATTCTGCGTGACCTGAGTTTCTCCAGCATGTCTGTGTATTGTACTGGACATCTGCAGACTCTTGTTTAAATCCATTCAGAAAGGTAATTCAGCAGTTACATGATTAAACATGGAGCACATTATGTTACATAGGTATTAGAAATTCCTATACGATGATGAAATTTGTAGATCCATTCTTGGGTTTGATGTACTTTTCTATCCTAAGGTGACAGTCAATAGCTCAGAAACATGCCCTTTGACCCACCACATCCATGCTTACCATTTTACCTTTTACACTATTTCTTAATTTCCTGTATTATCCTATGCATTGCTAATTTGAGCATCTATCTAAAAGCCTCTGAAATGTAGTGATTGGTAGTAAGTTCCAGATATCCTCTCACTCTATATGGATAAACTTTACCTTTTAAATCAGCTGTCTCTGTTTTAAACCTAAGC
Organism: Narcine bancroftii; assembly: GCF_036971445.1. Taxonomy (NCBI): domain Eukaryota; kingdom Metazoa; phylum Chordata; class Chondrichthyes; order Torpediniformes; family Narcinidae; genus Narcine; species Narcine bancroftii. The sequence goes on from NC_091473.1 coordinate 51,754,145, forward strand.
CCTCTTATTTTTAACACCTATCTGGTGAAACTGGGTTATCTGAGCGATCTATGCCTCTCATAATTTCATAACCTCTCTTGTGTCACCTCTTTTCTCCCGAGAAAACCAAGCCAGGCTTTCCAATCTCTTCTCATCATATGGTAGGACTTTGTGGACCCCAGATCAGAATGCTGCATGTTCAAATTAAATTTAGATTTGCGAACTCTCTTTCCATGACTAAAGTTTTCCAATCCAGAACAAATTTTTTCCATTCATAACAAGAGTAAACAGTAAATATAGTAGTTGTACAGAAAAAAGACTTTAATATTTGAGAGTTGAATGACTAAGGTAGATTAAGCACCAGTCTTTGTTCACTATATTGATTGCTACTTATTTTCGGCCATCAAATCCTACAAGATAATCCTGATGAAGGGTCTTGACCTGAAACATCACAGATGCTGCCTGACCTGTTGTGTTTCTCCAGCAGCTTGATTTATGTCCATGGTACCTGGAAATTGTGTTAATGTCCATTTGCTACAACATCCTATGTGATCACTCTTTGCTGATGTTCTTGTCTCTGAGGTAACCTATCCATGCAAATTTGTGTTTTTTTTCTCCTCCCTTGCCCCCCCCCCCGCCTCCCCAGGCTTATGATGATGGCTTGTTGAAGAGACTCTTGGACGGGGGTGAAATGTATGAATATGACCTCATAGTTATAGGTGGTGGTTCTGGAGGACTTGCAGCCTCGAAGGTAAAGTATGCGTCTTTTACGTTAGTGAAAGAAGTCTGAAATCCTGAAAACACAATCTGATAAAGTTGGCTTTTAGTGTGACTAGAAAGGATGTCTTTGTTAAACTTACTACAGGGTCTGTTAACAATTTAGCTTCTCTTATCCAATTGAAGTGAAATATATTTTTTTTGTAATCTACACTTGTTAAGTTCTGCTTCCTTTAACAGTTGTGTGAATAGTCCAAGTGTACCGAACAAACCAGTGATAATTTCCGTTTCCCTGTCTAGTATTCGGCAGAGTAAATAATAAAAGATTAACCTTAAATATTTCTTCATTTTTTTTCTGACATGTTCAATGTTTCTTGCACATTGTCTTTTTGAGAGATTATAGAGTTTAATGCTTTTAGCTTTTTTCCCATAAGATCATTTCTGCCCATTTGAAATTGTGGAGGTTTAAAAAATTTCTCATGGTTTCTTTACTGAATGGAAATTGAGTTCATGTCGAGGCTGAACCCTGCCAAGACTGACACCTAAATATGTAGTCACATATACAGTTAGCTTAGCGGTTAGTGCAGCACTTTTGCAGTGCTAGCGACCCAGGTTTGAATCTGGCATTGTCTGTAAAGAGTTTGTACGTTCTCCCCATGTTTGCATGGGTTTCAAAATGTACGGGGAGGGGGGGTTGGGGGGTTATAAGTTAATTGAGGTACTTGGATGGCACAGGCTCGTGGGCTGGAAGGGCCTTTTACTGTGCTGTATGTCTCAATTTAAATTCACAACATACTAGACAAAAATGTACATTCTCTACAGATCCTAGAAACAACTAACAATAGCTTCATAATCTGATCATTTAAGAAACAAATAAGCTAAGTGCCCTCATGAAGTCCAATCTTGATAACTTTATCCAGCTCAACTGCTGAGACACACATCTGCAGTTTGTTAGCCTGTGGGTGCAATGACTATTTGGACCATTTCTGACACGTCCCTTTTCTGGATTGTTCTTTCTTTATTTCTGTTGACATTTCATATAAACCTACTGGCTCTCACAGCTACTTGGACTGCACCTCTTTGTGTTCTGTATCTTGTAAGCTTTCCAAGCCTTTCTCCAGTTTCTCAATCTCCGCTGCATCTGCTCTCATGATGAGGCATTCCTTCCAGAACAGCTGAAATGTTCTCCTCTTTCAGAAAATGTGGCTTTCCTTCCACTGTGGGTGATGGAGTCCTCTCTTACATTGCATCCATTTCCTGGAGCTGCTCTCATCTTCTTCCATCAAACAGCAAAGAGGTAGTTCCCCCCAGTTTTTAAACTTAATATAAAATAATATATTTCACTTCAATTTTTAATTTCATTTATTTTGAATCATCCTGGTTCTGGTCAATCGTTTGGAAGGGAACCACTGGTGTCCAACCTCCCAATGGGATTAAGGGCCAGACCTATGCAAACCAGGTGTAAGTAAGCATTTGAACCTGTCATCTGGGTTTTCCCAACATAATGATGAGGTTTTGACCCATTGATCCTATTTTAGGTCTGTCCTTGTGTAGATTGGATACCATATTTATTTGAGTAGGGGTTCTTGCAGAATAAAATAGACAAGTTATTTTTAATTGCTTTATTTTTCAAATCCTATGGATCAGTGGTTTTCAATTTTTTTCTTTACACTCACATACCACTTTCTAATCACTGAACACCTATGGCATAGGGATTACTTAAGGTGGTATGTGAGTGGAAAGAAAAAGATTGAAAAGCACTGCTATAGATCATTAGTTTTAAAATTTATTATTTTCAATTTTCATTTACTCTAATAATTTTCAAATGTTTAAGACCTACTTTACTTTGATCCATGCTTGGTATCCCTTGGTCCAGAAGGACTTGGATTGGCCCTTTGCATATTTCCCAGGTATAGGTTCAGAAAGTTTAAGGAATTGGGCAGCATGTATGCTTTGTAGGTCATTGTAATCCTTTTGTTATTCTAAATCAAAGGTGGGCAACCATTTTTTAAAACTCACATTCCACCTTAAGTATTCCCTATGCCATAAGTGCTCTGTGATAAGGGATTGGTTAAGGTGGGATGTGAGTGGGAAGGGAAGTTGAGAACCACTGCTCTAGACCCAATTGTTACTGAAATATTTTGCTTGGGGAAAAATTATCATTGACCCATTTCTTTTGAAGTTATGAAACAGTGCACATAACGAGTCAGTTAGGTACAATTGAAAGTGGTTTTTCAACCTTTTCCTTTCCACTCACATAACACATTAAGCAAGCCCTTACTAATCACAGAGCACTTATGGTATAGGGAATTCTTAAAATGGAATGTGAGTTTTTAAATAAAAGGTTGCCCACCCCTGTTCGACATATTGGTTTATATTCTAACAATTTTGTCCATTCACATTGAAGCTATGAATTCTGTTTGATGGGATGAATCTTCACTTTTTGTCCTTGTTTACAGGAGGCTGCCAATTTTGGAAAGAAAGTCTTGGTGTTTGATTATGTTGTGCCAACACCTATGGGAACTTCCTGGGGTATGTTCTTCAAGCTTTCTTCCTAGCTAGAGTGTTCATGGATTGGAACATGCCTTTAGATTTTGTTTTTGCTTCTATATTTAAACATGGATTTAGTCTTCTCCCATGATTTGTGCACGTGATTGTCATCTGACATATCAATCATTTATATTTGCTATTCTCAAAACGAGAGAACTTTCCCAACAAAGTATTTCTGTGAAACAGGCATCAAAATATTGTTATTATGAATTAGTTGTGTCTTTCGGGAAGTGAAAGGTATCTGAACACAATGTTCAGAATATGCACCACTGTTTTATGATTGAATATTTAGGATTGGTTGCATCCCTTTGCCCCACCCCCCAACCTCCACACACCATTTTGGTAGTACTTGTGTCCTAATGAATCTCCTTTCTTTCTCTTTGAGGGCTTGGAGGTACCTGTGTAAATGTAGGTTGCATTCCAAAGAAGCTAATGCATCAGGCTGCACTTCTAGGCGAGAGCTTAAAGGATTCCCATATGTTTGGTTGGGAGTTTGGTGATACAGGTAGGATTTATAAGTAATTTAACTGTTTTGCTTTGGGATTAATTTCTTGGCACTGTAGGCAAAAAAGCTAATCAGTAATGGTGGAAGATATGTGTAGAGCTCGTTGAAAGAATCAAAGACTTGTTGATCCAAACCAAGGCTTTTATTAGCAAAAGACAGGAGCTCTTCACAGGTGGCCGACCAGTCCGGAATGATCCGACCTGGCTAGGGACACAACCCTTTAAGGCCCAGACAATAGGCGTGGCTTAGCTCTCAGCCAATCACTGTAAGCACAGTAACTATGTACACTATGTACATTGATGATAGATCTGTATTATCACGATATGTTAAACATTTTATATAATAGATCAATAAATCTGGTTAACCACAGCTGTGTGCAGTTTAATCTTTCCACACCATTAGATAATTATGAGAGATATTGATACTTGGTCTATCAAGTCCACGTTGTCCTTTATGGAAGTGGAGAGTAAAATTGATGTCCCTGATTTAAAGGTCACATTTCTCTTTGAAATTTAAAAAAAAAAGGAATCAGTATGTTTTAAAACTGCTGAGCTCTTCATTAGTACTTTAGAACATATGTAAAAGAAAAAATGTTAACAGTGAATGCAAGTGTTAAATGCTGCTTGGTGTTTAACACCATCATACCCTCAAAACTAATGATTAAACTCTGGGATTTGGAACCCTGCTCCTCCCTTCCAATGGGATCCTTGACGTCCTCATTGGCAAATCCCAATCAATATGGATGGGTAACGTCATATACTCTTCGCTAATCATCAGCTTGGATGCAGCGAGTAAGAATTTGTGCATCTGTACATTATATTTGTGCAACGAGCTTTCATGAACTCAAACTCATTACCTCATTATCAAAGATGAAGAAACTTTTGTTTATGAATTATAGTGCAGCACAACTGGACCAAGATGAAAGAAGCAATCCAGAACTATATTGGTTCTTTGAACTGGGGCTACAGAGTGGCTTTGCGGGATAAGAAAGTAACTTATCATAACTCCTATGCTGAGTTTGTGGAACCACATAAAATAAAGGTATGTAATACCACACTCTTATTTGTATTATTACCTATTTATGTTTTCTGAAATTTATCCTTGTTTTTCTTGTTCTTCAGCTTTAAGTTCAGCTCGGTCCTGTGAAAACTCTTTACCTATGATTTTTTTCTAGGACTTGGCCTAGCTCTACCCAAAAGGAGCATGACCAGGTTGATTGCACAAAGGTTCCTGTCTCTATGCTGCACCTAAAACATTGATCTGAAATTGCTGGCTTAGCCTTGTTCAATTTCTACAGTGTATAGTACAACAACTGGTATAGAAGATTAAACTGCTCCAGGCTGCATCGAGTATTAATAATTGAGATCATGCTGTCGCAACGTAAAAATTTCAAATAAAATACACAGAGGACCTGTTTGAGTCAATCCCTTATTTGTGAAATTTTTAAAAAAAGAAATATTCACTTTAATTAAAAAGAGCAAACAAAAAAATGCCAGTTTGTATTTTATTCTGAAGGTTGCTGTCATCCGTTGATTTCCTCAGTCATGTAGCTACAGCAGTCAACCACCGTCCTAAATATAAAACACAACTATATCAGTTCAGGGTCCAATATAAAAATATATATTTGCAAAATAATAACTCATTAAATGATTTATCTCACCTGGTTTTTAAAAATTAAAAAAAAGGTTTTTCACACTATGAACCATATTGACCAAAATACACATAAATACAAAGATTGAATATACACAGTGTCATTTTCCCCTCCCTCCCTCCTCCCCACCCACCTCCCCACCCACTCAACATTCAATATATATGATACATTAAACCCATTAAACAATGTCATCACACAATGAAAATAAACAAGAAAATTGTGTCACCTACTTTTACACACTGGATCAGTTCATTTCGTCCTCTTCTCATTCTGTCATTTTAGGTGATGGAGGTCCATGGTAGGACTTCTCTGTTGTGTTTCATGTACGGTTCCCAAATTTGTTCGAATACTGTGATGTTATTTCTTAAATTATGTTATTTTTTCCAATGGAATACATTTATTCATTTCTATGTACATTTATTCATTTCATTTCTCAGGCTATCTTCTGATTTCCATGTTGACATAATACATTTTTGGCTACAGCTAAGGCTATCATAATAAATCTTTTTTGTGCTCCATCCAAATCGAGGCCAAGTTCTTTACTTCTTGTATTACTTAGAAGAAAATCTCTGGGTTTTTTGTATGTTGCTTTTTGTGATTTTATTTAATACCTGATTTGGATCTTCCCAAAATTTTTCCACTTTCTCACATGCCCAAATTGCATGTACTGTTGTCCCGTTTCCTCCTTACAGGGAAAACATCTATCTGATACTGTTGGGTCCCATTTATTTAACTTTTGGGGCGTGGTGTATAGCCTGTGTAACCAATTATATTGTATCATGCGTAACCTCGTGTTTATTGTATTTCTCATAGTTCCGGAGCATAGCTTTTCCCATGTTTCATTATCTTTATGTTTAGATCTTGTTCCCATTGTATCACCCGTGAGTTGCGAGCGATATTTGCTTTTTATGTAGTTCATGTTGGAGAAAACTGCTCACATAAGTATGTGGATCCAAAGATTGACAGGACTCTGAATGCATATTTTTTTCATGTTCATAAAAGTGTCGGGAATTGAATTCCATGTTTTGAACAGAAGTTTGTCCAGTTTGGGGAAGTTTTCAATTTCAGTCCATTTGTGCTTCTGAGCAAGAATGACCTTCTGACGAGCAAAATCTTCCAGATCACCATAAGTCTTTGTCAGCTATGTCGGCCAGTTCAATCTTAAGATCGGATTGACTTACATCTCTAAATGCAGTCATATTCAGCAGGGATAAGTCGATGTTTAGGGGAGTGACAGGGAAGGACAAAATGTTTTTTCCTCTCTGAACTCGCAGAATCTTTCCCCAAACGCAGTTTGCATTGCAATGATTGCACGCTGTAAATGCTCGTAATTGATCTGATTGTGTGCTTCTTTGAACCCTCTCAAAGAGGGGAAGTGAGACAGCGTACCTCTCTGTCCATCTCTAGCAAACACTGTCATCTTGCGCTCAAACGCAAAAACCTCCTTCAGCATCTGGAGGGCTGTGCCTCCTTTCACCTGAAGACTTTTGTTCAGAATGTTAAGGTGCGTTGTCATATCCACCATGAAGTGCAGGTTTTCCAGCCAATCTGGCTGTTTTAGTTTCAGAAAAGTGAGCCCTTTGCTTTCCAGGAAAATTTTTACAAGCTCCAGACACACAGCAAACCACTTCAGCACCTTCCCTTTGGACAGCCACCGGACTTTGTTGTGCAGCAGGAAATCAGAGTATGTGCTATCAACTTCTTCCAATAATGAACGGAACTGTCGGTGGTTTAATCCTTTTGCCATTATTTTGTTCACTATCTGTATGACAAGATTCATTACTTCTGTGCATTCTGAGGAACGGTTTGAGCGCACAATACCTCGATGCAGAATGAAGTGAAACGTCAGCAGTTTTCTATCTAGCGACTTCTTAAGTCACAAACCCCTTCTGTGCTCCTGTCATACTTAGTGCTGTGCTCCATCAGTAGCCACCGATACCAAGTGGGTGGTGTTTATTCTTTGGTCTTTAAAATATCCAACACAGCCTCACAGATGTCCTTCCCCCATGTTTGGCCTTTAAGTGGTATCAACTCAATGATTTCTTCATGTGGTCCAACAGAGTTCACATATCTGCATAATAGCGCTATTTGCTGAATATCACTTATATCTTTTGATTCATCACAGGCGATTGAGTACGCTGGAACCGAACTAATGTCCCTAATTAGTTGACTGGTGATATTTGCTGCCATTTTTATGGTCCTGTCCTTGACAGTCTTTACAGAGAATGGCATTTCTCTGATTTTCTGAACAATTTCACTCTTGTTTTTGAAGTCTGAGAATAGATGTTCTGATATCTTGATAAATGATTCTTTTATATATTCCCCATCTGTGAATGACTTCTGGTGCCTGGCTATCTCCAGAGCTGCCACAAATCTAGCAGAAGTACTTGAATTTGTAGATTTCATCCCCTTCAAAGTATTCTTACTCTGATCAACTTTCCGCAGCAGTTCTGAAACTGCTCTTTTTCTTTCATCTCCAGATGGGTATTTTTCAGCAAAAGCTGTGTGTTTATTCTGGAAATGTCTTTCAACATTTGATTTTTTTTTTTGTTGTTGCTAATTTCTTGCCAAATATTAAGCATACAGGTAAACCAGCTTTGTCAGCAGTGAAAGCAAATGAATCTGTCCATGAAGCATTAAATGTTCAATTTTCATCAGAAACTTTTTTTTTGGATTTATCCATGGTTAGCTTATTGGGGGTTGAAAGTTCAAAACAAGTCACTTGCTGGGGGGCGACAATGGTATCAACCACTACAGAGCTGTGATGCAAATTTTGATTGACAAAATATTGCAACACGTTTTATTTTAAAGTTACAAGATCACCTTAATCTCCGAAATAATAATTATTACATTGATAAATCTAACTAAATAAAAAATAATAATTTAAATAAAACCGCCATTTACATTATTTTTTCAAAGCCACGGCAGAGGGATGAAAGAGCCGCATGAGGCTCCGGAGCCGTGGGTTGCAGACCCCAGTTAATTTTTCCATAGAGACCCTTGGTACCTTACCATTCCAAAGAAACCTCCTAACCACGTGATAACTTTGAAGAAACCCTGGGGCAATGGCACAGGCAATGTTTGGAAAAGATATTGGAATCTTGGCAACACATTCATTTTGATGCAGTTGACCCTGCCCACCAGCGTGATAGGCAGGGATATTCACCTCTTTAAGTCTTCCTCGACTTTTCCCAGCAAGGGGGCATAATTTAACTTGTATAAGTTATTCAGGTCACTATCAATATTAACTTCTAGGTATTTGATCCCCTTCTGTGGGCTGGCCTCTTTAAATTACTAATTCCTTTATATTGACTATAATTACCCTCAGTCAGTGGCATCACCTCGCTGTTATCCCAATTGATCTCGTACCCAGACAATTCCCCATATTCCTCCAGTACTTCGTGCAGTCTAGGCAGAGAAGTTGCAAGGTCTGTCAAATATATCAGTACATCATCAGCAAACATTTAATTTTGTGTTCCTCCTGGCCCACTCTATAAACCTTTGATGGCTGGATCCTGACAAATGGCTTCTTCCAACGCTTCCATTGCCAGCATCCTTGCCTACTAGATCTGTTAAGTGGGAAGGCTGAAGAGACTTGCCCATTGGTTACAATTTTCGCCTTGGGCGCGTGGTATAGTGCCCTAATCCAAATTTGAAAAATTGGTCCCAGCCCTGCCTTCTCCAGCACCTTGAATAAAAAAAATTCCCATTCCAGTCTATCGAAGGCCTTTTCTGCATCCAAGGAGATGGCCAGACCCTTCTCATTTCTAGATTGTGCCAGATGCATAACACTCAGCAATCTGCCAATATTATCTGGTGCCTGCCTTCCCTGCACAAAGCTTTGCCATTGCAAAAGATTCCGACAGGGACCTTGTTTCCCTAGCTTGGTCTATCACCTCCATATACAGAGGTATTAATAAGTCTTTAAATTCTCGATAGAACTCAGGTGGGAACCCGTCCTCCCTGGAAACTTGCCTGTTTGCAGCGCACTCAATGCTTTACCCAGTTCTTCCTCAGTAAAAGGAAGATCTAATTCTACCTGATCCTCTGGGCTCAGGCATGGGAGGTCTAATCTGGTCAGGAACTTGTCCTCTTGATATCTCCAGACAATTCAGATTTATATAATCCTTCATAAAATTCCCTGAAGTTCTCATTAATTTCCTTTTGTTTGTACAAGACCTGGCCATTCCCCATTCGTATTGCATTAATTGTTCTAGAGGCTGTTTTGCCCTCAATTGCCATGTGAGTACCTTATGTGCTCTCTCTCCTCCAACTCATAATATTTTTGTCTCTACCTCATAATAGCCTTTTCCATACTATATGTCTGAAGCGTAATATATTCTAATATCTTATTTGTGAGAGCTCTGTAATGGTCCTCTAGGCCTAATTCCTGAAAATCCTTCTCTAATTGGGTAATGTCCTTTTCCAATTCCTACACTTCTCTCATATAGTTTTTCTTGACCATCTTCATATACCCAATTATCTGTCCCCTTAAGTACGCTTTGAGGGTGTCCCATAGAAGAAATTTATCTGGAGTAGAGGGACAGTTGTCTTCACAAAACTGAGTTATTTGAGATCTTAATAGCAAAATGTTAAGACACCACCTGAATGCTGTGTCCTGCTTATCTGGCATGTCTAGAGTCAAGACCAGGGCAGAGTGGTCTGAGAGAAGTCTTGCTCTTGGCTTCCATGATCTTTGCCTCTAAGTGGGCTGAAACCAAAAGGAAATCTATTCTAGAGTAGGAGTCGTGTTGTTTTGAGTAGAATGAGTAGTCTCTCTCTCTTGGATATGTTCTACACCACACATCTATTAAATTCAACTCTCTCATACAGTCAATGGTGGCTTTCGCCACTCTAGTCCTAGTTATACATTTTGTGGACTTGTCCAATACAGGATCCAAGCAAATGTAGGGAAATGTCCTGTATAAATTTTTCATCATCAAAATTGGGGGCATAGACATTAACTAGTGTCCAGGACTCAGTATATTTGACAGTGCACCATTACAAATCTATCCATTTTGTCTTCAGTCACCCTCTGCATCTGCACTGGAACACTCTTCCTTATTAAAAGTGCCACTCCCCTTGCTTTTGAGTCAAATGAGGAGGATATAACCTTGCCCACCCACTCTCTTTTTAACTTTTGATGTTCCCGCTCAGTTAAATGTGTCTCTTTTTTTTTAAATTTTTTATTTTTCACAGCATAAATCACATTAACCATGGTACACACTTTTTACTTTTCACACATATACAGTGCCATTTTCTCCTCCCTCCTCCCATCCCACCCTCCCTCCCTCCCCCCTCCCGTCCATTTAAGGTATACATTCTAGGATACATTAAACTAGTCAGACAATATTGTCATTCAATAAAAATACACCAGAAATTCTACTGAGTCCATTCTTTTCATTTCCTTTTCCTTCCGTTAACTTAGGTAATGACTGTCCCCGGTAGGTTTTCGCTATTGTATTTAATGTAAGGCTCCCAAATTTGTTCGAATATTTCAATATTATTTCTTAAACTATATGTTATTTTTTCCAATGGAATACATTTATTCATTTCTATATACCATTGTTGTATTTTCAAATTATCTTCCAATTTCCAGGTTGACATAATACATTTTTTTGCTACGGCTAGAGCTATCTTAACAAATCTTTTTTGTGCATCCTCCAAATCAATTCCAAATTCTTTGTTTTTTATGTTACTTAGGAGAAAGATCTCTGGATTCTTTGGTATATTGTTTTCTGTTATTTTATTCAATATCTGATTTAGATCTTCCCAAATTTTTTTTACTTTCTCACATGTCCAGATTGCATGATTTGTTGTTCCCATTTCTTTTTTACATCGAAAACATCTATCAGATACTGTTGGGTCCCATTTATTTAACTTTTGAGGTGTAATGTATAGCCTGTGTAACCAGTTATATTGTATCATACGTAACCTCGTATTTATTGTATTTCTCATCGTTCCGGAGCATAACTTCTCCCATGTTTCCTTTTTTATCTTTATATTTAAATCTTGTTCCCATTTTTGTTTAGTTTTACCATTTGTTTCCTCATTCTCCTTTTCTTGCAGTTTAATATACATATTTGTTATAAATCTTTTGATTAACATTGTATCTGTAATCACATATTCAAAGTTACTTCCCTCTGGCAAACTCAAGCTGCTTCCTAATTTATCCTTCAAGTAGGATCTCAATTGGTAATATGCCAACACTGTATCTTGAGTTATATTGTACTTATCTTTCATTTGTTCAAAGGATAAGAATCTATTTCCTGAAAAACAATTTTCTATTCTTTTAATCCCTTTTTTTTCCCATTCTCTAAAGGAAAGGTTATCTATTGTAAAAGGGAGTAACTTGTTTTGCGTCAATATTAGTTTTGGTAATTGATAATTTGTTTTATTTCTTTCTACATGAATCTTCTTCCAAATATTGAGGAGATGATGTAATTCTGGAGAACTTCTATGTTGTACCAATTTTTCATCCCATTTATATAATATGTGTTCAGGTATCTTTTCCCCTATTTTATCTAATTCTAATCTCGTCCAATCTGGCTTTTCCCTTGTTTGATAAAAATCTGATAGGTATCTTAATTGTGCAGCTCTATAATAATTTTTAAAATTTGGCAGTTGTAAGCCTCCTTGTTTATACCATTCTGTTAATTTATCTAGTGCTATCCTCGGTTTCCTCCCTCTCCATAAAAATTTCCTTATTATTTTCTTTAACTCCTTGAAGAATTTCTCTGTCAGTTGTATTGGCAATGCCTGAAATAAGTATAATATCCTTGGAAAAATGTTCATTTTAATACAGTTTATCCTTCCTATTAGTGTTAGTGGTAAATCTTTCCAATGCTCTAAATCGTCCTGTAATTTTTTCATTAGTGGATAATAATTGAGTTTATATAGTTGGCCGAGATTTTTGTTTATTTGTACACCTAGGTATCTTATTGCTTGCATTTGCCATCTAAATGGTGATTCCTTCTTAAATTTTGAGAAATCTGCATTATTCATAGGCATTGCTTCACTTTTATTTACGTTGATCTTGTAACCCGACACTTCTCCATATTCCTTCAGTTTCTTATATAATTCTTTTATTGATAGTTCTGGTTCTGTTAAGTACACTATAATATCATCCGCAAATAAACTGATTTTATATTCCTTGTCTTTTATTTTTATTCCTTTTATATTATTATCTGTTCTTATCAATTCTGCTAGTGGTTCTATAGCTAACGCAAACAATAAAGGTGATAGTGGGCATCCCTGCCGTGTTGACCTGCTTAAGTTAAATTGCTTTGATACATGTCCATTTACTGTCACTTTCGCTAACGGTCCCTTATATAATGCTTTAATCCAATTAATATACTTCTCCGGTAAACTGAATTTTTGCAATACTTTGAACAAATAATTCCATTCTACTCTGTCAAAGGTCTTCTCTGCGTCTAAAGCAACTGCTACTGTAGGTGCTTTATTCCCTTCTACTGCATGAATTGTTAATAAATTTACAAATATTGTCTGTTGTGCGTCTTTTTTTTTGATAAATCCAGTTTGGTCTAAATTTACCATTTTCGGTACATACTCTGCTAATCTGTTTGCTAATAGTTTAGCTATTATCTTATAATCTGTGTTAAGTAAAGATATTGGTCTATATGACGCTGGTGAGAGTGGATCTTTCCCTTGCTTTAGTATTACTGTAATTATTGCTGTTTTACATGAATCTGGTAAGCTTTGTGTTTCATCAATCTGGTTGATTACTTCCAGGAGGGGCGGAATTAATAAGTCTTTAAATGTTTTGTAGAATTCTATTGGGAATTCATCCTCTCCTGGTGTCTTATTATTGGTAATTTTTTTATTATCTCTTGTATTTCTACTATTCCAAATGGCTCTGTTAATTTATTAGTTAAATGTGTCTCTTGAAGAAAGTCCAGATCCACCTCCATTTTTTAAAATATGTGTCAAGACCCTTTTCCATTTCACTGGATTGTTTAGGCCATTAACATTAAAAGAGACTACCTTTATGTTCTTAGTCATTATCTCCAGGTTCTTCCCAAAGTACCTCCCCCCTCGCTGGTACCCTCCCCCCCCCCCCACACACACTCCCAATCTCTTACCATCTGACCTTTGATCCGCTCCACCCGAGCCATGAGAATAAGCAAATAAAAAACAAAGGGAAGACAAAGATAATAATTCAAATAACTGAGCAGAACAGCATGAAACTAAGTGCAAAAGAGATTCACAATCATACTTCCTCTTAATCCCATATAACCCTCCCAATGCAACCCCAGCCCCATACTACATCCACCATCCCTTTTGTTTTGCTGACAGCCTCCTTCGGCTGTCAACCATTCCCCAGAACAAAAGGTTGTACCACTGGCACCCATCTAATCCCCTCTCCATCATCTGAGCTCCCCAGGAAGACACAGATAAAGCTATTATAGCTATTTGGGTTAACCCCTCACTTTTTAAAAAAAAAACTTACTTTAATAATTTAAATACCAAGAAAGGTATAATCTAGAACATCTTTCCTTCAAATTTTACTTCTCCTATGTTTCCCACTGCTGGTAAACCTTTGGCAAATTCATGTGCTTCCTTTGGGTCTGCAATAAATTTTCTTGTACCCCCTGGCAATGATACCTTTAGGATGGCTGGGTACCTCAATACACGGTCATAACCTTTTTGTTTAACTAATCTTTTAGCTGGTTCTAATGCTTTTCTTGCTTTCAGGAGGGTCGCGCTAATGTCCGGGTAGAAAAAAAACTTTGTTGCCTTCTACCTCTAGGGGGACCCTCTTCTTTTCGTATTCATTGGTGCCGCCCCCAGTAATTTTTCTCTGACCTGGTAACGTACTAGTCTCACCAGGACAGATTGTGGCCTTTGTCCGGGACCAGGTCTTGGGAAAAGAGATCTGTGCGCTCTTTCCACCTCGACCTTTTCTCCCAGCATTTCTCTACCCAGCACCTTAGGGATCCAAGTTTGGAAGAAATGTGTTGAACTGTGCCCTTCCACCCCTTCTTTTAACCCCATTTTCTTAATGTTATTTCTTCTGCTAAAATTTTCAAGGGCATCCAATTTTTCCCAAACATTTTTCCTTTCCTTTAATAATATTTCTTACCTTATTACTTATACTGCGTATAGTCTCCTCATTCTGGCTCACCTTTTCCTCCACCTTAGCCCTCCTACCCATTAGCCCAGATAGGGGGCTCTGGACCCTGTCTAGCTCCCCCCCTCCCCCCATGTTTTGGGCTCTTTCATCTACAGCTCTAAAGAGCCTGCTTTCCATTTGCCCCATCTTGCAGGGCTCTGAGCCCCCCCACTTGCTTTTCTTTAGCAGAGTTCTCTTTCTGTGTCTCCCTGCTCCACAGGACCTGTCTTCATCGCTGGAGTCTCGCTCTTGTAGATTTCTGGACCACCTGCAGCTGCCTGTATTAGAGATCTCTTCTAGAGCAGCGCAGCACCTGCCAGCTGGTCAGCTAGTTTCAATGCTGGTTGCTGTCAGAACTCCCGCAGCTCCCTGGAACTCGATCCTGGACCCGGTACTGGGGCAGAGGTGAGTATTGGAGTCATCCCCATTGTCGACACCGACGCCTGCTGCTCTGCGGGACTCGATCCTGGACCTGCTACTGGGGCAGAGGTAAGTATTAAACTCACCCCCGTTGTTGGCACCGATGCCGATTTCCTGCCGGTTCCCATTCTGTCGGGCCGCTCCGATGTCTGTGGGGTTCAGCGCTGCTGCTCCGCGACCATTGCTGATGCCGACCTCTTAACGGGCCTCGCACTCCCGGTCCGACAGTCCCATTGAGAAAGTGGGGATCCGATCCTTTCTCCATCCCCAAGGGCTTCAGGGGATTTTTCTTCAGGTACTTGCCGGCCATTTCTATCGGAGTCTTGCTCTTCCCGTCTGGTAAGTTTCATGTTTGAAATTGCAGCTTCCACTTCGGGCCCCGTGACGGCCCCGCCATTTTTCCTACCACGAGGCACACCTTGCTTTATCTCTCGTTTCGGGGCAGATTCTATCATATTCTTACTTAGTTGCCTGCTCTTTTTGATCATTCTGTATTCTAAATACTTTCTGAAGCCCTTTCCTAGTATTTTATTTAAAAATCACGGGACCTCTCGGGTTCTGCCTCCTCCTACTCTCCCTGCATCACTTGACCTCCTACACATTCATCTTGATACAAGTGACCCTGCCCACTAATGTGATGGGCAGGGCCATCCATCTGTTTAGGACCTCCTCAGTTTTTTGAGCAAGGGGGTATAATTTAGTTTATTTAAATTTTGCAGATTTTTGTCCACCCTGAATCCTAGGTTCTTAATCCCTTTTTGTGGCCACTTCAATTGACTGCCTTCTTTAAATTGACTATCATTCCATTTTGTAAGTGGCATAATTTCACTCTTGTTCCAATTGATCTTGTACCTGGAGACTTTCTCATAATCCTTCAGGGTTGAGTGGAGCCTGACCAGCAAAGTTGCTGGGCCTGACAGATATATCAGCAAATAGGTTGACTTTGTGTTCTTCCTGGATCACTTTGAACCCCTTGATGTCTGGATCCTGCCAAATGGCTTCAGCTTGCATTTCTATAGCCAAAATAATAGAGCTGGAGACAATAGACACCCTTGTCTACTCAATCTCGATAGTGGAAGGCTGGAGATATTTGCCCATTAGTCACAACTTTAGCCTTGGGTGCATGGCACAGCATCTTGATCCAATTTATAAAAGGTGACCCTAATCCCAACTTCTCTAGTACCTTAAACAGCTTCTCAGCATCCAGGGCCAGGGCAACACTTGGATCATCCCTTGATAATCAGCTGACTGTCTTTTTTGCACAAAGCTTGCTTGGTCTACATTTGTTAGCTTCAGCAAATGCTTCGCCTTAGCAAGTATCATAGTCTGTATTCAGCATTGAAATAGGTCTATAAGGGGGGAGTCACGTGATGGAGTAGTGGCCGGACGGTGAACTCCAGCCCTCTCCAGAAAAGTCGGGAAAAACAAGAGAAAATACAAAGGCACAGAAATACAAGTTAAAGAAAAGTGAGTATAAAGGTGGAAAGAAGATGGAGACAAAAGGAGAAAAATCAAAATCAACGGAAAGAAGAGAGGAAGAGAAGACAACGGAGGAAAAAGGTGAAGGCCTTACCTGTCCGAAGAGGCCCGCTGTGGAGAGAGGGCCCCACTACCTCAGGTCGGTAGAAAAAGAACTACAACAATGGCTCACAGAGCCGAGTAAAAGTGCGCAACCGCGCATGCGCGACTCCTCGCGCATGCGCGATGCGCATGCAAAAAAACACACCGACGGGAGGGGGGACCAGCTGGGGAGTCGATCTCCACAGCCGGCAACGACAGCTGCAGAACACCTGCAGCAAGAAGAGACCACAGAAGACAATGGAAACAAGAAAGAAGAGGAGGAAAGGGCAGCAAAGAAACAACAGATGGCCAACCCAGAGGAAGAAGAAGAGGAAGAATACAGTGAAATAGATAAAGGGAAAGGCAAGGTAAAGGATATACTTGCTCTTGTTAGAGGATACATGGAGTCATTTAAAGAATGGCAAACACAGGAATTCAATGATTTAAGAAGAAGAATAAACAAAACAGAAGAGAAAATAAATAAAATGGATATGACCTTAACAGAAATGGGGAAAAAAATGGACAAGATGGAAGAGCGGGCAGTAGCAGCAGAAATGGAGGTAGAAGACTTAAAAAAGAAATTGGAGGAATCTAATAAAAAAACTAAAGAGACACAAGAATTACTAGCCCAAAAAATAGATATAATGGAAAATTATAACAGAAGAAATAACATAAAGATAGTGGGCCTTAAGGAAGATGAAGAAGGCAAGAATATGAGGGAGTTTATAAAAGAATGGATCCCTAAGGCCCTAGGATGTCCAGAACTACAGCAAGAAATGGAAATAGAAAGGGCACATAGAGCATTGGCCCCTAAACCACAACCACAACAAAAACCAAGATCTATTGTAGTAAAATTCCTAAGATATACTACAAGAGAAAAGGTACTGGAGAAGACAATGGAAAAAGTAAGAGAGGGCAACAAACCACTGGAGTATAAAGGGCAAAAAATCTTCATTTATCCAGATATAAGCTTTGAACTCCTAAAGGAGAGAAAAGAGTTCAATACAGCAAAAGCGATTTTATGGAAGAAAGGATATAAATTTACACTGAAGCATCCTGCGGTATTGAAAATATTTATTCCAGGACAACAAAACAGACTATTCTCGGATCCAGAAGAAGCACGAAAATTTGCAGAACAATTACAAAAATAGACTGAGGGATGAAGACGGGTAATGAGAGCAAAAATTATCACGATTGATATGTATGTGGGTAAAGACAAAAATAGACTGAGGGATGAAGAAGGGTAAGGAGGGTAAAAATGACCACGATTGATATGTATGCGGGTAAAGAGGTATAAGAGTGAATAGAGACAATGGGCATATGTGAAAGTATCTGTAATTAGAGGAAAACATAGAGAGTATAGACAAGAATTAATAAGAGAAGGCAATGGAATAGAGAGAATAAGGAGGGAATTAAAAGAGTGACCTTTGTGACATATAAAAAGCGAAATCTTTTCTGGGGGGGGCTGGGTGGGGGAAAAGAGCGGTCACTGCAAAATCAGTTGACGCTTGCGAGTGGATTCGCAAATCCAAATGGAGAGGGGAGATGTGGTTGTCCGACAAGGGATAAAGGGCAACTCAGGAGGGGAAGGGGAGACTGGGGATAAAGAAGATAGAAATAGGAGAATAAGGAAAAGGTTGGATGTTGTAGGAATGTTGTCTGGTAAAGAGTTGAAAATAAGAAAACAGAAATGGAAAAGGAGGAAAGGTAATGATGGAAAAACGGAAAGAGAAGATAAACAAAATATAAAATGGCTACGCTGAACTATATGACTCTAAATATTAATGGAATACATAACCAAATTAAAAGGAAGAAACTACTAAATTTACTGAAAAAGGAAAAAATAGATATAGCATTTGTCCAAGAAACACACTTAACTGAATTGGAGCACAAGAAATTAAAGAGAGATTGGGTAGGACATGTAACAGCAGCATCGTATAATTCAAAAGCAAGAGGAGTGGCTATATTAATTAGCAAAAATGTGCCATTTAAAATAGAAGAGGAAATAATAGATCCAGCAGGGAGATATGTTATGATAAAATGTCAGATATATTCAGAGCTTTGGAATCTACTTAATATATATTCACCTAACGAAGAAGATCAAAAGTTTATGCAAGATATCTTTTTGAAGGTAGCTAATACGCAAGGGAACATACTAATAGGAGGGGATTTCAATCTGAATTTGGATCCAAATATGGATAAAACGGGGAAAAAAATTAACAGGAAGAACAAAGTAACCAAATTTATAATTAAATCAATGCAAGAAATGAAACTTGTGGACATATGGAGGAAACAAAACCCAAAAGAAAAGGAATACTCATACTACTCGACTAGACATAAAACATACTCAAGGATAGACCTATTCCTGTTATCAGCCCACATTCAAGGGAGAGTTAGGAAAACGGAATATAAAGCTAGACTATTATCGGACCACTCACCCCTGTTATTGGCAATAGAGCTAGAGGACATCCCTCCAAGAATGTATAGATGGAGATTAAACCCCATGCTACTTAAAAGACAGGATTTTAGAGAATTTATTGAAAAACAATTAAAAATGTACTTTGAAGTAAATACGGAATCAGTGGAAGATAAGTTTATACTATGGGACGCAATGAAAGCATTCATTAGAGGGCAAATAATAAGTTATGCAACCAAGATGAAGAAGGACTATAACCAGGAAACAGAGCAGTTGGAAAGGGAAATAATAAACATAGAAAAAAAATTAGCAATAAAGGAAGATACAACCAAAAGAAGAGAATTGGCGGATAAAAAAATAAAATATGAAACATTACAAACATATAAGGTGGAGAAGAATATAATGAAGACAAAACAGAAATATTATGAACTAGGTGAAAAAACACACAAAATCTTAGCATGGCAGCTTAAGACAGAGCAAACTAAGAAAATGGTATTGGCAACAAGGAAAAAAGACAAACAAATTACATATAATCCAAAAGAAATTAAGGAAAACTTCAGAGAATTCTATGAACAATTATACCGAACTGAAAACGAAGGGAAAGAAGGGAAAATAGATGAATTTTTGACTAAAATTGAACTACCAAAACTACAAATAGAGGAACAAAATAAATTAACAGAACCATTTGGAACAGTAGAAATACAAGAGATAATAAAAAATTTACCAAATAATAAGACACCAGGAGAGGATGGACTCCCAATAGAATTCTACAAAACATTTAAAGACCTAATAATACCGCCCCTCCTGGATGTAATCAACCAGATTGATGAGACACAAAACTTACCAGATTCATGTAAAACAGCAATAATTACAGTGATACTAAAACAAGGGAAAGATCCACTCTCACCAGCGTCATATAGACCAATATCTCTGCTAAACACAGATTATAAGATAATAGCTAAACTATTAGCGAACAGATTAGCAGAACAGGTACCGAAAATGGTAAATTTAGACCAAACTGGATTTATCAAAAAAAGACGCACAACAGACAATATTTGTAAATTTATTAACTTAATTCATGCAGTAGAAGGAAATAAAGCACCCGCAGTAGCAGTTGCTTTAGACGCAGAGAAGGCCTTCGACAGAGTAGAATGGAATTACTTGTTCAAAGTATTGCAAAAATTCAGTTTACCGGAGAAGTATATTAATTGGATTAAAGCATTATATAAGGGACCGTTAGCGAAAGTGACAGTAAATGGACATGTATCAAAGCAATTTAACTTAAGCAGGTCAACGCGGCAGGGATGCCCACTATCACCATTATTGTTTGCGCTAGCTATAGAACCACTAGCAGAATCGATAAGAAGAGATAATAATATAAAAGGAATAAAAATAAAAGACAGGGAATATAAAATCAGTCTGTTTGCGGATGATGTGATAGTGTACTTAACAGAACCAGAACTATCAATAAAAGAACTATATAAGAAATTGAAGGAATATGGAGAAGTGTCGGGATACAAGATAAACGTAAATAAAAGTGAAGCAATGCCTATGAATAACGCGGATTTCTCAAAATTTAAGGAGGAATCCCCATTCAGATGGCAAACGCAGGCAATAAGATACCTAGGTGTGCAAATAAACAAAAATCTAGGCCAATTATATAAACTCAATTACAATCCACTAATGAAAAAATTACAGGACGATTTAGAGCATTGGAAAGAGCTACCACTAACACTGATAGGAAGGATAAACTGTATTAAAATGAACATTTTTCCAAGGATACTATACTTATTTCAGGCATTGCCAATACAACTGACAGAAAAATTCTTCAAAGAGTTAAAGAAAATAATAAGGAGATTTTTATGGAGAGGGGGGAAACCGAGGATAGCACTAGATAAATTAACAGAATGGTATAAACAAGGAGGCTTACAATTGCCAAACTTCAAAAATTTTATAGAGCCGCACAATTAAGGTACCTATCAGATTTTTATCAAACAAGGGAAAAACCAGACTGGACGAGACTAGAATTAGATAAAATAGGGGAAAAGATACCTGAACACATATTATATAAATGGGACGAAAAATTGGTACAACATAGAACTTCTCCAGTATTACACCATCTCCTCAATATATGGAAGAAGATTCATGTAGAAAGAAATAAAATAAATTACCAAATACCAAAACTAATATTGACGCAAAATAAGCTACTCCCTTTTACAATAGACAACCTTGCCTTTAGAAAATGGGAAAAAAAAGGGATTAAAAGAATAGAAAATTGTTTTTCAGGAAGTAGATTCTTATCCTTTGAACAAATGAGAGATAAGTACAATATAACTGGAGATACAGCGCTGGCATATTACCAACTGAGATCCTACTTGAAAGATAAATTAGGAAGCAACTTGAGTTTACCAGAGGGAAGTAACCTTGAATATGTGATTACAGATACAATGTTAATCAAAAGATTTATAAAAAATATGTATATTAAACTGCAAGAAAAGGAGAATGAGGAAACAAATGGTAAAACTAAACAAAAATGGGAACAAGATTTAAATATAAAGATAAAAAAGGAAACATGGGAGAAGTTATGCTCTGGAACGATGAGAAATACAATAAATACGAGGCTGCGTATGATACAATATAATTGGTTACACAGACTATACATTACACCGCAAAAGTTAAATAAATGGGACCCAACAGTATCTGATAGATGTTTTCGATGTAAAAAAGAAAGGGGAACAACAATTCATGCAATCTGGACATGTGAGAGAGTAGAAAAATTTTGGGATGATCTCAATCAGATATTAAATAAAATAACAGAAAACAATATACCAAAGAATCCAGAGATCTTTCTCCTAAGTAACATAAAAAATAAAGAATTTGGAATTGACTTGGAAGATGCACAAAAAAGATTTGTCAAGATAGCCCTAGCCGTAGCAAAAAAATGTATTATGTCAACCTGGAAAATGGAAGATAATTTGAAAATACAACAATGGTATATAGAAATGAATAAATGTATTCCATTAGAAAAAATAACATATAGTTTAAGAAATAATATTGAAATATTCGAACAAGTATGGGAGCCTTACATTAAATACAATAGCGAAAACCTACCGGGAACAAACATTACCTAAGTTGATGGAAGGAGAAGAAAAGAAAAGAATGGACTAAGTAGAATTTCTGGTGTATTTTTGTTGAATGACAACATTGTCTAACTGAATTAATGCAACCTAGATTGTATACCTAAAATGGATGAGAGGGGGGGGGGGTGGGGGGGTGGCTTGGGAGGAGGGAGGGGGGAGGGAGAAAAAGTCACTGTAAATGTGTGGAAAAGAAAAAGTGTACATCATGGCTATTGTGATTTATGGTGTGAAAAATAAAAAAATTAAAAAAAAAAAAAAAGAAATAGGTCTATAAGAGGACAGTTTCAATGGATTCCTATCTCTTTTTTTAAGAATCATCGTAATAATTGCTGTTGTAAAAGGTTCTGGGAGTGTGTGGGTTTCAACTGCCCGATCCACCACCTCCATAAAAAAACTCGGGGTGGGGGAGAGGGAGAAGGGGGAGCCCATCCTCCCCTGGAGTCTTGCCAACTTGTAACAGACTCTATGCTTTTCCTATTTCTTCTTCTGTGAAGGGAGCATTCAATCCCTCCTAATCTTTATGACAAATTTGTTAACTCCAATTTTGACAGGAATTCATCTATTTTCTCAGGCTTCCCAAATTATTCTGATTTATATAATTTTTCATAAAATTGTTTGAAGGCTTCATTTATCTCCTTCAAGTTTTGAGATCCTGTCATCCCCTGTCTGGACCATATTAATTGTTCTTGATGCCTGCTCTGCCCTCATCTGCCAGAAGAGGACTATATGGGCTCACTCCCCCAGCTTGTAATAGTTCTGTCTTCCTCTATTGTATAGGTTTGGAGTGTGTTATATTTGAGTTTTTTGTTTGTCAAAGCCTAATATTTCTCTTCTGAGCCTGAATTTTGAAAACCTTTTTCTAAGTCCACATTCTCCTGTTCCAATTCCTCGACCTCCCTTAAATATTCTCTTTTAACTACTTTTATATATTCAGTTATTTAACCTCTCGGATGCCTTAAGGGTGTCCCAAAGAAGGAATTTGTTTGCAGTGGAGTTACAGTTGGCCTCACAGAATAGATCTATGTTCTAATAAAGCTACAAAACTTTGGTTTCTTCCACAGCAATGTATTAAGGAGCCATCTGTACGCTGTCTCCGGTTTATCTGGCACTGCAATTGTTACTGTCAAGGGGGAATGGTTTGACAATAGTCTCACTGTATACTTGGTTTCCATGATCCTACCTTCTATTTGGGCTGATGCCAAAAATAAATCTATCCTGGTATAGGAGTCATGTTGTCTCAAATAAAACGGATACTCACTTTCTCTTGGATGCTGCTGCCTCTATGCATCTATTAAATTCAGCTCTTTCATAAAGGTCAGGGTAGTTTTAGCCTCCCTAAACATAATGACCCTTTTCAATGATTTATCCAAGACTGGATCCAGACAAAAACTGAAATCCCCCCAACTAGGATGTTTTCTCTTCCCTCTGTCAATTTCAAGAAAATATCTTGTATAAATTTCTCATCATCTCAATTAGGGGCATATATGTTCAGTAGGGTCCAGGATTCTGAATATATCTGACAGTGTACCATCACAAACCTTCCAGCTATTTCTGTGACCACACTTTCCACCCTCAATGGAACATTTTTTCCTATCAAAATCACTACCCCTCCTTCCCCCTTACCCCCATTCCGCCTTAGAATTAAAGGAGGATGCTATTACCTTCCCCCATCCTCTCTTCAGTTTTTGATGTTCATGTTCTATTAAATGTATTTCCTGAAAGAAAGCTATATCCACTCCCAAATTTTTTATGTTTGCCAAAACTCTTTTCCTCTTCACCGTCCAATATAATCTGTTCATGTTCAAAAGTATTTTATAGAGTTGATCTTTGCCCCAGTAATTCCACCTGTGATTATGTCACCCCTGTACCCCCATTACTTCCTGTCTGATATCCATCCAGTCCTTTATCCTTGACCATTTAGACCAGCCTGCTGGTTCCTCCACAAATCCCATAAAAAGAAAGAATAAAAGGGCAGACAACACAATACAACAACACCACCATGACGATCATATCTCCTGTGCCGTTGCCATTTCTCTCCATTGTTCGATCTGTGTATACCTTTCCCTTTCATCTTCCCCCTCCACCCTCACCCCAGAGTCCTCCCAGATCCCTTCCCATTTCTCAATTCCGATATATTTACATAAAAACAATTATTTACACATATTTGCATTAAAATACATTCATTTTTCAACAGTTGTTTACAGTAAGATCCATTAGTCCCTTTTTAATTTTTTTCCCGAGTGCTGGCAGTTCCTTTGCAAATTACTGTGCCTTTTCAAGTTCCATAACTTCTTTTCCTCCCTTCGGAGTACCACTTTCAGAGTAGCTATGTGTTGAAGGACACACTTATACCCATTCTATTTGGTTGGTTCAAATTCTTTTCTGCATTTTAAAAGCGCTGTGCTAATATCGGGATAGAAAAATACTTTATACTTCTCCAGTTCCATTGCGCCCCCCCCACCCCCCCACCTTCTCTCACCAGCTGCCGCCTCGCCCAAAATTTTCTCTGTCCTGGTAACACAAAGCTTCACCAGGATGTAATTGGTTTCACCAGTAGGGAAGGGGTGACCGGTGTGCCCTTTCCACCTCTAACATCTCTCCCAATTTGACTCTGACCAGTACTTCAGGGATTCAACTCTGGAAAAAAAAGCCCAGAGTCCTTCCACTTGATGCCCTCCACCAGCCTCACTATTTTCATATTTCTATGGCTTGTGACACTCTGCGCAGTTGAAGAATGCACAGCCACCACGTTGAGGGTCATTAACGACTGTATATTTGAATTTAGTGCACGCCCCTTTAAGGGCAACGCTGGCTCAGTCACCATGTGCGTGGTGACGTCATAATCGCTGCCCAAGGCATGCCCTGAAAGGGAGGTTTGAGTCAGGAAGAACCCCTGACGGCGCCATCTTCCCATGGCTGCCCCACCACGTGGCGTTACATGCGGGGCTGGTTCGCCATGAAAGAGTGTGCCACCACACAACACCCCACCTGCCCCAGAACCAGCTACGTGTCCAGCCGCTTGGGCAGGCGGCCTTGGTGCTTGGGCATGGCCACCTTTACCGGCTGAGACAAGTCCAAATGCGCCGCCTTCAAGTGGTCCACTGTAAAAAGTTCCTCCCCCCCCCCAACGTCCAGAGTGAAAATTCTGCCGAATTGTTGGAGGACTTTATACGGACCTTTGTGCGGGGTCTATAATGATACCCTCTGGAGTCCTCTCAGACAAACACAAACTGTGCCGAGTCCAGTTCCTTGGAGTGGTAGGATGGCCGTGTTCCGTGGCGTGATGGGGGTGGAGGGGCCAGGGAGGCCAATTTCCTGTGGAGATTCGGCAGCAGGTTTGTGTCCCCGGGTGCTGTGTCAGCTTCCAAGCTGAAGAACTCACTGGGTAGGGAAAGTGGCGTGCCGTATACCAATTCCGCCAACAAGGCTTGCGGGTCCTCCTTGGGTGCCATCCTGATCCCAAGGAGGACCCAAGGCAGTTAGTCTGCCCAGTCCGGGCCAGTGAGTTGGGCCATGAGGGCGGACTTAAGGTGCCAGTGAAACCTCTCCACCAAACCATTGGACTGTGGGTGGTAGGCCATGGTGTGGTGGAATTTAACCCCCAAGATCCTCGCCAGCTGGACCCATAAGCGCGGAGGTAAACTGGGTGCCCCTGTCGCTGGTGATGTGCGCCGGCACGCCGAAACGGGCAATTCACTGACTGACCAGGATCCTAGCACACATCTCCGCCGAAGCTTCTCTCATCGGGATGGCCTCGGGTCATCTCGTGGCTCGGTCCACTCCCATAAAAAGGTAGCGGGCTTCCCTGGACACATGCAAGGGGCCGATGACATCAACGTGGATGTGCTGGAACCTCTGTGCTGACGAGTCGAAGGGTTGGATTGGGGCCTGCATGTGTCTGTGGATTTTGGAGGTCTGGTGCAGTTCCTAGCCAACTCCGCCATCTCATTCTTGAACCCGTGCCACACGAATCGCTTCCCGACCATCTGCACGGTGGTCTTCAGGTCGTGGATTAAGCTAAAGACTTTCGCACTCCACTGTGGCGGTACTACCGGGCATGGTGGGCCTGTGGAGACATCGCAGAGCAGCGCATCTGGGCTATTGGGCACTGAATGCCCTTGAGGTGGCAGTGGAGGGAATGTGTTTTTGCGTGTGTATAGTCAGGGCTGGGGGCTAGCGTGTGGATGGACGGGCATGAGACTGCGTCTGCTACCATGTTGTCCTTGCCTACTCTGTGCTGGATGTCGGTAGTGAATTCCGACACGTAAGAGAGGAGGTGCTGTTGTCTGGCTGACCACTGGTCCTTGACCATGGCGAGTGCTTGGGTGAGAGGCTTGTGGTCTGTGAGGACCGTGAAGGGTCTGCCCTCCAAGAAATAGTGGAAATGGCAGATGGCAAAGTACAGCGCCAGGAGCTCCCGATCGAACACTGCTCTGGCAGGCGCAGCTGTTTGCTGAAAAAGGCCAGCGGGCGCCATTGTCCATCGAGCCATTGCTCCAGAACTCACCCGACCACCGTAGCTGAGGCTTCCACTGAGAGCTCCGTGTGGGCCTTCAGGCGTGGGTGCACCAGCAACGTTGCACTGGCGAGGGCTTCTTTCGTTGCCGTAGAAGCGTTATCCGCCTCTTCTGACCAGGATAAGGTCTTTTCCTTTGCGGCGAGAAGTGTGAACAGTGGGCGCATGGTACGGTTGGCACTGGGAATGAACCGATGGTAAAAAGTTCATCATCACCATGAACTCTTCCAGGCCTTTGAGGGTGGAAGGTCTGGGGAAATGTTGGACGGCTGCCACCTTCTCTGGTGCCGGAGCGGCCCCAGGAACTGCAGCGACTGCTTGCTGAACTGGCATTTGGCCGTGTTGGCCGTGAGGCTGAACTCTGCCAACCGGGCAAACGGTGCGGAGGTGGACATTGTGTTCTTCGTAGTTGCGACTGATGATAAGGATATAATCTAAGTAGATGAAATCAAAGTCCAAGTCCCTATCCACTGCGTCCATGAGGTGCTGGAAAGTCTGGGCTGCATTCTTTAACCCGAAAGGCATCCGGAGGAACTTGAAAAGGCCGAACGGGGTGATGATTGCAGTCTTTCCCACATCGTCGGGGTGCACTGGGATCTGGGGATATCCCCGCACTCAGTCGACCTTGCAAAAGAGCTGCATGTCGTGGAGGTCGGCTGAGAAACCTTGTATGTGCGGGACTGGATACCTGTCGGGGGTTGTGGCATTGTTCAGCCTTCAGTAATCTCCGACTTGGGGACCATGTGGAGCGGTGATGCCCAGGCACTGTCTGAATGCTGGACGATCCCCAACTCTTGGAACCTTGAAAACTCCTCCTTTGCCTGCTGTAGTTTTTCAGACGGCAGCCATCTGGGCTTACTGTGAACCAGGGTGCCTTGCATGGCAATGTGGAAAACTCATGTTGGGGGAAAACTGCATTGAAGCGTGGCTCCAAGATGGCGGGGAATTCATGGAGTATATCAGTGTACTTATCCCTGGCGGTGGCCATGGTGCCGATCTCGGGTCTGACAGCGTCCACGGTGTCCAAAAGCACGGAGTGGAAAGTGCGGGCGTTAACCAGCCTCTTGCTCTTCATGTCGACTAGCAAGCCGTGAATCCTTAGGAAGTTGGCCCCCAACAGCCCGGTTCCCACCGAGGCCGAAACAAACCTCCAGCGGAATTTTTTTTGCTGATCTGGATCTGCGCCCTGCGGGTGCCATAGGTCTTGATGGTGAAACGATTGGCCACCCGCAGGATTGGACCAGGAGATCGGGTGTGAGTCTCCAGTGCTGTAGGGGATAGGATGCTCCACTCGGCCCCTGTGTTCACCAGGAAACGCCGGCTGGTGGATTTATCAATGACATAAAGGAGGCTGTTTACGTGGCCAGCCGTCACAGCCATCAACGGCGGCTGGCCTGGTCGTTTCCCTGGAAGCTGCAGGGTTGGTGGCACTTACAGGCTTGCGCTCCTCAGCGCTGGTGATTAAAAACATTAGGTCGAATGGCTCTCTTCTGGCTTGTGCTTGGGGGCGGCTTGCGGTTGACTGGTTCCCGGCCTTGAAACGTGGTTGAGGGTTGCCTCATGCTCCCTCTTCATGCGCCAGAGGGCGTCTGCTCAGGCTGTGACCTTAAGTGGGTCTGCGAAATCCTCATCTGCTAGGAGCAGCTGGATATCCTCTGGCATTTGTTCGAGGAAAATCTGGCGGAAGAGGAAACAAGGCTTATGATCCTCTGCCAAGGCCAGCATTTCATCCATTAACTCTGACGGGCTGCGGTCCACAAGCCTGTCCAGGTGCAAGAGCCTGGAAGCCCATTGCTGGGGCTGAGGCCAAAAGTCCCCAGGAGCAGGTTTTTGAGGGCGGTATATTTACCCTCAGACGGAGGATGATGGATGTCCACCCTGGCAGCTGTGTCTTGATCCAGCGTGGTTACGAAGTGGTAAAACATCGTGGCGTCTGCTGAGATGTTTCTAAGGTGGAAATGCGCTTCCGCCTGCCCAAACCACGTCCACGGGCAATGGGTCCAGAAGGGGGGAAGCTTGATTGCCACGGCGTTAACCTCAGCCGAATCCATGACTTTGAATCCAGAAAGGCGTCTGGGCTCATCGGGGTCACCAGTGTGGCGCTCTGCGCAGTTGAAGAAAGCACAGCCACCATGTTGAAGGTAATTTAGCCTGTTCCCCTTTAAAGGCAGCTCTGGATCAGTCACCACGTGCGTGGTGATGTCATAATCATTGCCCGAGGCGCGCGCTGAGAGGGAGCTTTGAGTCATCTTCCCATGGCTGCCCCGCCACATGGCATTACATGCAGGGCCGGTTCGCCATGAGAGAGTGCACCACCACAGGCTATAATTTTCTGGGGCATACAACTTTCCCCAGATATGTTCCCTCTCCATCATCAACTCATCCAATTCATCTTCCACCCTACTTAATTCTATCCTCATTTATGCCCACACTATCTCTGCCATTCTTCCTGTTAGGATGGAGAGGGAACTCGGCATCTTGTCCAGTTTTTTAGCCATGTCTTCGGCTCTCCTCTCCACTGCCTGGAAGAGTCTCTCTTCCATGAGTCCCATGGCCTCCAGCACATCATGCAAGGAGGGCTCTGAGCCCTCCTCCCTGTGCCTTACCACAAAGTCCTTCTTAGGCCTCCTGGCGATCTTCCCGAGCTCCATTTTCGCTACTGCCATCTCCATCACTGTTGCGGACCCCATCGTCACCACTCCTGTTGCTACTGCTTGCCTTGCTGCCCGAACTGACGCTGGATCGCCTCGAGCCTGCAACTTCCCAACTCAGCTTGTTTCCATTTTTAAAAAAAAACTTTATTTAAAAGATAAGTAAAAAGTATCATACAATCTAAATATTCAAAGTAATTTTACAAAGATTTATATATAGAAAAACAAAACACAAACATAAAAAATTAAAAAAACAAATAAAAAAGAAAAAAAACAAATAAAAAAGAAAAAAACAAATAAAAAAAAGAAAAAAAACATAAAAAAGAAAAAAGCAAATAAAAAAGAAAAACACAAATAAAAAAAGAAAAAGAAAAAAAACAAATAAAAACCCTCGCCCCCTCCCTTCCACCCCTTCAGCTAGCACCTTAAGGGGAGCCAAAAATATAAATCATATATAAAATTTTTTTAAAATAAATGTTAATAACAGTTCAAAATACATCCAATTGCATATATTTCAAATACAGAGACCACTTATCAACAAAAAAAGAATAATTATCATGTAAATTATAAGTCACTTTTTCCATAACAATACAAGCTTTCAATTCATTATGCCAGCGTGTTATATTAATTTCTACATCATCTTTCCAAGTACTAGCAATACATTTACGCGCTACCGATAACACCAAACGTACAAAAGCAATTTGAACTTTATCCAAACCCATTCCCCTTAATGAATACAAATCTCCCAACACAAAAATCATTGGATCCAAAGGTAGTTTAAAATTATACAATTTTTGCAAAACTATTTTAATTTCTTGCCAAAATGGTTGGACTTTCACACAATTCCAAACAGCATGTAAAATGTACCAGTACATAAACCACATCTAAAGCAAGAATCCGAATTACTAAACTTTTTTTTAAAAACTTTTCCGGGGTTAAATACAATTGATGTAAAAAAATTATAATTGACCATACCATATTTACATTAGTCAATTTAATTACATTGTCCTGACACATGTTCGCCCAATCCTCTTCAGGAAAAGTAAAAACTAAATCATTCTCACATTTAAGTTTAGATTTTTCCCAATCTGGTTTATCCATATTGTCCTGTAATAAATTATACATAACTGAAACATAACCCTTCTTTGGTATAATAGAAGTCAAAGATTCAAATCTCAACAAAGTAGGTAAATACATCTCTCTACCATAATTATCTTTTACCAAAGCCCTAAGCTGATAATACACAAATAAAGAATTTGAAGGTATTTCAAATTGATCTCTCAAATGGATAAAAGAAAGAAATTGTCCCTCTACAAAACAGTCCTGTATTATCTTTATATCTTTAGAATTCCAAATCTTTAAATAACTATTAAACATTGAAAAAGGAATAAGCCGATTATTATTATGATGATGATGATAATGATAATGATGATGATGATGATGATGATAATGATAATGATAATGATAATGATAATGATAACAATAATAATAATAATAATAATTATGGTTATAAAATTGATAATTTATCTTTTGACCCTAAAATTTTATTTTTTTAATCCAAATCTTTAATAAATGTTCCAGTATTGGCATATCATATTCCTGTAATAAAATCAAATTCCAACAGAATATAAATTCACGCATCTCCGTTCTAGGTAGACATGATATCTCCACCTTAGCCCAACTAGGAAGTTGATCCAAATCCATCAGTCTACTGATAAACTTCAACTGAGCTGCCCCATAATAATTTTGAAAATGTGGCAGTTGTAAGCCACCTAATGCATATTTCCAAGTAAGTTTGTGCAATGCTACTTCAGCTAATTTACCTTTCCACAAAAACTCTCATACTGCTTTGTTCAAATCCTGAAAAAAACTCTTTGAAAGTAAACAAGGTATTGATTGAAATAAATATTGAATTTGAGGAAAGATATTCATCTTAATACATTAACATGTCCAATTAGAGTTAATGGGAGATCTTTCCATTTAGTTAAGTCTGCTTTAATCTGTCTCAATATAGATAATTAATTTAATTGATATAATGATTGATAGTCATTGTCCACAAACACACCTAAGTATTTGATTTTATTCGTCCATCTTAATTTTGTAATATTTTAAAATTCAGAATAATCTTGTACTCCAACTGGCAAAATTTCATTTTTATTCCAGTTAACTTTATATCCTGACAATTCTCCAAATTTCAATAAACACTCCTGTAACTGTTTCAACGATCTCTCAGGCTCTATCAAATATATCAACACATTGTCTGCAAATAGATTAATTTTATATTTTTCATCCTTAATCCTCATCCCTCTAATATCCTCATTTTGTCTAATGGCCTGTGCTAACGCTTCTATAGCCAATGCAAATAGGGCTGGTGACAATGGGCAGGCCTGATGAGTTGATCGAGTCAATTTAAAAGGTAAAGTTGTCTGTCCATTTGTCATCACCCTAGCAATCGGATTCATATATAAGGCCTTAACCTAACCAATAAAGAAAAGGCCAAATTTAAATTTCTCTAATACCTTAAATTTAAAAATCGCATTCAACCCTATCAAAAGCTTTTTTGGCATCTAGTGCAACTACCATAGGATGATTAGGTTGCCACCGATATGCATTGATCAAAGTAAGGCCCCCCCGCCCTACTGTCTGATTCCCCCACCCTGCCGACCTCCCCTCCCCAGTAGGGCAGGGGCTGTCAGACAGTGGGGTGAGTGGCAACTATTGGGCAGCGGGAAATGGTCTTAAGGGCAGTGGGCAGGGGTGGCCAGCGGGAGAACGCTGTGGCAGGGGCAGCTATGCGGACTGTCACAGCCCAGCTGGCTGCTCCTGCACCAGGGCCGCTCTCTGCTGCTCAAAATGTGGCATAGTAATGGCGGTCTTCCCTACCCATAAACTCCCACGCAGCTGGAAACACAGGCTGGAGCGTCCAGTCCGGGATGGGAAGGATCTGAGAGTAGGTCAGTGGAACGAGCTAGTTTATTGGTTAGCACAGTCCGGAAGGGTGAAATGGCCTGTTTCTCTGTGCGGTAACATTCTATGGTTCTAAGGGGAAATTGAGTCAGGAGGAAAAAGATGACCTACAGGGTGAGGTTGGAGGGTAATTACTGAAAACAAAGGCTACAAGTACTGGAATCAGATAAATAAGGAAGTGATCAACTAAATTGCCCTTGAATGTCAGAATTCTTCTAAGTGTGGTAATAGTGATAGATTTTGGGCTTTCTTGGCTGGTAAAAGATGGGGAGGCTGCAGGTTTCAACAAAGCTTCTAATCGAACATATTTCTCGATGTTGGCTTGTGTACAAGGCAGTTTAGCTTTGTGCTTATAGCAGCTTTGCTGAGGAAAAATGGAGAAAGGTATTCCATTAGTGGTGGCTGGGTAGAAGAGTCAGCTTGATTAGATCCAACATTCATTTTGCCTTTTCTTTATAATGATCGAAATGCTCCAAGTATCTTTTTTGTTTGTCTACTCTAACATTTTTATTGAATAGAAAGCGGTTTAAAGTCTTTTTCCCTTTCTCTTCCTGTCCCCAGGCTACCAGCAAACGAGGCAAAGTGACCTTCCATTCAGCAGAAAAATTCATCATTGCAACAGGTGAAAGACCTCGTTATTTAAACATACCAGGCGATAAAGAATACTGCATAACCAGGTTTGCTTCCTGTCTATCAGCTGTTTATGTAGCTGTATGGGGGAGGGATGGGTAAAACGAAGGGAATAATTGTGATAGGGTGGAACCAAATGGATTATGGAGTAGCTACCCAATTTAGTCAATTTATAATGTATTGTGGTGAGATTGAGGGATAGGGCAGACTATATAAATGGAAGAAATAAAACTGAGCCAAAACAATGACAAGCAGAAATGACCTGATCTAATGCAGATAGGAAGAGAGAATTGGCTAAAGTTGGAAAATTCAGTTTTAAGTCCAGAAGGCTGCAAAATGATCAGAGAGAAGGAGTGCTCTTCAAATTTGGATTGAGCTTTGTTGTAATAGTACAGACAGAAAGACCACAGTGGTCGGTAACCAGAAGCTTGGGGGAAGGATGTGCCTTTTCAGAAAGGTAGAAGGTACATCAATGTGGCGAATAATCAGTTCAAGCCCAAACTTGAATAATGATTGAACAAGACAGAAAGGTCATGAAAGTAAAGTATTCTTATTGATTCTCATTTGCTTTCATTTCTTTTGTTTCCACAGTGATGATCTCTTTTCATTGCCTTATTGCCCAGGGAAGACTCTGATTGTAGGTGCTTCTTATGTTGCACTGGAATGTGCAGGATTCCTTGCTGGCCTGGGATTGGAAGTGACTGTCATGGTACGCTCAATTCTTCTGAGAGGATTTGACCAAGAAATGGCAGTGAAAGTAGGAGAGCATATGGAATCTCATGGTGTGAAATTTCTGAAGAGATATGTGCCAACTAAGGTAAGACACAATGTATTGGTTGTCCTATTGTTTGTAAAATTTGAAATGGTTCCAAAATCCATGAAGTAGGATTTCTAATCAGAAGTCTTTTTTTAATATTGCTCAAAATGATAAGGGAGCTGGAGATCTGAAATTAAAATATTGGAAGTGATTGTTAGACTGCATTTGTTATGAGAGTAGTGCTTTTGGTACCGCCAGTGGGCTGATATCGCCTCAAACCGTGCATCTTGGCGCCTCACAGTTCGGCGGGCAGCAACCTCCTTTGAAGAAGACCGCAGAGCCCACCTCACTGACAAAAGACAAAGGAGGAAAAACCCAACACCCAACCCCAACCCACCAATTTTCCCTTGCAACCGAAGCAACCGTGTCTGCCTGTCCCGCATCGGACTTGTCAGCCACCAACGAGCCTGCAGCTGACGTGGACATTACCCCTCCATAAATCTTCGTCCGCGAAGCCAAGCCAAAAAGTGCTTTTGGTCAAAAGAATGATCTCTTGAAGAATTAACTGCCTTTTCACACTTGATGCTTGGCCAATTGAGTGTTTTCAGCAGTTTTGTTTTCCCCACAGTTTCAAAATTTAAGTTCTTTTTTTAAATGTAGCAAGTTTTTTTGTATAAAATACTGTTAGTTCAAAGTAATGCATTGGTAAGAGATCTTATTAAATGTTGGGACAGGTTTGAGGAGCAAAGTTGAGGACACTTCTGCTTCTGATTTGTATGTCTGAAAGCAGGAAAGTGGAAAATCCAGTTGGCATTGTTTCCCTTCAAACTGCCTTACTCTGGGAAGGTGACTGACATATGAATATGATGGCTATTGAACTTCTGTGTTTTCCTCTTGACAGTTTGTTCCTTTAATTTCCTATTTATTAAAAAATGACAGAAATTAAGATTATATAACACTGAAATGTAGAAAAATACTCTACACTGTGTCCAAAAGTACACTATAATAATTTTCCTGAAGACAAAGTTAGCATTATTTCTAGGAACAGTCAGCAAGTTGGCAGCATATACGGAAAAGGAGAATGTTTTGCGGACCCCATCTGCCCTGCTGAATGTTTCCAGCATTTACTGTTTAAATTTCATATCTACAGATTCTATTTTTATGAATCTCATCTAGCATTATAATGTCATTTGTATACAATTTCCTTGAGTCCCAGTGTGATGTGCAATTTTCCTTTCAGATTGAACAGCTGGAGGCTGGAACCCCTGGAAGAATCAAAGTAATTGCAAGGTCCACAACAAGCACAGAGATCATTACTGGAGAATACAATACCGTGAGTATAATCTGTTTGTTTTATTCTGAGATACCTAACAGCTTGTATTGAAACAGGATACTGATGTTTACTAATCTGTAAAATAATTATTTTTTCACATAAATGTATGTCATCCTCTAAGTTTACACTGGGCAGTTGCATGGTGTTAGGTCTGCTTTGTTCATGAATGAGTGAGACAAACACCAGGCTGAGTCGAAATCAGGGTTCTTTGTTCTTTATTACCGGATTGTAACACTTGCGACTAACCATGTTAGTCGGAGAATGCATTCTGCCGTTATCAGCAAAATGGTGATTTTTTATACCCTTGGATATGTGCTTAGAACATCATCATATCATTACTTGTCCAATGACTAAAACTGTTGCTATCCTTTCCCTGCTAGCTTCCTGCCTCTCAATCCATCAATGTCTCTCTTATCTTGTAAGTACAAGGATGCATTCACATCTTGTTACAGCCCTGCACATTCCCATCTCATGATGTTTTACCTAACAGGAGTACAAGGACACCTCCCCTTCTTGTTACAGCCCTGTACAGGGTAACTCCTTACACATTCCCATCTCATGATGTTTTACCTTACAATCCCATGGTCAGTAGTCATTTGTGTACAGTCTGTTCTCCTGTTTGGGATTAGTTAATTCCAAACTGCCCCATAATTGAAAAGAGAAGATAAGATGGCAGATCAGGGATTTTTATAATGATAATTCCACTTTGCATTATTTTAAAAAAAGGTTGTACTACTACTTCACCTGTGTGCAGAGGCATTTCATTTAATAAAATGCAAAAGTAGTCTGAAACCATTCAATTGTTTTAAAAGAATGAAAGTGAGACCAGTTTGCTGTGCGGATGTTACTGTAAAGTTGGTTTGAATTTGGCTTTTCTTAAGTGGAATACAGTAAAATCCCTGTTATCCGGAATTCAAGCAACTGGCAAAAAAGGAAAACAAAAAAATAATTTAATAATATAAAAATGTAAATTAAAGTTTAAAATTGAAAAAGTAAACGTGCTCCGAAGCAGCACATAAACCCTTGGTAAAGATGGGAGAAAATATTCAGCCATCGGAGCGCCCCGGTTGTGCCCTGCCTGCAGCAGCTGTTGGAATAAAGTTATGTTTGAGTAAAATGATGTCGCCCAGGATGAAGAGCCGGCCAATGGTGCTCGATGCTGGGGAGACTCTCAAGTGTCTCGCTATCACTGCCTATTAAGAGTCTTTATTAGTATATTAGTAAGGCTTTATCTGTAAAATTGGGGGGGGGGGTTAATTATGACAGCAACACTGTTACCAGCATCAGCAACTGACCAGGGTTCAAATTTAAATTTTGTAAATGATTAAAATGAACTTTACATAATGTGGACAACAATATTGATTTTTGTTTACATTGTTTTACTTTTTGTCTTTTCAGCTCTTGATTCTTGTTGCAGGTGTACTAGGTATTGTAAGAGTGTGTCTTAGGCAACCAGAAAATTTTAAATTCATGAATAATAATCAAAAAGTAATTTGATACTTTTTGCAAAGAACGCTCAGTTTTCATTGGCAGAGAACTATAGAACATAACAGCATAGAAAACAGGCCTTTTGGCCCTTCTAGCCTGTGCCAAACTATTATTCAAGATGGCGTGACAGCTTAAACTCGTAGTTCAACGTTTTGCAAACAGTATACTTGACTATTTTCCATTAAACTCTGAAATGTAATTACTTCACTAGTTTGGAAGTAAATCCAATCTGACTGAATGTTGTAGATGGAGTAGGGACCGTAAACTATCCTGGGAGTAAACTGATCAGTCAGTGTTGAACAGCATAGAAACTGATCATTGAGCCCAACATGCCTATGCTACCAATCATGTCTGTCGATGCTAAATTCCACTTGCCTGCGTTAATATTATATACATCTATGCCTTGTTCATTCAAAACCTGTCAAGATGCCTCTTAAAATGTACTGTTTTCCCTGTGACCGGATTCCAGATAATGACCCTTTGCATGGGAAAAAGTTATCCCTCAGATCCTCTTTAAACCTCTTTCCCCTCTCCTTAAACTTATGGATTCTGGTTTTAGTCACCCCTTTAATAGGGAGCTGACTCATTATCTACTCTATCTATGCCTCTTATAATTTTATATACCTCAATAATAGGTCTCAGCCTCCTTTAATCTATGAAAAGCAGACCTATCTTATCTGACACATTATCCTCCAGCACTTCTGCCAACATTAGTGTGACCTCCACCACTAGCTACATCTTCTCCTCTCCATCCATATTCAATTTTCCCAAGAATGTCTCTGAGACCCCCAATGGGCTCTTCAATCCCTGCCAATCTTTCTACCCCTTTAGGCACTACACTAGTCAGAAGCTTCCAATCTGAAAAGCAACCTTCCATTATCACCTTCTTTGTCCTACTACCAAGCCAATTTAAAAAAAAAAAAAAAAAAATTTCTAACTCACCTTGGTTCCTTTGAGTTCTAATCTTCTGGACCAGCCTACTATACAGGACTTTTTAAAGGTCTTGCTAAAGCATGGAGATAGTCTATGGTCTTGCTCTCATTAATCCTCTTGGTAATCTCTTTTTAAAAAAAATAAATAATTTGAGCTCCCATACATAAAACCATGTTGACCACCTTAAATCAGTCCTTAATTTTGCAAATGCAAATAAATTCTGTCCTTCAGAATCCTTTTAATAATTTTTACACCACTGATTTAGGCTTATTAATCTGTAATTTTCTGGATTATTCCTGTGCCCTTAAAAAAAAATCTGCTATACAGCAGATTTCTAGTATCTTGTATGTGACTAACAAAGATGCAAAAAATCTCTACAAAGACCCCATCAATCTCCTCTCTTACTTCCCTATGATACGCCTGGCCTGGCCAGACCTCAGGGATTTATCCACTTTTATGCATTTCTGAACCTTCAAAACTGCTTCCCTTGCAATGTTGATATGTTTCCTCTCCTCAACTCACCAACTTCTATTTTAGTTATATTTTAATTATTAACAAATAACAACTTTATTCTTTAGGTGTTAATTGCTGTGGGACGTGATGCTTGCACCAAATATCTTGGCCTAGAGAAAGTTGGTGTTATTATCAATGAAAAGTAAGATTTTTTTTAAAGTTCCATAAAAGTAATTGAAGTGTCTGCAAATGGTAGATGTATTGTGAAATGCAGGAGATAAATGTAAAAGATAGTTTTCTTTTAACCCACTCATGTTCAATAGACATTTTGTAATTTTGCTGATAATTCTGAGAATTATTTCCTGTTTTGCTTTTATCTTTAATGAACACTACTGATACTAGATGACAACCTGCTGTTTATAATGCTGGCATTCCACATAGTATCTAGCCCATTCTTACTGGATTAGAGGAAACTGATATAGAGATTTTGTACTGGAGTTGAATTTAAAAAAAAGAGACAATAAAATATCAATGCCCTTTGTTTTGTATTGAGCAATTGACTCAATTCTGAGATCCCTCCAACAAAGGTAAAACCCTGTATGCTCAGTCTCAGTATGTACTCCACTACACCAACTAGGCTATTTTCTTGTTAAAAACATAACCAGGAATAGGTGTGTAGGTAGCCAGAAAATGTGGGTGATGCCACATTATGCTTTTGGTTTGTATTAATCAAAGAGAAGAAAATAGAAGATAGTGTTCGGGGAGGAGTACATTAGAAGTCTTGAGTATGTCACAAGGTGGAGGTTTTATGAAACATACAAGGGTTGATTAATCCCTAGGGAGGATGAAGAAAATATAAGATTGCTATAGGAACCGGGTGTGAGGGTGATCTGGCTGCAACATCTGTCACCCCATTGATCGCTTGGAATGATTCGGCTGATCTGGCTGGCTAGGCAGGCATCACCCTTCACAGGTCCACGTGCGTCCCTCCTGAAGCTCAGCGCTCAATCACAGAGGATGGCCCCCTAGAAGAGGACTCCTCTGCCGGTCTAGGGTATATGACGTAGCTAAAAGGAATGTCTAAACCTCAAAGATTGCTATAAGAAGCAAGGGAAAAGAAAGCTGGGGCCTTATGGAGACGTTAAGAATTTCTTTGCTGCAGGCAATTTACCAGAAGATAGTTCTGGAAGATGGTTACTGTTGTCCCTTTATTAAGGGCAGCAGGCTTAAACCAGGCAACCATAAACTGTCAGTGGTAATGCTGTCAGTGCTAGGGAAATGATTAGAGAAAATCCAGTGATAGTATTTGTGTTCATTTTGAAGGGAAGGACTGATTATGGGTATTCTGTATGAACTTTATTGAACAGTACAGCACAGTATGGGCTCTTCAGTCCATAATGTTATGCTGATCTTGAAAACCTACTCCATATCAATCTAACCCACCCACTCTCTATTTTTCATACAGCCATATGCCAAAGAGTGTTTTAAATGTCCCTGTTGTACCAGTCTCCTCCTCCACCCAAGTAGAGAAATGGAGGGTTATGGGTATTTGTTATGCAAGGATTAGATTATTGTGGAATAAATTTATGTAGGTCAGCATAAAATAGTGGGCTGAATGACCTGTACTCTCTGCTCTAATGAGGACAAATGGTATTGGTGTAGATAGGGCAAAATGTCAAAGTGGATGTGATGGTTCGAAGCATCTGTTTCTATGCAATACTGAAGGAAAGTTCCACTGTTGTGCGGAGAGAGTAAAAGGAATGTCTAATTTCCTTGTCATCTTCACATCTCTATTGCCAGCTCAGAATGTTTCTGATTTCTAACCTGGCCAAATTCTGATGAAAAGTAATCAATGCAAGTAGGCTCCTTCTGCCTTTTTTTTTTTTGTTGCCTCATCTCTCTGACCTGCACCCAGTCCATAACCCTCCATACCTCTCCCATCCATATACCTGTCCAAATTCTTTTTTTCTTCTTAAATGTTAAAATTGAGCCTATACTCCCACTATACTCTGTGTGAAGAAGGTTCTCTCTCATGTTCCCCCTAAATTTTTCCCCTTTCTTGACCCATGTCCTCTGGTTTGTATCTCAACTATCCTCAGTGGGAAAAAGCTTATATACATTTACTGTCTATCCCCCTCAATTTTAAATACTTCTATCAAATCTTCCCTCGACTATTTTAAAGTATTGCCAATTTTATTTGGTGGTTAAAACTTATAAAATATTCCAAAAAAAATTCCCCTCCTTTTTTCTATGCTCTAGGGAATTAAGATCTAACCTGTTTAACCTTTCCCTGTAACTCAGTTCCTGAAGTCCGGGTAACATCCCAGTAAATCTCTGCACTCTTTCTATATTATTTGATATCTTTCCTGTAGTTAGATGACTAAAACTGCACACAATATTCCAAATTTGGCCTGACCAATGTCTGATACAACTTTACCACAACACCCCAGCTCCTATACTCAATATTTGGATTTATGAAGGCCAATATGCCAAACGCTCTCTTTACAACCCTATCCACCTGTGATGCCACTTTCAGGGAATTATGTATCTGTATTCCCAGATCCCTCTGTTCTACTGCATTCCTCAGTGCCCAACCATTCACTGTGTGTGTCCTTTCTTGATTTGTCATTTCAAAATGCAACACTTCACACTTCCCTGCATTAAATTGCATCTGCTGTTTTTCAGTCCCGATCCCTCTGCAAGTTTTGAAAACCTTTTTCGCTGTCTACAACGCCTCCAATCTTAGTGTCATCTGCAAACTTGCTGATCCAATTTACCACATTATCATCCAGATAATTGATATAGATGACAAACAACAATAGTCTCAGCACTGATCCCTGAGACACACCACTAAATCGCAGGCCTCCAATCTGAGAAGCCACTACTCTCTGGCTTCTCTTGCCCAGCCATTGTTGAATCCAGTTCACTACTTCACCACTTGGGACCTTGTCAAAGTCCTTACTAAAGTCCACGTAGACAAAATCCATAGTCTCTTCTTCATCAACTTTCCTGTTAACCTCCTCAAAAAAAACTCCAAGATTGGTTAAACACGAGCTATCACACACAAAGCCTTGTTGACTATCCCTAATCAGTTTCTGGCTATCCAAATACCGGTAATTGTATATCTGATCGCTTACAGCACTTTCATATAATTTACCTTCTCCTGACATCAGGGTCACTGGTCTATAATTTTCAGAGTTACTTTTGGGGCCTTTTTTTTAAACAATGGAACAACATGAGTTTCCTTCCAATCCTCTGGCACCTCACCTGTGGCTAAGGACATTTTAAATATTTCTGCCAGAGCACCTGCAATTTCTACATTAGCTGCCCTCAAGGTTCAAGGAAATATCTTGTCAGGCCCTGGGGATTTATCCACCCTTGCTTGCTTTAAGACAACAAGCTCTTCCACTTTAATCTGTATAGGTCTCATGATTTCACTTTTTTTTTCCCTTACTTCCCACAACTCTGCCCATTCCCTGAGTGAATATTGATGAAAAGAAAGTAATTTAAGATCTCCCCCATCTCTTTTGGCTCCATACAAAGCTGACCATTCTGATCTTCAAGAGGACTAATTTTGTCCCTTACTATCTTTTTGCTCTTAATATAACTGTTGAAATCCTTAGAATTTTGCTTCACATTGTCTGCCAAAGCAACCTCTTGTTTTCTTTTTGTCTTCCTGATTTCTTTCTTGAGGTTTTTTTTGAATTATTTATACTCCAGTACCTCATACCACAGAAAAAAGTTATATAATTGGTAATACCGTCTTCAATTGGTAATACCATCTTCAAGCAACACCTGAGAAAATTATGGACATGGAAGATCCCAGGGGATAACACCAGAAACCAGATTAATTACATGCTTAGAAGGAGAAAGTATAGAAATGCTCTGAAATCATGGAAAACATATCCGGGTACAGACTGCTACTATGATCTTGTGCAAATAATCAGTATGATGTACCTGAGACTTAGAAAGCTTAAAAGACCAAGAGTCGAGCAAAGCTGAATTTAGGACTTTTGAGAAAAAACTAGTGACCTCAAAAATGAATTCCAAATAACAGTGAAGAACAAATTCAAGGCTCTACAAAACATCACTATTATAGAATAGTAATGGAAAAAACCTCAGAGACAACATTGCACAAGAGGTGATTCCCAAAGAACAGAAAAAAAAAAGAAATGGATGACAGAAGAAATTCTGAAAATTATGGAACAAAGAAGAAAATGTTAGGAAAATGAACAAGCCTACGTATCCTTGCATGCACAGATAACAACCAAGTGCAAGGAAGAAAAAGAAGCATGGCTTAAGGACAAATATGAATTAATAGAGCAATTGCAGAAGACCAACAGTAAACGTGTGCACAACGAGATTAAAGAGATCACAAATTCAAAGAAAAGTGGGGTAAGAACAGGATGTATAAAAGCAAAAGATGGGTCTACAACGATGAGGGCCCAGCAATAATGAAAGAAGAAGTGGAACATGCTATGAAGAAAATGAAAAAGGAAATCATCAGGACTAGATAACATTTCGGTTGAACTGTATGAAGCACTAGAAGATTTTGGTGTAGAGAAATTATCAATCATATTGAATAGAATATATAACAGTGGCAAAGTACCAGAAGACCTTTTAAAGACCGTATTCATTGCACTGCCAAAGAAAATGGGTGAAATAGAGTGTGGATGACACAGAACAATTAGTTTAATGAGTCACCTCACAAAAACTCGACTTAGAATCTTCCTGCTCAGAATAAGAAACAAAATTAAACCAGATATCGGTGAAGAACAATGTGGCTTTGTCGAAAGCAAGGGATGATCAAATGCCATTTATATTCTCAGGAATATTATCGAAAGGTCAATGGAAGTACAAGACCTATACTTCTGTTTCACTGACTACACAAAAGTCTTTGGAACAGTGAAACACCAAGTCATCATGAAAATGCTTAAAAGATATTACTATCAACAGAAAAGATCTAAGAATAATCAGGAATCTCTACTGGCAACAGTGTGCAGCCGTACAGATAGACAATGAGGTTGGTGAATATCAGCCAATAAAACGAGGAGTCGGACAAGGTTGTTCTATCACCAGACCTGTTCTCCTTTTACAGTGAAAACATCATGAGAACCATACAAGACGTACCTAGAATAAGTACAGGAGGACACAGTATCAACAACCTTCGCTATGCAGATGATACAGTACAAATAGCAAACAGTGAAGTAAATTTACAGAAATTAGTATCTACCATTGACACAGAACAAAAGACTTGGCCTAACTTTAAACAAAAAGAAAACTGAAGTAATGGTAATATCAAAGAAAACTGAGATTCCATATTGTAGGATCATATTGGGAAATGGAATCCTGAAACAAGTTCACAACTTTAAGTACCTTGGCACCACAAAAGGCCTCTCTCCTCTATTTTAACACTTCCAATTTAGTAACTTTGAATATTTATTATCTATATTTTGTATTTATTATTTTTATTAATTATGTATGCCATGTATTTTTTTTACAAAAGTACCTGTTTGGCTACTGCAAGTAAGAATTTAGGTGCAGAAGTACATTGTACAATGTAAATAACAATAAACTCATCATTATCGTGCCTTGATCCCAATTTTGATCCAACTGTGGGTCAGTGTTAATTGGTGAGTGATTCTCTTCCTTAATTTTCAAAGCCTTTCTACAACACATCAGAAATAAGACAGAATATTCTTCATTAACTGGATGAGTACAGCCTCATTAACATTCAATCTTAATATCATTAGTGTAAAGTGGCCTTTGTGATTAGCAGTTTAGTTAACACAATAAATATTGCTTCCTTCTCCACACGTGTACCACATATAAGATGCTATTTGAACATCAAGGAATGCAACTATCTGTATTTTCCCTCCAATTAAACTTAATATCATGACTTGAAAATGCACTTCAATCTTGTGTTGTTGCATCTAAAGTCAGGAGTTTCTTTTGCAATGGTAAAGTTTGACTACAGTGGTTGAAGGAAGAGGCTGATAAACACCTTCATGGACAATTAGCGACGTATGATACATGCTGGCCTTCCATAAACATCTGATGGTAATAAAAAATCATATTAAATTTGGCTTTTAAACTTCTTTCCTATCCAATGCCCTTGATAGTTTACAAGGTTTTCAGTTTATCTTGGGGGGTGTAGAATGTGAGGGAGTGAGTTAAGAAAGTACAAGTACAGAATTAAATGGAAAGGTAAGAAATGATTAAATTGTAAGTATGCTCCTACTGAACACTTGATTGTTTCTAGGGATTTTTATTAGCTTTGCGAAAAAGATTTTTTAATGCTGAAATATGCATTTGTTGTGTGGCTATTTGCCAATAATTATACTTCAATATAAAACACCTGTGAATTAAAAATTGTGCCAAGAAGAACCTGAAGAGGATCATGTATTTTTTAAAAAAAGCTTTTCTTTAAACTTGTTCTGCTGCATTTTGTCCCAATATATTCAGCAGGTTTTTTTTGCTATTCTTATAGAATATAGAATGTTTTATATATGGCAGAACAAGGATTTTGAAAGGGAATAAATGTAAAATGTCTTTAAATAAAGTTCTGTATCATGAAATGTCTTGATAATTTTGGAGTTGAGGAATGAGGATTTTTTTGGTAGTTGCAGTTTTATTTTGGCTTTAGTACATAGAACAAATACAGCCCTCAATGTTGACCCATATATTCCTTCCTTAAAAAAAGTACTAAACACTCTCTACCCTGAAACCCTCTATTTTTCTTTCATCCATGTGTCTAAGAGTCTCTTAAATGCCCCCAATGTTTTGGTCTCCACCACCATCCCTGGCAAGGCATTCCCACAACTCTGAATCTTTTTTAAAAAAAAACCTTACCCCTGATGCCTCCCCTAAACTTCCCTCCCTTTACTTTGTACATGTCCTCTGGTGTTTGCTGATCCTGCCCAGGGAAACAAGTACTGGCTGTCCATCCTATCTACGCCTCTCATAATCTTGTAGACCTCTAACAAGTCTCCTCTCATCCTTCTATGTTCCAAAGACACAAGTCCTGGCTTTGCTAACCTTGCCTCTTAAGACTTGTTTTCCAATCCAGGCAACATCCTGGTAAATTTCTTCTGTACCCTCT
Organism: Narcine bancroftii; assembly: GCF_036971445.1. Classification (NCBI taxonomy): domain Eukaryota; kingdom Metazoa; phylum Chordata; class Chondrichthyes; order Torpediniformes; family Narcinidae; genus Narcine; species Narcine bancroftii. Next base: position 51,799,046 of record NC_091473.1, read on the forward strand.
CCATAGCTTCCACATCCTTTCTATAATGAGGTGAACAGAACTGAACACAATACTCTCTTACCAGAGATTTGTAGAGTTTCTTTAGTTTAGAAAGCCAAAAGTTTTTTTTGATTGTTGCATTGTTTTACTATTTGCTAGAAATGGGAAAATCTTGGTGGACAATGAAGAAAAGACCAATGTACCCTATATTTATGGTATAGGGGATGTTATTGATGGCAAATTGGAACTGACACCGGTTGCTATTCAAGCTGGGAAGTTGCTGGCACGCAGACTCTACTCTGGTTCCACTCTGAAGGTAAGATGGTGCTTGTTAATGCACAATTGGTATGATTAACATCTGTCCTAATGCTCATTTGGTTATGTCAAGTAAATGTTAAACAAAACACTCATTTCTAACAAAACACTCATTTCTGAGCTCAATCAGCCTGAGATTCTGAGAGCATGGAGACAGTGTGTGAATAGTTTCCTCAGCTTTAAGTTTGTGATCCTTAAGCCCCTTTCACACTTTCATTCCACTAAATTGGCTGTTCAGTGTCCTGGGATAGGAATTGACCACTCCTAACTGGGTCACTGAATGCTTTCACAGTTGCAAGGAGCCATCCCTGGGGATAGGACTGTTCTACCTTCTACTGGTGGCGTCATGACACTGAGTGTGATGGTGGACCTGCCCTAAGTCCTTATCAATATATTATGATCTTATATTTGAACAAAATTAATCATGCATAATTAAGCACAGTAGGAGCCCTTCAGCCCATTGTTGTTGTACCAACCTATATAACCCTTTATAATGGACCTTTAGTGCAAGCAATAAATAGCAATAGCGGACAATTTTTAAATAGGGTGGGAAAGTTGGTAGTGCTTTAGCACACAATTTATCTAGTGTGGGAAAGTTTGGAGTGCTATAGCGCACAAGTTAAACAGCGTGGGACTGTTGGTAGCACTATCACATACAATTTACAAATAGCATCGGGGGGGGGGGTGTCCTCCCAGAATTCCATGCGGCAGAGAAAGGGCTGTATGCATGGAGCATTCATAGAGGGGTTTATCTGCCACACAGCATTCTGGGAAGTCAGGTTTGCCATTGCCTTTTCCCCACGGTCTTTATAAATTGTACACTATAGTGCTACCAATTTTCTCACACTGTTTAAAAATTGTCTGCTATTGCTATTTATTTTTTCCTCCTCTCTCTTCCTCCACCCCTCCCCCCCCGCGACTTTCCCATGGAAAAGTTTATACCTTTATTTTAATCTTCCTGCACTCACACAAAAACTTGGGTCATTACAATCCCACAATGCAATTACCCATTTCACGCTTGCCGGAGTCTGCAGATGCTGGGGATTGTACTAGGGGCTGAGGCTGTCAATCCCCAGCGTGAGATGATGTAATCTGATGCCGGCATTGAGCTGATTTTGCTTTCTCATGAGGCACTTTAAATTAATTCCTGGGATCATTTGCAAGTATGAAAGGGGCTTCTGTGAGAGCAGTGTTAAGTCTTTATCTCCTGTGTGACCAACAGAAAAAAACAGGTCAAGGACATTTCTTACTCCAATAATAAATTGCTGTAACATCCAACAAAATTTCAGAGGTAGAGCTCACACTAACCTGTTCCACACAAATGGACAGTTTTTATTGAACAGGAGTGCATGTGCGCGTGCATATTACATATTAGTTTAAGGCTGAAGGAGAGAAGTAGTGAGGTTTGTAAGGAAGTTATAGAGCATGGTTGAGAATGGAGTAACAAGAAATGGAGATCTTAAAGAAATGTAGGGAAGGTAAGCATTACTGATAGGAGATTAAGGAGATATTTTTCACCAATACTAGGAATGCTTATATTTTGGTTCTGAGTGTGATAGAACAGATTAAGATGTACCTTTGTCATGTGACCAGTCTGGTCTATGGTATGAGGCACCATTTTGAATTGAGAGCTATAGCCCTTTGGCCACTGTTTATGGGAATGGGCTGAGAGGTGAAGGAACCAAATTTGTCAAATATTTTAAAGTTGAATTATTTTAAAAATGAAATATAAATATTTAATGTACTTTATCAGTAATCTCTGATAATCTGGCATACACAGAATATGAGGGATGAATTAAATTTTATTTATATTAATATCTCAGCCCTTGTCTGACTCACTTTTTATCAGGTGTTATACAGTATAATGAATATTCCAGTGAAATGGTTGAAAAAGCGTGGGATCTAGTGAGTTGGAATGAAGCAAACATTGTCTCTTGGTAGTTTTGAATATTTTGAGTCAATAATTGTAGAAATTGGCAAAAATGCAACTTAGTGTACTGTATTGTTTCTCAATATTGAAAACTAAAATTACGCTGAATAGTGGCATGTAGTGCATTAGTTTGCTTATTCATTTTTCAGTGCGACTACGTCAATGTATGCACAACAGTCTTTACACCTATGGAGTATGGATGCTGTGGGCTGTCTGAGGAAAGTGCAAAAGCATGTTATGGCGAGGAACATATTGAGGTAGGAATCAGATACATTTTCCCAGTTAAATGGAAACATTGTTTCATAGCTTCTGTACAGCAACCTGAATCTCATTTCTTATTGCTATTGAACTGCTAATTTTAATTAAGAAAATGAGATCTCATTTATTATAAACTCCTTTCTGTGCAGCTATTAATGCTAGTATTTGATCAGTGGGATGCTTGGTTGCTCTTCCAGCAACTTCATTCTGGCCCTCATCCAGCTTTGGAACTTTAGCCCAGCTTGAGCAAGGGCTGATCTTTCAGTTGCTTCTAAAAGAAGTCAAAATCTTGAAAAAGAATGTTGCTCTTATTCTATGTTCTTGAAAGGCTTTTGTAGTGAAGTCGGGTGAATAATATATGATGCCTGACTTATTCTTTATAACTAGGACATTTTGGTGCCTCTGAATTGTATTCCAGATCACCAAATAACCCTCAACTTTGATGTGAGGGATCCAATGAGAATGGTTTAAAATATCAAAAAAAGTTGGTTTGCTACTTTGTTTGAAACCATCTTGCCATTTACTTTCCAAGTAATCATCCCATGCCTCAAGGTTATTTTAGCAATGTATAATGGTTTGGTTGTTTCCTGTTACTGGACTAGAAGAATGTCTTGTGACTTTCAGTTGGAAAAAAACATTTGTGAAGGAGTAAACATGGAGGTTTTCCATTGATACTCCCTACTGAAAAGCCTGGTGCTCTAAATTTGAATTGAAAATGCTCTTTTGAACGGGGAGAGGGATGAAATTTAGTTATTCCTTATGCTATTCCCTGTTACTTGGAATTCCAATATAATGCTGCCTAGCATCTCTAATCCCAGCAGCATCCTTGCCAATCTTCTCTGAATCCTCGAGTTTATTCACATCCTTCCTATGGTATGGCAACCAGAACTGTATAGAATATTCTAGCAGTGGTGACCCCAATGTCATGTACATTTGCAATGTGACGTCCCCAACTCTTGTGCACATTGGCCCATCTGATGAAGGCAAGCATGCGAATGCTTCCTTCACCATCCTGTCACTAATTTCATGGAACTATGTACCTGCAGCCCTAGGTCATTGTGTTCTACAACATTCAGCAGGCTCTGCTATTCACTGTGTATTCCTGCCCTGGTTTAACTTCCCAAAATAAAGCAACTTGTATTTATCATGGAGAGAGAGAGCCAGTTATCAATGGAAGGGAAGGTTGGGGAATGTGCAAGTTTGCCCATCTCTGGATGATTCCAAGGATCAATATGTAAATGAAGCAAAGGGGACAAAGGTTGATGACCTGGCAAGTCCAGGGCAATGAATGTTGGGAAGGATTGCCATTGGTTATGACTGGATAGATAGATTCAAGAAATCCCACTGAACTGGGTTGTTCAGGAGGGGCATTGATGGGTGCAGGTGTGTTTGATTTCACTAAAAAGACAGCAGGTGAACTGGATGGGTTGAGTAGCATTAGTGGGAGAAAAAGAATGGTCATTGTTTTGGGTCGATTTTTTTTTACTTTTTTTTCCCCCCTCCCCCCCCCAGGCAATTTCATTGATGCAGTAAGTGGTAAGCTGATGAGGTGAAGGGATTATAACACCATTGGTGCTGAGCTGGGAGAAGTATATTGTGGTCAAAGACAAGGGACGTTACAGATTGGGTAGTGGCTTGACAAGGGGAAAGGACATAAGTTGGAATCCATCGCATGTGTGTTGAATGCTGCCTATTTCCTCCTGTGCTGAGTTGGAGAAGGTGAAACATCAATAGAATTTGATATCTGGGAACCCTGCTGGGATGTGAGATACATACTGGAAGGAATGTTGGATATTATCAATAAATATGCAGATATAATTTGTGGATAATGTCACTGAGGGACAGCAGAATTGTTAGTGTTTAATAGAGGTATACCACATCTCAGCATTTCTTGTTCAAAGTGTGTCATTTAATCATGCCAGTTTTTAAATGCATTGAAACTTCTGTAATGTTTGCTATTTCCTTTTTCATTTGTGGTCAGTATCTACTTTTTCACATTTCAGGTGTATCATAGTATATTCTGGCCACTGGAATGGGTCTTACCAGGAAGGGATAAGAATGGTTGTTATGGCAAGGTGATTTGCTCAAAGCTGGACAATGTAAGTTTTCTTTCAATAGCCTAACATTCTCCAGAATTTTTGGGAAAGTATGATATTTGCTGCAGGCAGTTTAAACAGATCAGTTGCTTCTTCATTAAGGTAGTGCACTTGTATTTCATTGGGTTGTTCAAGGAAGAATTTACCAGGAAATAAACTTGTGCAAAATATCTGACTCATTCTGCCAAGCTGGTACCTATTGGCTGGATAGTAATTGTTCATCCAGGAATATCTAAGTTGAAGTTAAGGCTGTCAGCGTGGTCTTGCCCAATCCAACACTTGCTGACAACCTTTCTTTTTAAAATATTTCTATTGATTTTAATATTAAGACCCTTTATACATAATTACATGATTTCTAACTGATTACATAATTCAATTCATAGAATATACATTATTTATACATATATATAATATATAAAAATATCTGTTTGTAAAATATATATCAATTGCGACTCTCGAACATCACACAGAGAATCCTCAGAGCATCCACACAACTAAATCTTCAAGTTGTGATAGTAATCTATGAATGGGCCCCACATGTGGTCAAATTCAACTTTGACATCTTTAATATTCTATCGAATTTTTTTTCCAAATTTATGGTAAGTATAACATAATATCACGCAACCATTGCATATAAGTAGGCGAACTTTCCATTTCATTAGAATTGCTTGCCTGACAACCTTTCTAAGTGTCACTTAACTCTGCCTCTTTCATTGAAATGTTCAGTAGAAGGTTTTGTTAACTCTGGTTACTTTCTGCTGCTTTTGCATACAGAATCAGGGTGTCAAGCAAGCAATAAACAAAGGAATGGAGTTCAGTGTTCCAGTGGCCATATCTATAATGGAGTTGTGTGCTAATTGCAAGAGGAGGAAGGGGCAGTCAAGCATTGTTACCACCTGTGATTAAACGAGGATGAAAGTACAGCAAAAACTGGAAATCCAAAATCTCTTAAAATTTGGACATACAGCATGGTTACAGGCCTTCTTGGCCCACAAGTCCCTGCTACCCAAATTACATCCAATTAACCTATGTCTCCGGTACATTTTGAATGGTGGGAAAACCCATGGAGACACTGGGAGAAAGATTAAAGGTCTTCAACCTGAAATGTTGAGGTTCTTTCCACCAGAAAAGCCTGGCCTTAATATTTTCTGACTTTTAAATGTATTGACTAACATGTATCCTGAAGCAGTCACAAATCAGTAATTTCATAAAACTGCCCAAGATTGTCTTTTTTTCCCTGTATGCATTGCACTCTGTATTTCACTTGAGTTTATAAGTTTATCAACGTATTGACTTGCACATTTTGTCATTTTAAGATTAATACGCTGGAAATAATGATCATGCCTATTGTCACAGATTGTACAATATATACATGCACCAAAATCTTCCTTGCTGCTGCCAAACCGGAGACAATAAATACAAAGAATGAATAATATTGAGTTATTGTCTTGCAATAAAAGGTGACTTTGCAATAGTTCAGAGCCTTTTTTTGGTGTCTGAGCAATCTCTGATTGGTGTTCAAGAGCCTGATAGCTGTGGGAAAGAAATAATCTATAACCTGTTTTATGTTGACTGAAAATAATGAATGTAGCCATTTATATATATAAAAAAAGTAAATTAAAGGAAAAAAAAATGTGATGAATATTTCCTGCATTGCTTAAATTAACTTTTTTTGTTTTTTTAGTATCGGGTGGTGGGATTTCATGTTCTTGGTCCAAATGCTGGTGAAATCACTCAAGGTTTTGGTGCAGCAATGAAGTGTGGCATAACCAAAGAGCAGCTGAACAGTGTCATTGGGATTCATCCAACTTGTGCTGAAGTACGTCATTTGATCTCATTCCTGCTTTTCTGTTTTTCTCCAACTTCCTATGGCAGATGCATTCTTTCCCTATTTGCTCTTGCTTTGCTTTTGTATTGTGCATTTTCCAGTGCCTCTTTTGAACAATTTCATTTTTACTTTAGACTTTGTTTAGACTGTAGTTTCATGGTGCCCAATACCTCCTTATAGTGTAAGTTGACTGTCTCCATTGGGTACAAACATAATCCTGAAGTTGCATCTCCATTTTTCCAAATACCTGGGTCTGAATAAGCATCAATTGGTGTCCTTGTTTCTTGCTGAATGGTAACCGGTTAAATTGAGTCATTGAGTTGATCTGTTTTGTATAGAAACAAGCTCTTTGTCCCAACTTGTCCATGCCAGCCAAGTTGCCAATGTTTGCTCCATATCCTTCTATAATTTTCCAATTTGTGTGTTTGTGCAAATTAGATGTTGTAATGGTAGCTGCCTTTACCTCTTCCTCTGGCAGCTTGATTTACATCGCAGATTCAGATTTATTGTCAGAATACATAAATGACATCACATACAACCCTGAGATTCCTTTTCTTTTGGGCGAGGTAGAATTACCACTTATTGATAGTGCATAAAAAACTGTGCAATGTACATATGTAAACAAATACAGAAATGTATGCAACTGACTACAATACAGAGAAGGAAAATACTGCTACTGTTGATGGAAAAATTTGGCCCTCTGATCACTACCCTGACAGGCAACCGAGATATTCCTACCCATAACCACTCACGTTATCTCTACCTCTCATGATTTCACACAACTCTAAAATGTAACCCCATCAGCTACTTGCACCCCAGGGAAAAAGCCCCACCCTCTCTAGTCTCTCCATATAACTCAAGACTTCAGTATTGGTAATATACTTGTGAAATTTTTCTGTATAATTTTCACCTTAATGACATCCTTGCTGGAGCTGGGCATGCAAGACTCTCAATACTCCCAAGATTGTAACGAACAAAACATCTAATCAACTTTATTTGTTTTAAACCATTAGTGATTGCTTTATTTTTGCTTTTAGGAGTTCACAATGATGGAAATAACAAAACGATCAGGTGTGGACATTACCAAGAAAGGAGGCTGCTGAGGTTAAATCCTGCTGTTGTAATGCTGCTGCCCTGTGTGCATTTTTACTGCTGTAAGGCTGGCTCAACCTGCATCTTGCTTCCACTCTGGTAACGATCACAAACTGCAGCAAGAACAAACAGGTTTTTTAAAAAAAAAAGCACCATGCAACATCCTGAGTTGTGTGGCAGCGAAGTATGCAGAGCAACAGTGGGGTAAACCTTGGTTTGAACTTTATTCCTTGACATGCTTGAAAGGGCACTGATTGATAAATTGTGCCTTCTTGAAGTTTTGGCCTGGAACCTGAAACGAGGTGGGCCATGACAGATGACTAACAAGCAAAGTCTGGAAAATCTACGTCCATTCAGATGATTGCGCTTCCTTTTCTCTAATGAGATTTTAGTCTTGTGGCTCTCCTGGAGATTTTGCTGTTCATTGTTTCATAGATGTATGTTAGGCTGCTGATGGGGATGAGATTCATTTTTTCCTTTCTATGGTATTGGTAAATAGCATAATTGCACTCGCAAGTTTTCACTTAAAAAAAATCAAGAATTTGTAAAGGAATATGCCATGTTTGATTATTAAATATTCTGCAATATTGATATTTTCTGAAAGAACACGTGGATTATGGTTTGGGAAGTTTGATTTTTATTTAATGTGTTTATAACTGTCTATACTTTGCTAATCAACTTTTTAATCTTAGCAAAGTAAGCAACTTCTGACCAAACTTAAAAATGAGTTGGAATGTGTGAATCTAGTAAATTCTTTCTGCAGATAATTGTATTCAAAATGTGCATTTCTGCAGTAACATAGAAAATTGACCTGTAAAAGTGGATGTCTGATTTATTTTTTTCTGTTGTCCTTTTGCTCTTTGAAGAAGTGTTGAACTGTTGGTCATAAGCTTAATTCGGTCAGGAACTCTTCTTCCTGTTGATTGGAATATTTTTGTCTTGGAACCAGGTAGTTTTAAACATCTGTATTACACTAATCCTTATTGCAACCAGTTGAATTGGCTCCTCTTTGTCCAGCATTGCTTCCATATGCTTTCACTCCTCCTTCTGCTTATAGCTGCACTGATTGTAAACTGTTACAAAATAAGTGCAGCTACATGCTCATTTATAATTTGGATCATTCTGAGATTGGATTGAATGTATGCACAATCACATTTTCTGTCGCCTTGTATATCTGAGGGTGAGCAAGCATGTGCTTGAATATTTAATTCGAATGAGATCACATTTGCAACTATTTATCATTGGTGTCTGTCTGGATCAGAATTTTCTTTTTGCAACATTTGATGTATTCTCCCTTTAAGCAGCACTAACTGAAACATTTCTATTGTGAACAAAGTTTGTTACCCAAAACTCTTAATAAAATCTATATCAAACTTGTGTGCGAGGAGTGCCCTTCTGATGAGGCAACTCTGCTTCATCATGGTTGAAAATGTGTTTCTTAGTTGCAGTTTAATTGAAAGTGGTGGCTGTACAGTACTTGAAAACCCTGTTCTTTTTCAAATCTTTTGATCTTTTTAATTTATTTTTATCAGTTGAACATTGTTCATGTGAACAGTTGAGTTAGGAAAGGAATTGGCCACTTGGACCTTTGAGTCTGTACCAGGATTTAATATGGTTGTGGATAAAGGCAGAATATCTAGTCTGCCTTCTTGCCTACTTGTTGTAACCTTTCACCTCTTGCTTATTGACCATCTACCACTGCAGTTTATATTAAAAAAATGTCCTCAGTAGAAGCAGCTTCAAAAAGAATTGAGTAAATAGTTTGCTTTATCTTTCTTATTCTTTTTCAGTGACCTTTTAGTTCTAGATTCTAACACACCTTTTGTACAGTTGTCCTTGGGCTTTTAAACATTTTAATTGATTTCTCTTGCTTCTCATTCTAAATTGAAGAACACTTACGCCTAATTGATCCAAAGCAAAATAAAATTTGCAGGAGGAACTCAGTGGGTTGAGCAATATCGGTAGAAGAAAAAAAGTCAAATGTTTTTGGACAGAACACTTCAAGACTGTTGTCTATTCAATCCTCTTCTAATGTGGACAGTCTTGTCTTAAATGCTTCCAATGTGTTAACATCCTTGAATAAAGAGACCAGTACTAAACACTTTAGGTTTCACCAATGCCCTATGTAAATGAAATACCTGTGTAACCACCCTACTTTACATTCAATTCACCTACCAATAAAAGAGTAGTTTTTGGAATTTCTCATTCTTGGTTCAGAGACCCATTTTGCCTGTGATGTACAGATAATAATGGTGTTTGTCAAAAAGTTCTCAAGCTGCTGGATTTTCTTTTGCTCGCTGCAATAGAAGGCATTTGATCATCATCTCATCTGCCTGCATTTGATGATCTGTGATTCCTGCTCCTTATTAACTTGTGTGCTTGTTCAGGTGCTATAGTACATTACTGGGATTTCTTTGCCCACCTCTTTGGATCTGAGATTGAGAGAAGATGATCGTGGTTATATAGCATGGAAACAAGCTCTTTGGGCCAACCTCTTGAAGGTCATCCTCAGCCTCTTCCCCTTTAGGGACAAAAGTTATTGCCTTAAAATTCAAGCCCTCCAGTCAGTAGAATATTACAGCACAATACAGGCCCTTCAGCCTCCAATGCTCTGCTGACCTATGGAAACCTACTCCACAACTATCTAATCGTTCTCTACCTCATGTCCATATCATATTATTTTTCTGACATCCTTTGCCTCCACTACTTCCCCTGCAATGCATTCCAGGCCCCCTTCACCATCACCATGTAAAAAAAACTTAACTGACGTGTGTCGCCCCTAAACACGTTAAGTGTCACCTGGTGGATATTTTATGGGACCCTTTCATCTTGAGGCCATCTTCCTCCAGCTCAGACATTACGGGAGAGAAACGGAGGACATGCATGCTTCTGATCTCGGAACGATTCCCGAGTGTTTGTTTTCAGGCTAAAAGCTGGGTTATTCGGTGCGTGTCCAGTGACTGCCCCTCTCGCAATGTGCGGAATCCACGGTTTGGGACGTTTATAGCTGGCGTGGCTCGGCTGGGACGAGGTCCTTTCCTACTCGGTATCTAACGACACGTGCCCGATCAGCAGGGGAAGCGACGTGACTGGGCGTGAGCAGATGGAGCGCCGAAGGAAGGTACACGCACAGAGCGCTGAACAATCCCTTGCAGCTGATTGGAATATTTTGGTTCGAATGGTTTTTAAACGCATTGTTGGCAGGCAGAAGTCGCCGAGTGACCACCTGGCTAACGAGAGAGTGCGTTAGATTTTATAATCCGGACCGGGAACCACGATTATAAAGCGAACTGCAAGGACTGAATCGAGTTGAATGGGAGCAGGTAACTAAGGAAAGGCTAGGAGGAAGACTGATGCCAGTCCGAGATAAATCCCGGTTCTTGCATCGCCTGAGGGTTCAACTGGACCTTTAAACTCCACCTGATCTTGAATCTGATCTCCCCCCCCCCCTCAATTCCTAATTACAGACCCCCAACCTGAACCCTAAAATCTGGCGTCCTAATCCCAAATTCATGCACCAAGGTGTAGTGAGAAGTTGTTTTATGGGTTCACCTGGTCATTTCCATATATGGAAGTGTTAAAGGTTTGGGGGAGAGATCAAATTCAAGATTATTGTCAACCTGCTCACACACCGACACACAAACAACATATAAATATGATGATCAAAATAAATGTACATTAAATAATTTCCAGTTTCTAGGATTGTTCACCTGCCGGAACCACTTCCTGCAGGAAGAAGCTGTTTCCCAGCCTGGCAGTCATGGTTTATATGCTCCTGAACTTCTTCCTTGAAGGTAGTGTCTCAAAGAGACTGCAGGCTGGATGGTAAGGGTTCTCAATGATTCTCTGAGCCCTCTTTCAGCACTACTCCCTATAGATATCATTGATTGAGGGGAAGGGAGACCCAAATGATCTCAACAGTTTCATCACCCTCCAAACTGAGCTCCTATCTCATGCTTTGCAGCTACCATATTACACTTCGATACACCAGCCAAGACCATCTCGATTGTGCTGTGGAAAATTGTTTGTTTGATGGCTGGTAATCTTGGCTTCCTCATCCTCCTTAGGAAGTGTAGGTGCTGCTGCTCCTTTCTGACTAATGGGGAGGTGTTGTGGGTCCAGGATAGGTCATCCTTTAAATGGATGCCAGGAAACTTTGTGCTCCCCAGTGGTGGAAGATCAACAACACTAGACTCACATAGACAGACAAAGGAGATGATTGTGGACTTCAGGAGAACAAAGGACAACTCTCCACATCAACAGCTCTGTTATAGAAAGAGTGGAGAGCAGTTGCTCAAAGCACTTCATGAATCATTTAGTCCAGTACCCATCGCTCTCTTAGGCACTGAGATGATGATGGCTTCCTTGAATCCTGTGAGGAAAGTGGTTTGCTGGAGTGAGATATTTAAGATGTCTGTTAGAACCTTAGCTTGTCAGCACCTAACTAGGAATGTTTTCTGGTCTTGCTGCTTTGTGTGGGTTCACCCTGGATAGGATCCTCTTCACCTTAGCTGCTGCAATGCAGAGTAGTGCCTGTTCCTCAGGAGAGTACGGGAATTTCCTTGGTATTGTATTGTTTTCCAAATTGAACCTTGCATAGAAGGTGTTCAGCTTGTCAGGAAGGGAGGTGTCATTATCACTGTCCCTCAACACAACCATCATGTGAGATTTATCTCGAAACCTGATCTAGTGAAAGGGTTGGGGAGAGAAGAGATGTGTCAACTGGGAGAGGGATGCAGACTTAATAATATTAGCTGATGCTGATGTATCTGGAGGAGGTGTAAATAGAGGGGAACCCTGCCATTCCTGCATATCAGAAGTGAAGTGAATACAATTAAAGCACAGCAGGTCAGAAGATGCATTACCTTTGCATTAGCCTGGGGCTCAGGTGAAGGGTCGCTGGCTTTTTCCCAGTGAAGGGGACCAGAGAGGGGAAAGATTTAAAAGGGAGTTTTTCTCACAGAGTGGTGGGTCTGTGGAATGAACTGCCAGAGGAAATGGCAGAGGTGCAGACAGATATGTTAAAGATATTTGAACAAGGACATGGAGACAATTGTAAGGTGACATAGCACAACTCCTTTGGGCCAACTCGTATATGCTGACTGAATTGGGATAGGAAAGGTTTCAAGGGATATGAACCAAATGCAGGCAAATAGAACTAGCCCAGGTAGACAATTTGGTCAGCATGGACAAGTTGGGCAGAAGGGCTTGCTTCTGTGCTCTATACCTCTAAAATTCTATGACCAGAGAGTGATAAAGAGATGGTTAAATCACCCATGGTATGAGCCAATGTGTGCTCAACAATGAGGTCCTCAGCACAGTGGCGTCATGCTTACTTTGGGTTTACTGTTCACTCACCAGTTGGTGAATATACATTTATAAGGAGCAACCAGGCTGAGTCCTCGCTAACATTCCTTCGGCTTGGCTTAGCGGACGAAGATTTATGGAGGGGTAATGTCCATGTCAGCTGCAGGCTCGTTGGTGGCTGACAAGTCCGATGCGGGACAGGCAGACACGGTTGCAGCGGTTGCAGCGGTTGCAGGGGAAAATTGGTGGGTTGGGGTTGGGTGTTGGGTTTTTCCTCCTTTGTCTTTTGTCAGTGAGGTGGGCTCTGCAGTCTTCTTCAAAGGAGGTTGCTGCCCGCCGAACTGTGAGGCGCCAAGATGCACGGTTTGAGGTGAGATCAGCCCACTGGCGGTGGTCAATGTGGCAGGCACCAAGAGATTTCTTTAGGCAGTCGTTGTACCTCTTCTTTGGTGCACCTCTGTCATGGTGGCCAGTGGAGAGCTCGCCATATAACACGATCTTGGGAAGGCGATGGTCCTCCATTCTGGAGACGTGACCTACCCAGCGCAGTTGGGTCTTCAGCAGCATGGATTCGATGCTGTCGGCCTCTGCCGTCTCGAGTACATTACTAACAACAGAAAATGCTGGAAACACCCAGCAGGTCAGGTAGCATCTGTGAAGGGAATTGCTGTTGAAGGTGAAGAACCCTTTTGGTGACATTTTTCTGTTCGACTTTGATGGTCCAGCCTCTTGGTGTTGAAGTGGCAGGGTTTTATATATACACATACACACAAGCTTATGTTGCCTTGGAGCTGCTCTGACATTTGGTAAGATGGTTGATTTTAAAAATTACAGCAGAAACCATTTGCACCACAGCTTGGTTCTGGAACTGCAGAGAGTTGTGAACATAACTGTGAACATAACATAGTGTCACACTAACCCCTTCACCTCCATCAACTCTATTCTCACCTCCCGCTATCTCAAGAAAGATCTGTCCCACTCTGGTCACATTTTTTTCTCCCCCTTGCCCTGTATGTGATGTCATGTACTGTATGTACTCTGACAATAAATCTGAAATCTGTCCATCTGAAGATACAAGAGCTTGAAAACATGAACATCCAGATTCAAGAATAGTTTCCTCCTGTTATCAGACTCTTAAATAGGCCTCTCATTGGTTAAAAATATGATCTTGTACTATTTAACTGAACTTTTCTCTATACCCTGCATTTTGTCTGTCTTAACACCATACCCTGCAATCTTTGACTAGCTGTATCCTGCTCTCTTTGTTTTATTGTTGCACCGTCTGCTGTATTAAAGCATAGGTTGACTTGACTGGTTGCACACAAAACAAAGCTTTTTTGCTCTATCTTGGTACGTGTGACATTAATTCAATACAATTCTTTGCTTTCATTGCTAGAACCAGTGGTTCTCCAAGGGCTAAATTTCATTGATTTGGTGGAGGTTAATGTATTGAAGGCAGGGGAAGGCATGAGTGGAGCTGATGGTCTAAACCTGTACTTATCACTGCAGCAGGATAACAGGAGCAGCTGGGCTTCCCTGCAAAATGTGTGACCTGCATAGGACTGTCCACAGAACACAGTGTGAAAGGAAGTCCAGTCCTCAAACCATGTCAGCAGATGGACTTGGGTGAGTGATGTAGAAATCTGAGTATGTGGGCAATTCACACCTGAGGAAAGTGCAGACTCTGGGGTTGAGTGCAATATGCAAACTCATACACTAAGGGTAACCAATGATTCAGGCCTGAGCCCTTTTTCAAGATATGAACAAGGTGTAGGGGAAGGGTAGGAGAAGCAGGATTTTTGGGAGTACTGATATACAGAGGGATCTTGAGGTGCAAGTCTACAGCTCCCCAAAAACAGTGACACAGGTAGACAGGGAGGTAAAGGTGTATATCACACTTCCCTTCATTGGTCAGGGCACTGAGTATAAAAGTCAAAAAGTCACATTGAGGCTGTGTAAAACTTGGTGAGCTCTCATCGAAAGTATTGCGTGAGGTCCTCCCCTTTTGCAAGGTCGATGCCGAATTCACCACATTATCAGAACATAAGAAATAGGAGCAGGATTTGGCCACCCAGCCCAGCATGCCTGCTCCACCATTTAATAAGATCATGGCTGATCTGGCCATGGACTCAGATCCACCTAAGCACCTGTTCCCCATAACCCTTAATTTCCCTATTCTTCAAAATAATTATCTGTGTCTTAAAAACATTTAATGAGGCATACTCCACTGCTTCTTTGGACAGAGAATTTGCACAGATTCTCTACTCTCTGGGAGCAGTTCCTCTTGATCTCTGTCTTAAATCTTCTCCTGTAATTCTTGAGTCTATGGATTCTAGTTCTAGTCTCATCTGACAGTGGAAACTGCCTCCCTGCTTCTATCTTATCTATTCCTTTCACCATTTTACGTTTCCACAAAATTCCCACTCATCCTTCTAAACTCTGTTGGGTACAGTCCCAGGAGACTCCATCTCTCATCATCTCTCATCTCAGAATCAATCTGGTGAACTTCCTCTGCACCACCTCAAAAGCCAGTATATCCTTTCTCCAGTAAAGAAACCAGATCTGCCCACAGTATAGCAGGTGGGGCCTCACTAGTTCCCTGTAAAGTTTCAGTAGCAGCAGTCAAGCTCTTAAATTCAATTATAACAGTGACTACTGTTCTAAAGTATTGCATTAACTTGATACCTTGAGGTTGTGAAATCCACAGTTAGGAACCATGGAGATTATTAATGAATATCAAATGTAATTTCCTCAGTAAGTACTAACCAAGATGCTAAATTAAACTTATTCCATCTGGCTGCGTATTCCCTGCCTGTTTATGTACCTGTTGGAATGCCTTTTAAAGACTGATATTGCATTGCTTCCATCACTACTCCTGGCGGCCCATTCCACGCACCCTCCACTCTCTTTTTTTTAAAAAACCTACACCACACATCTTCAAACTTCCCCCTCTCAACTCAAATGTATGTTCTCTAGCATTTGACTTTTCCTCCCTGGGAGAAAGCTGTCTACCCTATCAATGACTCTATGATTTTATAAACTTTTATCTGGTCTCCCCTCAGTCTCCAACCCTGCAGGGAAACAACCCAAGTTCATCCAACCTCCCTTGTAACTAATACTCTCCAATCCAGGAAATAGCTTAATACGTATCTTCTGAATTCTCTGTGAATCTCCAACATTTTTATTATAATGCTATGACTGGAGTTATTGCACAAAACTGCTAATGTGAGGTAACTAATATTTTATACAGTTGCAATATCAGGGAATAAAAAGGTGAGGTGAGGAGGGAAGAAGGGGCAGGGGGAGAAGCATCCTTATGCCTCCAATGTGTGACCTGTTGAGTTTCTCCAGCACTTCTGTGTATTACAATCTAATCACAGACTTTTCCTGTTTAGCTCAGTTTCTAATTAAACCAGGTTAAAAAATGAATCTGGTTTGGGAGGCAATGAATCAAACAGAATTTTTACTCTTAATATTTGCAAAGTTGTCACAGCCAGTGCTATGATCATTCACTGCCAAATCCAGGCAGAAATATATTTTGGGAGGTTTGAGGGTGTGGAAGTTCTGTACATATGTACACCTGCACTTTGACTTACTTGCTGTACTATATCTTCTTCTTTCTTTGGCTTGGCTTCGCGGACGAAGATTTATGGAGGGGGTAAAAAGTCCACGTCAGCTGCAGGCTCGTTTGTGGCTGACAAGTCCGATGCGGGACAGGCAGACACGGTTGCAGCGGTTGCAGGGGAAAATTGGTTGGTTGGGGTTGGGTGTTGGGTTTTTCCTCCTTTGTCTTTTGTCAGTGAGGTGGGCTCTGCGGTCTTCTTCAAAGGAGGTTGCTGCCCGCCAAACTGTGAGGCGCCAAGATGCACGGTTTGAGGCGTTATCAGCCCACTGGCGGTGGTCAATGTGGCAGGCACCAAGAGATTTCTTTAGGCAGTCCTTGTACCTTTTCTTTGGTGCACCTCTGTCACGGTGGCCAGTGGAGAGCTCGCCATATAACACGATCTTGGGAAGGCGATGGTCCTCCATTCTGGAGACGTGACCCATCCAGCGCAGCTGGATCTTCAGCAGCGTGGACTCGATGCTGTCGACCTCTGCCATCTCGAGTACTTCGACGTTAGGGATGTAAGCGCTCCAATGGATGTTGAGGATGGAGCGGAGACAACGCTGATGGAAGCGTTCTAGGAGCCGTAGGTGGTGCCGGTAGAGGACCCATGATTCGGAGCCGAACAGGAGTGTGGGTATGACAACGGCTCTGTATACGCTTATCTTTGTGAGGTTTTTCAGTTGGTTGTTTTTCCAGACTCTTTTGTGTAGTCTTCCAAAGGCGCTATTTGCCTTGGCGAGTCTGTTGTCTATCTTGTTGTCGATCCTTGCATCTGATGAAATGGTGCAGCTGAGATAGGTAAACTGGTTGACCGTTTTGAGTTTTGTGTGCCCGATGGAGATGTGGGGGGGCTGGTAGTCATGGTGGGGAGCTGGCTGATGGAGGACCTCAGTTTTTTTCAGGCTGACTTCCAGGCCAAACATTTTGGCATGTCTAATTGGTCTACTCACAAAACAACTTCCATCATTGCATCTTCGATGCACGTGACAAGAAACTTGAACTACTGTACACTCAGGAGTGTTAGGTGGCAAATGTAGATGGAACTTCATTCTATGTCTGACCCTAGGAATTTGGGATGTAACAATGTAGATGGATCTTCACTCTGTGTCTGACCTTGGGAGTGTGTGATGAGACAGTGCAGAGGAAGCTTCTCTCTATGTCTGGCCCTGGGAGTGCGTAATGAGATGGTGTGGAGGGAGCTTCACTCTGTGTATGACTCTGGGAGTGTGTGATGAGATGGTGTGGCGGGAGCTTCACTTTGTCTAACCCTAGGAGTGTGTGATGGGAGAATGGATTTCTAAAATGCAGATGTGTTGTTTTGAGATTATTAACAAATTATTTCCTGAGCCTCTCTTGCCCCTTTCTGTTAATACAGGTTGAAAAAAATTGGGAACATGGTTGAAGCTGGATTAGAGAATGAAAGTGTGGAATTTCAACGAGAAATGTTCAGTGCTATCGATAGCCTGGAATCTACTTCACCATCGATGTCTGCTCTGGGCAACATCCATGTATTGAATTTTAACCCAGTCTTGATGTCAAACTTTGCCTTTCCCAAGAGCTGGATGGAAGTATTGGGAGGTGAGATTCTAGGATAAAATATACATTCAGGGCACTGGCTACATGGATCATCTGATGGAGAGTAATTGAGGAACATAACCCATGCCATCCTGCCCCGGGACTGTGTGATGGGATGGTGTAGATGGTGCTTCCCTTTGTGTCTAACCCTGGGAATGTGAGATGGGACAGTATCAAGAAAGCTTAACTCTGTGTCTGACCCTGGGAGTGTATAGGGATGGTGTATTGGGAGCTTTACTCTGTGTCTGACCCCGGGAGTGTATAGGGATGGTGTATTGGGAACTTCACTCTGTGTCTGACCCTGAGAATGTATAGGGATGGTATATTGGGAGCTTCACTCTGTGTCTGACCCTTTTTATTTTGAACAATTCATCCAAAACAAACAGTACAGTTACGATTAAATTTTAAGTCCAACTATACACATTACATCATGTCAAATTAAAATATTGTCATCTATGTCCACAATACCATTGAGCCCTCGGGGAGCCCACTGTTCCTGGAAACTCTCTAAGGACATCCTCAGCTGACCATCCCCCTCTGTATTGGGTGCCCAAATATCAGAAGCATAGGGCTGAAATGCAGCCAAAACTTTAGAGCAACCCCCTCAAGTATGTGAAAAGGGGCTGAAATCTTGCACACACCAAATATATGTGAAACACAGTCTTATCCAAGCCACAGAAAGGACAGGTGGCTGGTGAGTTCGTGAATCGACTCAAATAGATGACGAATTCTTTGGCTTGGCTTCGCGGACGAAGATTTATGGAGGGGGTAAAAAGTCCACGTCAGCTGCAGGCTCGTTTGTGGCTGACAAGTCCGATGCGGGACAGGCAGACACGATTGCAGCGGTTGCAAGGGAAAATTGGTAGGTTGGGGTTGGGTGTTGGGTTTTTCCTCCTTTGCCTTTTGTCAGTGAGGTGGGCTCTGCGGTCTTCTTCAAAGGAGGTTGCTGCCCGCCAAACTGTGAGGCGCCAAGATGCACGGTTTGAGGCGTTATCAGCCCACTGGCGGTGGTCAATGTGGCAGGCACCAAGAGATTTCTTTAGGCAGTCCTTGTACCTTTTCTTTGGTGCACCTCTGTCACGGTGGCCAGTGGAGAGCTCGCCATATAACACGATCTTGGGAAGGCGATGGTCCTCCATTCTGGAGACGTGACCCATCCAGCGCAGCTGGATCTTCAGCAGCGTGGACTCGATGCTGTCGACCTCTGCCATCTCGAGTACTTCGACGTTAGGGGTGTAAGCGCTCCAATGGATGTTGAGGATGGAGCGGAGACAACGCTGGTGGAAGCGTTCTAGGAGCCGTAGGTGGTGCCGGTAGAGGACCCATGATTCGGAGCCGAACAGGAGTGTGGGTATGACAACGGCTCTGTATACGCTTATCTTTGTGAGGTTTTTCAGTTGGTTGTTTTTCCAGACTCTTTTGTGTAGTCTTCCAAAGGCGCTATTTGCCTTGGCGAGTCTGTTGTCTATCTCGTTGTCGATCCTTGCATCTGATGAAATGGTGCAGCCGAGATAGGTAAACTGGTTGACCGTTTTGAGTTTTGTGTGCCCGATGGAGATGTGGGGGGGCTGGTAGTCATGGTGGGGAGCTGGCTGATGGAGGACCTCAGTTTTCTTCAGGCTGACTTCCAGGCCAAACATTTTGGCAGTTTCCGCAAAGCAGGACGTCAAGCGCTGAAGAGCTGGCTCTGAATGGTTTATGTAACAACCTCCACCTCAAGATCCGATGTAAAGGGGGAGGACTTCCACATATAAAGACCTCCAGTAGGGTCCTTCCTCACTGCCAAGGGATAGGACAGACCACCATGATATGTCTGGGTGAGGAAGTGGATGAAGTGTAGGAGCAGTCAGTATATATTCCCACATCCTAGAATAACACAAAGGGCATCTCCTTGAGACAACTCGTGCGGTGTGGGTCCAGTTCCAGAGAGATAACGGGGTTTGGGCCCGATGAGTAATTCTGCCATGTGGGTGTTAACATGGTCAGGACAATTCCACACCCATGAGCCTCTCCAACACCCTGAGGGACAGATTGGGTATCAGGCTCCTCCACCTCCAGGATGTTCTCCTCCAACACAGGAGCATTCTGTCTGGAGGTAACCATTCTCCATACTCTGAACAGGTCTTGGTAAATCGCGGGCAGCTCTCACAGAGCAACACATCTGATGTGCACTTTCTCCTGGAGATATGTGCTTGGTGCAGAAGATACAGCACCAATATGTGCCATCACGGAGGTTGCTCAACATACATGAGTCTGCTGGGTCCGAAGGCGCGCGCACGCGCACACACACACACACACACACACACACACACACACACACACACACACACACACACACACACACACACACACCCTCCCTCCCCCACCCACGACCACCTTCCTCAATGGGAAGACTCAGGACCTCTGGATCCTCATAGCAAAGATAGAGTGTGGGATCACAGTGACCAACCGGTATCACAACATGTAGGTGACCAACTGGTCAATACCCAGGACCTTGCCCTGATAGGAAAGTGCTCTGAGTAGACCAGACCAGCAACCCAGCTAGGCAATGACTTTCATCTCCCACTCTTGCTAATTTGCCGGCCAAGTCTCCTCAGTGGGACTCAGGTGGATTCTGAGATAGAGGAGATGTGTGGTGCTCCATGTAAAAGATCTCATTTCCTCTGGCAGGGAGTCCATGGACTTACCAAAAGGCCTGAACATTTCCCCCAGTTAATTCGAGTGGAGGAAGCAGCCGAGAAAACCTTCTGGCATTGTTGCATCCTCTCAGCCTCGTCTGAAGAAGACATAGGAATGGCTCTACGCAGATGATATACAGCGAGCCAGACATGGGGCAGCCTTGTTCCACTTCTCTCCTGAAACTAAAAGGAGCCGTCAAAGATTCAGTGATCTTAACCAGGCACTCTGCGGCAGTGTACAACAATCAAACCATAGCCACAAAATGAGGTTGAGTCCGAAAGCTCGTAAGGTGCTGAACATGCAGTCATCCCCACCCTGTCGAATGCTTTCTCCCAGACAAAGGAGAAAAAGGCAGCTGACAGGCCTGTCCTCTGCATCAGGCAGATCAGGTCCTGGACCAGATAGATATTGTCCTGGATGGACTGATCTAAGACCATGTAGGACTGGTCTGGGTGGATCATTTGGGCCAGCACTGGTCTTAAACAGTTGGCCATTGCCCAGGCAATCACCTTTAATTGGTACAGTGAAGAGAGACCAGGCGCCAGTTCTTCAATAGACAGAGATCACCTTTCTTCAGCAGCATGACTACAACAGCTCTGCACCATGAGGGGGGAATCTCCCCCATCACCAGGCTCTTTGCTAAGACCTGTGAATAATCACTCCCCAATATGTCCCAAAACTCTCTGAGGAACTCCACCATGAGCCAATCCAGACCTAGAAACTTGCCTCTCCAGAGCTGGTGAAGGGCCCCAGTCAACTCCTCCAATGTCAGGGGAGCATCCAGAAGCTCAGTGACCTCTGGGTGGATCTGAGTTAGGTCCTCCCACAAGTCATCATGTGTCTCCTTACTGGAAGGATCCGGTGAGAGCAGGATTCTGAAAAAAGATTGAACCAAGTCTTGGATTTTCTCCGGGTCAGTGAGAGATGAACTGTCATTGGCATTGAATCAGCTGGGGTTCAATCTTCCAGGTGTTTTTTTTTTTCTCTTTGCCTTTCTTCGCTTTGGACGATCCTTCCTTTCCCCCTCCCCTCCCCCACTTTACCCCTGAGTCTCCTGACATAGGAACTGGGGGATGGGGTGGGGGGGTGGTGGTCAGCACCAATGGTGGAGGTCACTTTCCAGAGCTTGGGGCAGTCCTTCTGAACATGCCTCAGCCTCTTCCAAACATGGCATCGTGGACAGTCCACGGACCAGTAGGTCCAGTACACCTTCCCTTTGTACAGGACCTGGAACCATCCCTCAGTCTCATCCTCCTTCACCAGCAACACAAACATCTGATATTGGAAGGAGTAAACATGCTTCAGTTCAGGTTCTCAAAAGCCAAACAGGAGTGGGGAGATCTCAAACTGTGCTAGCCCCAAAAGATGCAAATGGGATAGACGGAGATAATTTGGAATAGTAGGCAGGATGTGGGACAGAATCCTCCTGCTTGGTAGACTCAAAAGGGTCCACCTGCAGGAACATCCCGCCAATCTCAATCCCCTTACTGATGGCCAGGGTCGCCACCTTAGCAATTTTTAAATAAGTCACAGCCTTCCCTTCCATCTTCACAGTTGCTGCTATGGCTGAGGGGGCAACAACCCCCAACATCGCTTTTACACAGTCTCCAGCTTTGAGAGTCGGAGACAAGTAGATCTTCACTGCATGGTCCGTCATCCAGTGATCCAAAAGGATTCTGGGTCACAGGCCGCTGAAGTTGTGCTGCAGCATAACTCCTGAAGGGCCCAGATCTTTCAGGAGACTGGGTCTCTGGCCTTTCATAATTATCCCCTCGTCAATGATTAGTTCATTCGTCCTGATAGGGAATAAGTGGGTTTATTGCCGGTGCCAGGCTGTGCTGCTTGGTCGGCCAGCCGCCTTTAATGAAGTTGCACAAGCAGCTCAGGGTTTTGTCCTCTGCAGTATGCATTCTTAGTTCATCAAGTCGGGCCAAGAAGACGTGGCTCATGGTCATGACATCAAAGGTATCTTCTGCCTCGGCCTGCCGTGTTGTGCACTTCCTGAGGGCTTGTGAAAGGGCATCCGCTAAGTGCATTTCTTTGCCGCATTGGTGAATTAGGGGGATGTACTTTTGTAACCAAAGCATCATCCACTGAAGTCTTGCTGGCGCTGCGGGGATGGGTTTATCGATGATAGTCACTGGGGGTAAATGGTCGGTTTTGATGGTATTGAATTTGGAGCAGGCGAACACCACTCCCAGAAGCTCCTTCTCGATTTGGGCGATCCTCGTCTTTGTGTTTGTAAATGATCTGGACGCGTAAGTTATCGATTTGCCGTCCTGCAAACATGCCGTGCCTAGGCCATACTGTGAAGCATCGCAGGTCAGCAGCACGGGCCTGCGCACGTTGAAGTAGGAGAGTTCTAGTGGGTAGGACATATGTCACTTGAGGGCCTCAAATGCTTCCTGCTGCTGCTGGTGCCAGGTCCACTCAGTGTCCTTGTGGGTCAGCTGTCAGAGTGGGGCTGTTAGGTCGCTGGCGTTAGGTATAAATTTACTCAGGTAGTTCACCATGCCCAGGAATCGCTGTAGAGATGCCATGTCCTTAAGTATTGGCATTTCGCTGATGGCCTTCATTTTTAAAAATTTTTAAAAAATTTTTCACACTGTGAACCATATCAATCAAAATACATACAAACATTTCCCTCTTAAATATACACAGTGGCATTTTCTCCCCCTTTTTCCCCCTACCTTCCCTCCCCCTTCTCACCCTCCTCCAAACCCATTTAATGTTCAACATATACAATACAATAAAACCATTAAACAATGTCATCACACAATGAAAATAAACAAGAAAATTGTGTCTTCTACTTTTACACACTGGATCAAGTCATTTTGTCTTCTTATCATTTTATCATTTTAGGGGGTGGAGGTTCGAGGCAAGCCCTCTCTATTATGTTCCATGTACGGTTCCCAAATTTGTTCAAATAATGTGACTTTATTTTTTAAATTGTATGTTATTTTTTCCAATGGAATACATTTATTCATTTCTATGTACCATTGCTGTACTCTCAGGCTCTCTTCTGATTTCCAAGTTGACATTATACATTTTTTTGCTACAGCTAAAGCTATCATAATAAATCCTTTATGCGCTTCATCCAGTTTGAGGCCTAATCCTTTACTTCTTATATTACTTGGAAGAATAATTTGTGGATTTTTTGGTATGTTGCTTTTTGTGATTTTATTTAATTCCTGATTTAGATCTTCCCAAAACTTTTTCACTTTCTCACATTCCAAAATTGCATGTACTGTTGTTCCCATTTCCTTCTTACAGCAAAAACATCTATCTGATTATGTTGGATCCCACTTTTTTAACTTTTGGGGCGTGATATATAACCTGTGTAACCAATTATAATGTATCATGTGTAACCTCGTGTTTATTATATTCTTCATAGTTCCAGAGCATAACTTTTCCCATGTTTCATTTTTTTTATCTTTATGTTTAAATCTTTTTCCCACTTTTGTTTGGGTTTATAGCTTATTTCATCATTTTCCTTCTCTTGCAGCTTGATGTACATGTTTGTTATTAATCTTTTTATTGTCGTTGTTTCTGTAATCACATTCAAAGCTGCTTCCTTCTGGTAACCTCAGCCTGCTTCCCAATTTATCCTTCAAGTAGGTTTTCAGTTGGTGATATGCAAACATGAGATATTCCATATTTGTACTTCATTTGTTCAAATTATTTCCCAGAAAACAATTTTCTATTCTTTTAATTCCTTTTCTCTCCCATTCTCTAAAGAAAAGGTGATCTATTGTGAAAGGGATTAGTTGATTTTGCATCAAAAATAATTTTGGTAGTTGGTAATTTGTTTTTTTCCTTTCTAAGTGAATCTTCTTCCATATATTGAGTAAACGATGAAGTAGTGGTGAAATTTTATATTGCACCAGTTTTTCATCCCACTTATAGAGTATATGTTCTGGTACCTTCTCCCCTATTTTATCTAGCTCTATCTTAGTCCAATCTGGTTTTTCCCTTGTCTGATAAAAATCTGATAGGTATCTTAATTGTGCTGCTCTATAATAATTTTTAAGGTTTGGTAGCTGCAAACCACCTTGTTTGTACCATTCTGTTAATTTTTCTAGCGCTATCCTCGGTTTCCTCCCCTTTCCATAAGAATTTTCTTATTATTCTCTTTAGTTTATTGAAGAATTTCTCTGTTAAGGGAATTGGTAACGATTGAAATAGGTATTGTATCCTTGGGAAGACATTCATTTTAATGCAATTTACCCTCCCTATCAGTGTTAGTGGCAATTCTTTCGAATGTTCTAAGTCATCCTGTAATTTCTTCATTAATGGCTGATAATTTAATTTGTATAGGT
This sequence comes from Narcine bancroftii, assembly GCF_036971445.1. NCBI lineage: Eukaryota > Metazoa > Chordata > Chondrichthyes > Torpediniformes > Narcinidae > Narcine > Narcine bancroftii. Next base: position 51,824,031 of record NC_091473.1, read on the forward strand.
GGCTTAAATTATTATCTAATCTAATACCTAGGTATCAGATTTAAATGGTGATTCTTTTAAAATTCTGTGTAATCTGCATTATTCATTGGCATCGCTTCACTTTTATTTGCGTTGATCTTGTACCCCAATATTTCTTCATATTCCTTCAATTTCTTATGTAGTTCTTTTATTGATATTTCTGGTTCTGTTAAGTATACTATGATGTCATCTGCAAATAAACTGATTTTATACTTCTCCTTTATTTTTATCCCTTTTATTTTATTTTCTATTCTTATCAGTTCTGCCAATGGTTCTGTTGCTAAAGTGAACTGTGAGGGAGATAGTGGACTTCCCTGCCTAGTTGACCTACTTAATTTAAATTGGTTCGATACATATCCATTTCCTGTCACCTTTGCCAATGGCCCATTATATAATGCTTTAATCCAATTAATATATTTTTCTGGTAGGTTGAACCTCTGTAATACTTTGAATAAATAATTCCATTCTACCCTGTCAAAGGCTTTTTCTGCATCTAAAACAACAGCCACTGTTGGTATCTTATTTCCTTGAACTGCATGGATTAAATTATTGAACTTACAGACATTATCTGCTGTTCGTCTTTTCTTAATAAATCCAGTTTGATCTTATTTAACTATTTTTGGTACACAGTCAGCCAATCTGTTTGCTAATAGTTTTGCTATTATCTTATAATCTGAATTAAGTAGAGATATTGGTCTATATGATGCTGGTGTTAGTGGATCCTTCCCCATCTTTGGTATTACTGTAATTATTGCTGTTTTACATGAATCTGTCAAGTTTTGTGTTTCTTCTATCTGGTTCATTACTTCCAGGAGAGGAGGAATTAATAACTCTTTAAATGTTTTATAGAATTCTATTGGGAATCCATCCTCTCCAGGCTTTTTATTGTTCGGCAGCTTTTTTAATATATCCTGTATTTCCTCTATTTCAAATGGTTTTATCAACTTGTTTTGCTCCTCTTCTTGCAATTTTGGCAGTTCAATTTTAGCTAAAAACTCTATGGCCCTCATTTTTGAAGAGTCCACCTTCAGCCCCTCTCTAGTAAACGTGTGACCACGTAGCTGACTTGGTTGAGGCGGAACCTCCACTCATTGGGGTTAAGCTGCAGCTTTACCTCCTGTGTGCAGTTGAGCACCCTTCTCAGGTTTTTGTCGTGTTCTTCTCACGATGTTCCATCCACCAGTATATCATCGATGATATTGACGCAAGGGTATCCGGCGAATATCTGTTCCATAGGCCTCTGAAAATCATCGCTTGCCGAGTTAATGCCGAATGGCATTCTTCAGAACCTGTGCTGGAGGTGGTAAGCAGTGACAAGCGACGATTTTTCAGAACGAGTTCTTTGCATCTAGAACCGAGAACACCGTTGCACCAGCCATCTGTGTGGCCATTTCCTCTACTTCCACATGGGGTGCTGCAGTCTCCTTAGGGCTGTGATGAGGTCCCATGGATTGGTCAAATGTGAATTTCTTGACTGCCCTTCTTTTTGATGGCCACCATGGATGACACCCACTCTGTCGGTTCTGAGACTGGGGTTATGATGCCCAAGTCCTGCATTCTGTCCGGTTTGGCCTTGACTCTTTCTTTCATGGCCTCGGGGATGCAGTGTGCTGGGCAGACCATGGGTCTCACCTCCGGGTTGAGCTGCATGGAGTATGTCACTGGTCGCGTCCCTAGCTCGTTTGTGGAAAGTTCTTCATACTCCGAGCGGATTGCTCCTGAGAAATTGTCCTTAAACGGACTTAAGTGGTGGATGTCAGCACCAAAGGAAACGAGTCCCATGTCCATCCATGTGGTGAGGCCAAGCAGGGGCTTGACATCTTCGCGGACTATGAAGAAAGACAGCGTATGGGGCCTTGTACCCAGCACCGCAGCTGTACTGTGCCATTGATCTGGATTTTGCTGTCTCCATAAGTCAGGCTTGTAGATTTGATGCATGGTCGGACCCGCTCCTTGTTTCTCAGCCAGTGGAAGACCTTCAATGGCATGACGTTGCATTTCACTCCTGTATTGATTTTCATCTCACTCACCTTGCCGTTGACCTCCATGGACACAAATGCCTCATTATTGCCTCTGATCTGGGTTGCTGCTAGGTTGACTGTCACTCCTGAAGAAATTGCATCAATGTGGTATTTGTCGTCCGGGTCGCTCCATTTCTGCTCCAGTTCCAGGTGATTAACAGGTCCATGTAGAGGTTTGCTGTCTGGACCTGCAGCACGTGCTGTAATGGTTCCATCTTCCACAGTGCTGGCTATACGCCGGGCACATCTCTCACCTTGGAATGTGGTCCCTTCTGCAGATGTCGCACCCCATCCTGGGTGTAGAGGGGCTGCTTGGGGAGGCGGGTATTTTCTCCAGTCCTCTGGCCATTGTTTGCTCGTCGGTCCCACCTGTACTGTATCGATACTTGCAGTCAAAAGACTGGGGAGCAGCCAGTCTTTTACTGTTCTCCTCAGTAGATTCGTAAGCTAGACAAATGGTGATGGCCTTTTCCAAAGTTAGCTGACCATCTCGCAGAAGCGCTTTTCTTAAGTTGTCGTCACAAATTCCACAGACCATCCAGTCTTTGATTAACTTGTCACAAAGTGTACCAAAGTAGCAGGTTTTAGCTTTAATTTTCAAAACACTCACGTAGGAGTGTATGGACTTGCCAGGCGTTTGGTCCCTTCTATTAAATGAGCCTTTCCATTGTGACATTTCTCTAAACTTGCTTTTTAGGCACTCGGGGTCCTCCCTCGTTTCAGCTAGATGGATCACAAGGTTCCCCTCATGCACCTTACCCACGTAAATGAATGACCTCTCAATGGCTTCGGAGCCCGCCATATTCAACAGAATGTATGCTCTGATATGGACAGGCTGATCGCCATGTGCAGCCACTATAAAAATGTCATACTCCTGTTCGAATGCTTGCCAGTTCTCGGCTACGTTTCCTTTGAATACCAAGGGGTAAGGCTGTCTGAACATATAGGCTACTTTGAGGTTTCACAAATGTGGTTTTATTTACTCTCTGTGGTAGTTCTTCAGTTGTGAGGCTTTACTTCTGACACCATTTGAAATATTGACTGGAGCTGGTGCGTACAGTTAACCAATGAACTCTACTAAGTATAAATCAAACACATTAACATGGCAGGGAGAGAGAACCTGCAGCTCGGCGTCTGCTCTTTTCCCCTCTAATGACCTCGTAGTACCTGCACATGCACAGTGTTTCCTTGTAGGTACGGAGGCTGCAGCACAATTACAGTGGGAGTAGGACAGCTGATGGCAGCGGCTGTCTACAGATGGGACACCGCGGATGGAGCTTCACTCGTGTCTGATCTGTGTTGTCTGTGGCCTGGCGTAGATGATGGAACCTAGTCAATGTGGTGAGAAAGTCTCCCATTGCTGCTGGTTGCTGTGTTGCCTGTTTAAGGATTAGCTTCCAGATTACGATTGATAATTCAAGGGAATAGTATGTGCCTGGTGGTGAAGTAGTTGAAAAGCTGGAGCCTGGAATTCAGTCTGAATTTCCCCTTCACAAAATATTTTAAAATGTGAATGAGAGTAAAGAATTGTGAATGAGACTACATTACAGGCATAAAAAACTGCTTGGCCATACTTGGAGTATTGTGGGCAATTCTGGACACCTCATTACAAGAAGATGTGAAGGCTTGAAAGGCTGTAGAATGTCCTCTGGATCAGAGAAGATTAGTTGCGGGGAGAGGTTGGACAAACGTGGTTACATGGAGGAGTTTGACTCAGATGAGCAGTAGTTAAATCATACTTACAGCATCCCTCATACCCTTAGCTTTATGTTGTATAAACGTTATGTTGAGATGTCCAGTATGGAGGGAGTCCTTTTCATTTTACAGAATGAGCCTACATGGAGGGAGTTATAGAGCTTTATAGCACAGAACAGGCCTCTCTGACAATCTGGTCCGTGCTAACTGAGAGATCCATTTCCCTTCATTTGACCCATATTCCCTCTATAATTCTTTCCTATCCATGTACCTGTCCAGTGTCTTTTGAATGTAGCACTAGTCCCCTCCTCAATCACTTCCTCTGGCATCTCATTCCACATACTCACCACACTTATGTGATAATGAAGTTGGGTGAGACCCTTTTAAATCTCTCCCATCTCACCTTAAATCTATGCCCTCTTGTTTTAGATTCACCTACTCTTGGAAAAAGACTCTATTTACTTTATCCACAACCGATACGATTTTATAAATCTGTATTATGCCCCCCTCAGCAATACTCCAGGGAGAAAAGTCCCAGCCTATCTAGCTCCCTCCCCTGCCCCTCACCACTCTGAGTTCCAGCAACACACCCAGCAGAGGAGTGCACTGGTGATGTATTTCCCAGTGCCGGTGGTGTGCAGTTGGAAGGGAACCTGCATGTGGTGCTCTTCTCCCCCACCCACTGCCCTTGTCTCCTGATGGTGAAGGCCAGGAATGATTTTGTTGAGCTCGAAGTGAACAAGTTCTTCCAGGTGGGAAGGAGAAAGGTTTGGTCACAACTGTGTAAAACCATCACTACTAAAGCCCAACTGGGAACTTGGGAGCAGTGAAGCTGTGCAACACAATCCCACAGGGAAGGGGAAGGAGAATCCAGGATGTGGTTAGTCAGTATGTGCTATGTGGGGCTGTGATAGTACAGATCTATCACCAATGTACATAGTGTATATAGTTACTGTATCTAGACTGTGCTTACAGCGATTGGCTGAGAGCTAAGCCATGCCTATTGTCTGGGCCTTAAAGGGTTGTGTCCCTAGCCAGGTCGGATCATTCCGGACTGGTCGGCCACCTGTGAAGAGCTCCTGTCTTTTGCTAATAAAAGCCTTGGTTTGGATCAACAAGTCTTTGGTTCTTTCGACGAGCTCTACAATTTTATTAGCAAAAGACAGGGCCGACGCTACCGCTGCTGCCGCCGCCGCCACAGCCACCCCCGCGGCCAACCAGGTACTCACCCTAGCGTCCATCACTGACGACCGCCGGGGCCCAACCGCCGCGACCGACGACCTACCCGCGAGCAACTACAAACCCCACTACTTACCTTTCATCCGCCGACGCCGCCACAACAGCACTTCCAGGAGGTCCTCCAACCTGCTCCTCCAGCGTTGACTACGACATCCCGTTGCGTGACGTCATCCCGTTGCGTGACGTCATTGTGCAAAACTCCCCTGTCAACTGCTTCTATAACACTAAACCAGCAATGCTCTCATCCCCTCACTAAAGCAATGGAACTGATTAAAGTGCATGGACACTACACCAATTGCTTATTTGACTCTGGGTCAACTGACAGTTTTATCCAGCCAGATCTGGCCCTCCATTGGGGACTTGACATTATCCCCACTACCCAGAGGATCTCGTTAGTGACGAGGTCGCACTCGACCGGGATAAAGGGGTATTGCATCGCCACGCTGGAAGTACAGGGCGTAACGGTCACCCACTGCAAATTATTTGTCCTTCCCCAATTGTGCGCCCCAGTGTTGCTGGGATTAGACTTTCAGTGTCAGTTCCGAATGGTATCCCTACACTTTGGGGAACCCCACGCCCCTCTCTCGGTCTGCCATCGCCCCACCCCCGAAGCACCCGAGCAACCCGCCCCCGTGCCCCGGGGCCAATCCTGCGGCCTTTCCACACTCCGGATTGCCCCGCCAGCACTATTCGCAAACCTCACCCCTGGCTGGAAGCCTGTGGCCACCAAAAGTCGGCAATATAGTTACGAAAACAGGCAATTCATTAGGAGTGAGGTGCGTAGATTGCTGGATGAGGGCATCATCGAACCCAGTTCAAGCTCCTGGAGAGCCCAGGTGGTGGTTGTCAAGAACGGGGAAAAACTACGGATGGTGGTCGACTATAGCCAGACCATTAACCGCTTCACGCTCCTGGATGCGTACCCCCTGCCACGCATCACGGATGTGGTAAACCAGATCGTCCAATACCGCATATTATCCACCATTGACCCACGTTCGGCCTACCACCAGCTCCCGATCCGCTGCGAGGACTGACCATTCACGGCCTTTGAAGCGAATGGGCGGCTATATCAATTTCTTAGGGTACCATTCGGGGTCACGAATGGTGTCGCGGTCTTCCAGCGGGAAATGGACCGGATGGTGGACCAGAACGGGCTAACCGCTACCTTCCCGTATCTGGACAATATCACCATCTGCGGCCACGACACGCAGGACCACGACGCCAACCTAGACAAATTTCTTCAAACTGCCCGTCGGCTGAACCTGACTTACAATTTGGACAAGTGTGTCTTCCGGACCACACGACTTGCTATTCTAGGTTGCGTGGTGGAGAACGGGATAGTCATGCCAGATCCTGACCGCATGCGTCCCCTAATGGACTTACCCCCCCCCATACCCAGAAAGCGCTCAAACGCTGCCTGGGCCTTTTCTCATATTACGCCCAATGGGTTCCACACTACACCGATAAGGCGCGTCCTCTTATCAAGACCACCTCCTTTCCCCTCTCGACTGAAGCCAGAGCGGCTTTTGATCGAATCAAATCCGACATCGCTGCTGCAACGCTGCATGCGATCGATGAGTCTGTCCCATTTCAAGTTGAGAGCGATGCATCCGACTTCGCCCTGGCAGCCACCTTGAACCAGGCTGGTCGGCCTGTAGCCTTTTTCTCCAGAACCCTCCAGGGTCCAGAGAGTAGACACTCCTCGATCGAGAAGGAGGCCCAGGCCATAGTTGAAGCGATGCGTCGTTGGAGACATTATCTCGCTGGGAGGCGCTTTACACTGTTGACTGATCAACGCGTGGTCTCCTTCATGTTCAGCAACACCCAGCGTGGTAAGATAAAAAATGACAACATCGCCAGATGGAGAATCGAACTCTCCACCTTTAACTATGACATCCTGTACCGGCCTGGTAAGCTCAATGACGCGCTCTCCAGGGGGACGTGCGCCAGCATACAGATGGACAGACTACAGAAACTCCATGAGGCGCTCTGTCATCCAGGGGTCACTAGGTTTGCCCACTTTGTGAAGGCGTGCAACCTACCCTACACAGTCGAGGAGATCCGCTCCATGACCTGAGCCTGTTCGGTTTGCGCTGAATGCAAGCCCCACTTCTTCCGTCCGGATAACTCCCACGTTATCAAAGCCACCCGCCCCTTCGAGCGTCTTAGCGTAGACTTTAAGGGGCCCCTACCGTCGACCAACCGTAATACCTACATCCTTACGGCCATCGACGAGTACTCCCGCTTCCCGTTCGCTGTGCCACTGCCACCTCAGTGATACAGGCCCTTCACAGTATTTTCGCCATCTTCGGATACCCCAATTCCATCCACAGTGATAGGGGGTCCTCATTCATGAGCGCAGAGCTACAACAGTACCTTCTGGAATGTGGTATCGCTTCAAGCAGGACCACGAGCTATAACCTACGCAGTAACGGCCAGGTCGAGAGGGAGAATGCCACCATATGGAGAGCAGTTACACTGGCTCTCCGGTCTAAAGGTCTCCCCACCTCTCACTGGCAGGAGGTTCTCACTAGTGCCTTACACTCCATCCGCTCCCTCCTATGTACTGCAACAAATTCCACCCCCCACGAAAGGATGTTCCTTTTCCCGAGGAAATCCGAATCAGGAACCACTGTACCGGCATGGCTCACCGTCCCTGGCCCCGTCCTTTTGCGACACCACGTCCGGCACTCAAAGAACGACCCCTTGGTCGACCGAGTGACTCTACTCCACGCAAACCCACATTACGCCTACGTTGAGTTCCCAGACGGGCGGGAGGACACTGTTTCTGTGCGGGCCTAGCTCAGGACGCGGTAGACCCAGCAAACCCCCCCAACCCAACCTTCCCCAACTCTTTATTCCCCAGGCCCCGTGCCGCAACAGAAGGACCAACAGCACCCCAATGACCCGGGCATCCCTGCCGACAACACGACTGGGGAATTGAGCGATGGAGCAGTCGCACCCGACCAGCCCGCTGGCGACACCACTCCAATGACCCCAATCCCGGCACCACGGCGGTCACGCCGGATGGTCAGACCCCTTGACCGCTACAGTCCTTGACCTACCCCTTCCTTTCATTCTCTCCCTCGTTTTTTTTTTCCAGGGTCAGTTCTCCAAGAAGGGGTGAATGTGATAGTACAGATCTATCACCAATGTACATAGTGTATACAGTTACTGTATCTAGACTGTGCTTACAGCGATTGGCTGAGAGCTAAGCCATGCCTATTGTCTGGTCCTTAAAGGGTTGTGTCCCTAGCCAGGTCGGATCATTCCAGACTGGTCGGCCACCTGTGAAGAGCTCCTGTCTTTTGCTAATAAAAGCCTTGGTTTGGATCAACAAGTCTTTGGTTCTTTCGACGAGCTCTACAGGGGCATACTTGGGTTGTTTTCTCTGGAGAGCCTGAGGTTGAGGGAACTATCTGTTAGACGTTTATATAATTATGAAAGGCATTGATAGGGTGGACAGTCAGAGTCTTTTCCCCAGGATAAAAAAATGTGAAGAGTGGTGGGGGAGGTTGGAGAAGTTTAAAGGAGATATGTGAGGCGTATTTTACACAGAGAATGATGGGTTCCTGAAATGGGCATCCAGGGGTAGTGGTGGATCTAGACAATTGTAGTGATTAAACTGCTTTGAGACAGACATGTAAAACAGAGGTTCTATGAAAGGATATGGATCATGTGCAGGGAGAAGAGATTTGGTATAATTTAGGCATGATAATCACCATAGACATGCACTGAAGGGTCTGTTCCTGTGCTGGACTGTGTTTACATTTAAAATAATTTCACATGGGTCATTGGCAGTGCTCGGGAACCCGTAGTTTGAATGTATGATGGGACACAACTCATTACTGTAATTAAAAAGCACTTGGATACACTCTCATAGAACTATAGCCTGTGGGTCCTGGTCCAAGAAGGATCACTCTAACGTCAGGTCCAGCCTAGAACAGGATGGGCCAAATAACCCTTGCGGCGTAAATCTCTGCGGCTGATTCAAAGAGTCATGTGGGCTTGAATTTTCTCCATGTGTTGCGAGATCCTGTGAGGTCGGTGGCCTGGAACACGCACCATCATCTTTCACCATTTCTGTTCTGCAGTGACCTACAACAGCAAGTCACGACGGTTGATCCTGCTCGACTCTTTGGGCTGTGTAAGCTGGTCACTGACTCCAGCCAGTGGAGGTGAGTCCCCCGACCAACCCTGAACTGTTCCCATGGACAATCTCCTCGTGGTGCTGAGACAGTTTTGCCTCCGATGGGATTAAACCTGCCCTAGTACCATCGGCCTCAGATCATACTGCTCAGAGCAGGCCCTTTGACCCAACCCATCCTGGCTGCATTTGGTCCATATCCTTCTAAACCCTTCTCTCCATAGATCTATCCAAATTATCACACTGATCACAGACTGCTCAGACACCACAAAAGGACTTGCTGAACTATTGCTAAGTCATTATTTTGCTCGAGGATAAACTGTGAATAATTATCATTGATATTTTTTGTATTTATTGTCTTTTTATTTCAATTGAGTCCATTGTTGTTGTTCTCTTTATAGTCATTATTATTTACAAGTTCCTGTTCCACTTCAGCAAGTTAGAATTTCAGTGCATCCATACATTGCACAATGTGTACGACAATAAACTCATCGCTGTTATGCCTTTTGAACGCTGTGATTGTACCCGCTTCTATAGTTTTCCTCCAGCAGATTGTTCCAGCCGATAAGTGAACAAGTTGCCACTTCTGTTCCTCTTGCCTCTCCCTCTACTCACACTAAACCTTTGCCCTCTTGAACCTAGCTTTTGCCTCAGTTGATCACAAGGTCAAGATGCTCGAGCAAAATACTGAAGTGCTATCCTTCAGACGAGATGTAAACACAAGTTTCTACCTTGGGTGAAGATCCCAAGGCCAAGATTCCAAGGAAAGCAGAAGAGCTCCAACAGCACAGACCACTCATTGTGGACCCTTCCTCAGTGCAGTCCCACAGCGCGGCCCTTCACTCAGCACACTCCCTCAGTGCAGATATTCCCACACTGCAGTTCAACACTGTAGACCCTCCCACAGCATAGTCCCACATTGTTGGACTCTCCCAAAGCGCTGTTCTACAGAGCAGACCCTCCCATAGCACACTCCCTCAACATGGACCCTCCCAAAGTGCAGTCCCTCGGTACTACCTCTCCAGCATATGTGCCCCCTCAGTGGGATGGCAGTGCAGTCCACTGCCCCACAATACTGTTCTGTCACAATGCAGTGATGGTTCGTTACCGGGTCAAGGACCAGTGGCATCAAGCAGTGGTGACAATGTTAAAATGGAAACTCATGCTTCCTGGAGCACCATATTCACTGCTTCTGTCCAGTGTCCTGGCCTAAATTGGCTCTGGACACCTTTCACTGGGTATCCTGATTATCATCATGTTGTCGGAGCGTGCTGAATGGAAATGAGCTGCTGCCTTTTCCCCATCGATAGCAACAAGTGAAGAGACTTCACCCTCTATCATCCTGAGGTGATAGATCTTTCATTTGGAGTTCCCCAGCGTTGTGGTGTATGCTTGGTGGTCTCTGAATGTGAGCGTTGGGTTGGACAGGAACAACCCAGCTTCGAAAGGAGATTTCATGAGAGGTAAGACTAAATGAAATATGCTGGACTAACTTAGCAGGTGAGACAAAGATTCACAGCGACCTCCTCTCACCTCATCCACTGCGTCCTAGAAACTGCGCTCCTGATGTGACCTCCTCTGCATCACTGAAACCAAACACAAACTTGTGGATCATCCTCCGGAGTGTTTCCGCTCTGTCCAATGTGGCCACCCTGAGTTTCTGGTTGGTGCCATTCCAATGCCCCCTTCCCTCAATGACCTGCCCATCTCTGGCCCTCTCCACTGCCAGAGAGAAGCTCAACGACCCCAGTGATTGTGCTTTGCTCCAGTTTCTAGCATCTGGAGCCCTTGTGAGTCCAGTTTTAAATTTAATATTTTTTAAATATAGACATACAGCACGCTGACAATCCATTTCAGCCCACAAACCCGGTACGTTTTGAATGGTGGGAGGAAACTGGAGCCCCCAGAGAAAACCCATGCAGGCACTGAGAGAATGTACCAGCTCCTTACAGACAGTGCAGGTTTCGAACCCCAGTCCTGATTACTAGCGCTGTAAAGGCATTGCATTAACCACTACATCAACCGTTTCTGTGTGACTAACAGTTTACTCTTTTTTCCTCAGGGAAAAGGGAAGTGGAGTTTCCCAAGCACATTTTAAAACAAATTATCCATTGCAACAAATTCAATGTCTACTTTGCCCTGGGAAAGGACTACTCACTGAAGGTACAAGAGCCCTCTGAACCAGGGACATACCTACATTACCAGGCCATATATACAAAGGCCAGGACTGCAGTGGAGGGTGGGAAAGTTGCAGAGGTCGGGAGAGAGGGAGGGATGAGGTCAAGCCCCAACTGCCACAAGAACTTTCAATTGTTTCTAGGATAGAGAGAAAAAGAAACATTGTTTTGTGTGTGATCCAGACAATTCAACCTGTACAGCAGTTAGTCCAAAAATAAAACCAGAGTGCAGGGTGTGGTGTTACAGTGAGTCACAGAGTGCAGGGTTAAACAGGAAAGTCTGCAGGCACTGTTATTGCTACGCAATTCACGTGCTGGAGAAGCACAGCAGGTCACACTACAGCTATGGGCAGTGGAGGGTAACCAAAGTTTCAGGCCTGAACCCTTCCTCATTAAGGTGTGAGGAGAAAGCAGGCAGGCACCTGAAGAGAAAGGTGGAGGGAGGAGCAAAGACGAACAGGTCAGAGATCATAGTTGTATATGGGTGGGAGGGCAGAAAAGAAAAAAAGCTGAGAGGTGATGGTGGGGGAGCTCTCTGAATGGGGTAGCAAAGGGGGTAGGGGCCTGAAGGAAAGGAGACCTATGTCTCTCTCTTTCCCTGTCACACTGCCTGTTGCCTTTTGCTCCTCCTCTTGACCTGTCCTTCCTCCTCTCCCTGCTTTTTTATTGTGGCATTAGCCTGCTTTTTGCTCATGCCTTGACAAAGGGCTCAGGCCTGAAACATTGGCCACTCTTTACTTTGTATAGATGTTCGTGACCTGCTGAGTTTCTCCAGCACTTTTGTTTTGCACAGCATAGTGCGAGCGTATCTCAGAGAGTGCAAAGTGCGCTGTTACTTGGGCAAAGTGCACGCAATCAAGAAAAGTGCAGTGAAACAGTGCAGGAACATCTTGTACTGAGGAGAGTTTAAAGTCTGATAGCAGCAGGAAAGGAATCTGAAGGTCTCTGTTTTCAAGCTGATGAAAGGAGGGAGAAGAATATGTGACCAGGGTGGGACAAGACCTTTAAAGTGTTAGCCGCTTTCCCAAGACAGGTGGAGGTGTAGGCAGAGCCAGTGGAGGGGAAGTTGTTTCAAAATTCCTTTGCTGTCACATTTGTGTTCTGTTGTTTGCCCTGTAAAGGTACACAAAGAGGTGCCTCTCATCCAGTGCCACTCTCAAGATGAGAAAGAGAAACAAAAGAGGGACATTCCTAACTTGGGAGTCAACAGTCAGAACAGGAGCGATTGGCTAATAGGGCAGTTAGGGCAGGGCTGGCAGAGAGCTGAATAGATGGAGCTAGTGGAAAAGGCGTTCATGGTACTTGGGAGATGAATGAGAGCTCTTTCCTTAGATGTGAGGAGTAGGTTGGTTAGGAAGAGGTGAAGGTTGTCAGCTCTGCAGAATGGTTCAGACAACAATGAGAGCACTATCTGCAAAACAATTACACGAGTGTTGGGGAAGATTGAGTGGTGTTGTAGAGAGGGGTGCTTAGCTCGTTGTGTGGTGGTGAACTGAGGAATTGTCTGATCCGAGTGGGAGACAACGATGGGATTTTTTTCAAGACAGGGACATCAGTGGTAACTTTTGGACAAACTCTCTGTACAGGTATACAACAGGGATTTCTGTGAAACATTCACAGTTCCCAACTTTGACCTGAAAGTGGTAACGTCCATCGTATTTAATCCAAAGACTGATGAGCTCATCACTGGAGGAGTCGGGGGAGTCAAGGTAGATATTTTCAGCCTTTCTCTCATCCACTTTATGTTTCCTTCACTGGGCCTCTCTGCCCTGGGGTCTTTCAGTCATCTGAGTGGATGGTGGATCATTCGGATCTGCTTCTGCTCCACCTGGATCTTCAATCCTGTGGAGTTCCAAACTCCCTGATATGTGAAGCTATGCTTTTATACATTTACCCTTCTGGGAACAAGGATGAAAGGGAAAACTGAGGGAGCTGTTGGGAAAATATGGGGGCAAGAGGGATGAAACATGCTGAGAATGTCCCCTTTCTCTTTTTCAGTTTTGGAAATATAAAGTAAACCCCAAAAGCATGAATAGGATTATAGCCATGTCCAACTACGAGCTTTTCTTGAGGTATTGTGATGGAATAAATTTAAAAAAATATTTACTTAAAAATAAAATGGCAAATAAATGATTGTAACTGCAGTGGATTTGAATTGGAGGCTGCGTAAAGAGGATGTTGTCAATTAAGTAACACTAGTTGAGTCATATAGCATGGAAGCAGACTCTTCGGCCCATCACACTCACTCTGACTCATTGGTCTATTGGAACTAGTCCCATTTGCCTGCATTCGGCCCTCTAAACCTTCCCTATCTATGTAGATAGGGCGGCAACCAGCACCTTTTCCCCAAGGCAGCAGTGGCTAATAGCAGAGGACATCTGCTTAAGGTGAATGGAAGAAAGTTTAGGGGAGATGTCAGAGGCAGGATATTTTTACACAGAGAGTGATATTTGTTTTGTGAGCAGTCTAGCTGGACACCTCATTCATAGAACAAGATACAATACAGAAGTGTAGACAAAGAGAGAACATCAAACAGAAGAGCACAATATGGGCCTATGATGTTGTGTTGACCTATATAAACTGACTCTTCACCAATCTAATCTCTCACAGCCAATAACCCTCCTTTTTTCTTACATCTTCGTGATCAACAGTCTTTTGAATGTCCTAATACGATCATTCTCCAGAGGCTGGTGGAGAAACTGTCCTCGCTGGGACTCAACACCCCTCTCTGTAATTGGATTTTGGACTTCCTAATGGAAGGACCACAGTCTCTCTGGGTCAGTAGCAGAATATCGAGCACTGTCACACTGAGCACTGGTGCATCTCAGGGCTGTGTGCTCAGCCCACTCCTGTTCATGCTACTGACCCACGACTGCATTGCCAGATCCAGCTCCAACAGTGTTATCAAGTTTGCAGATGACACAACAGTAGTTGGCCTCATCAGCAAAAAAAAAAGATGAGGCGCACTACAGAGAAGAGGTGGAAAATCTCGTGAAATGATGCAAGAGTCTCAATGTGGACAAGATGAAGGGGTTGATCATGGACTTCAGGAGGACCAGGAATGAGCACCCTCCACTACACATCAAACATTCTGTAGTGAAGAAAGTGGAGAGCACCAAATTCCTTGGAGTTCACTTAACTAGTAACCTATCGTGAACACTCAACATTTCCTCACCTCTCAGGAAGGCGCAACAGCGACTACACTTCCTGAGAAGACTGAAGCAGGCAAGGCTACCAGCCACCATTATGTCAACTATCTACAGGAGCTCTATTGAGAGAATCCTGGCCAGCTGAATCACAGTGCAGTACGGTTACTGCCGAGAAATGGTCCAGAGGTCATTCCACAGGTCCATAACAATGGCAGATACGATCTCTGGAGTCTCCACCCCCCTTCCCCCATCAACATGATCTACTGGGACCATTGTCTGAGGAGGGTGCGCAAAATCATTGAGGACCCCTTCCACCTTGCACGGCACCTTTCAGCTGCTCCCCGGGGAAGACATACAGGAGTATCAGAGCCAGCACCTCCAGGCTGAGGAACAGCTTCTTCCCACAGGCAGTGAGAATACTGAATGACCTAAGGAACTGTCCACACTAACTATCCGAGACTGTCATATTCATGAAACAAGATTTATTTATTTATTTGTATAGATATGGCAATAAACTGTCTCATTATGCATTCCTCCCTATTCACCATCCCGCCGAATTCTGTATTGTTGGAAAACAGGGAAACATGATGGGTTCAGCCAACTACTGATCCAGGCGGTGGACATCTGGGGCCTGAGCATGGATCCCCATGCCACTCACTGCCCACAGCCTGACAACCCAGGAAGGACCAGATTGTTCCCAATCCAAAGACCTAAAGCCTTCTACCCCGCTGTATAATTAAAATAAAAATTTTAAAAAGTCAGAATCTGTGTCATCAATGATCTTGATACACAGCTTCTTTTCCCTCTCTCATCTAGTGTTCCAGCTTCTGAGTCACACATGATGGTCCTAGAAAGGCCATTTGGCCTGTCAAACCTGCCCCGCCCTTTACAGAGACTGCGGCTGCCCTGATAGCTCAGGGCCTCTCTCCCCAGGAGAGGACAGTCCAAAACTAGAGGACACTGGTTTCAGGTGAGAGGGGAAAGATTTAAAGGGAGATCTGAGAGGCATCTTCCTCACCCAGACTCTGGTGGGTGTGTAGAATGAGTTGGCAAAGGCTGGGACCATTAAGATATTTAGATAGGAATGAATGTGGGATAGGAGAAGAATATAGGCAAATGGGACTAGTTCAGGTGGACTGGACAGCATAGAAGAGTTGGGCTAAAGGGTCTGCTTCTGTGCTGTAACTCTGTAACTCTACTTCCTCCAGTATCTAGAAACCTATTGGTCTGTGTTTTGAATGTATAATGATGGAACCTCTGCTCCCATGAGCTAAGATTGAGCATATCTGAATTCTGGACAGCCCCCTCCTGTCTATTCATCTCTAGAGGGACAGGGTCTGCTGCAACTGGGGCTCAGCTGGGGAACAGATATGAGGGAGGAGGTGGGATCTGATCACTGCCCATTGAGTCCCCAGACGCATGAGGCTCTGAGCCTCCTCTGTCCCCCCCTTGGCCCAAGAATCTGGTCACTTGTCAGGCCAGGACACAGAGTGAACTCGGGCAGAGATTCCTTTGTTTGATTAGTGAACAATTGAAGCTTCTTAGCACAGTGTCATGTTTAGAAGTGTCCCATAATAACATATGTGTGTGTGTCTATTTACTTGCGTGTGTATGTGTATTTGTGTGCATGCATTGTCTGTGCACTTATTTGCGTATGTGCTTTTTGTGTGTATTTGTGTGTGTGTGTAATTGTGTGCATGTGTGTGCGTGTGTTTGTATGTGTGCATGCATGTGTATATATGTGTGTGTGTGTGTCCTCTGCATGTTTTCAGGGCTGACTCCCATCACGTGGAAGGGACCTGGGTGAACAAGGTGGAGCTGGATGTGGGGACCCAGCTGGTGTTCTGCTGCTCCGTCCAGGCCCTGCTCTGCTACGACATGGATGGGAAGCTGATGCTGCAGATCCCTTATCCCCACAAGTCTTCACCCACTGGCTGCATCTACTCGCCCCATGACAGGACCTTGCTGACCTGCTCCGGAGACTGCCACAGTAAGTTTCAATCTGCACTCCACTCCGACTGAACCCTGTGAGACTCAGGCAGGTCAGGGGAAGGGTCATGGCACCACTCAAGAGGTAGCACTGCTCAGGTTAGGTCCCACATGGCAGATTTGCTCCCTGGGAGACAGACTACCTGGAGGATACTGGTGCTGAAGGGGTTAAGTTGATGGCTAGATGCACGGACTGAATTTGCAACACTCTCATCTGAAAGGGTAACAGAAGGAAACTGATTAAATACTCAGCAGGACAAGCAGCATCAGTGGGGCGACTGTTATCTCTGCTCTGGTCCCTACACATGCTGCCTGGCCGGCTGAATAGTTCCAGCATTGTGCTTTGTTTTTATTTCTGGTTTCTGTGAGATGCCCTTGGCCAGGTCTGCACTCCAAGCAGATGACTGAAGGATCTGTAAGGGTAAATGGGCAGCATTGGTTTCCTCTGGGTGAGGCTCACAGTGTTGGAGGGTGTGGTCCTCAGAGGCACTGGGTGAAAGTGGATGAATTGCAAATATTTTGTCAAGCTAATATTGCAGGGCAGTCGTTTGTGGCTTCTTGCTATGTTGAAAGGGTGAGTTGACACGGTCCCTTGTGGGCTGATCCAGAAAGTGCAGATGCATGAGATCCATGGGGAGTTGATAGCTCGGATGCAAAATTAGACGGTGTGTAGATGACAGAGGGTAGTGGTGGGAGGATGTTATTCTGACTGGAGGCCTGTGACCAGTGGTGTTCTGCAGGGATCAGTGTTGGGACCGCTGTTTGTGATGTACATACATTAATTGGATGAAAAGAGATGTGAGTGGGTTAGTAGGTTTGTGGATGACACTAAGATGTAAGGGGAATGTATTCAGTTAATGGCAGGGCTCGGAAAAGCACTGATGCGCAGAGGGATCTGGGGGTCCAGGTCCATCACTCATTGAAAGTGGCCATGCAAATAGGTCAGGTGGTAACGGAAGCATATGGAACGCTTGGTGCCACTTGGAGGGGCATTGAGTATAAATGTAAGGAGGTCACGTTGTGGTGATATAAAACTTTGGTTAGGCTACACTTGAAATACTGCGTGCCATTCTGGTCACCCCTTCCGGGAAGAATGTGGAGGGTTCAGAAAGAGTACAGAATGTTGCCTGGTTGAGGGGGTTTGAGTTATGGGGAGACATTGGACAACCTTGGGTTGTTTTCTCTGGAGTGTCGGGGCCTGAGGGGAAAACTGATAGAGGTTGATAAAATCACAAGAGGCATTGATTGATATAGTGGAGAATCAGGGTAAAAGTGTCACACTCTAGAAGTCGTGTTTAAAGTGAGAGGGGGAAGTTTAAGGGAGATGTATGGGTAAATATTTTGCACAGAGTGGTGGGTGCCTGGAATGAGCTGCCAGGTGTAGTGATTGAAGTAGATACACTAGTTGAGTTTAAGAGGCTTTTAGACAGGAACCTGGATATGAAGGTACAAGCAGCAGAGTTTTTGTTTGATTTGGAAGTCTTGTTGGGCACAGACTTGCAGGTCAAAGGGCCTTTTCCTATACAGGTCAATATTCTTAATGCAAGATGTCAATAACCCTTGTCGTGTTTCTATTCTTCAGTTAATAGATGGACGAGGAATGGGACCTTTCTTCACAGGTTTACTGGTCACACCCGAGCCATCACAAACCTCCTGCTTCACCCCCAAACCACTTCCATCTTCATCTCCAGCTCAAAGGACGGCACCATCAAGTTCTGGTCACTGGATACATTGAGCCAACTCCTCAGGTAAAGGACGGGGGTGGGGTGGGGACATGGGCAACAGGAGCCACTCCCATTTCCAACACTCACAGACATCCCAGAACACCTACACAGCCAATCAGAGCCTTCCTCTGAAGAACAGCAGCCAGTTTTTTTCTGCACAGCCAGATCCTAAACCCAAGCAAGGAAGTCCAGTGGCTGATCTGTTTTGCTTGACATTTCTCTCCACCTCAGTGAAAGAGTGGTTTACCAGCAGATGAGAAAGTAAATCTAGGGATCTCCCCACCCCTCTCTGCATCAATGCTTGCCTATCTACTTTTTTTTTCATAAACTACTCCAGATTCCATCCCTCACCCATGCACTGGGGGCCATTTACAGTAACCAATTAACCCACTGACCTGCACGTCTTTGGGATGAGCGAGAAAACTCACGTGGCCGCAAGGAGACCATGTATACTCCACATGGACAGTGCTGGAGGTGGGGATTGAACTTATGTCTCTGATGGGCAGCAGTTTTTATATGCTGTGCCACATGAGATGCAAGGACAGAAATCATGCAACCCTGGGTCTGATGTTTCCTCTTTAAACAGTCTTGTTCAACATCTCTCGCACTTTAATTCCATAAGACTAAACCGCATTAATAAAATGAATTGTTTATTTTCACATCTACTGAGATACAGTGATGAGCTTTCTTTTGCATGCTATCCAGACAAGTCAACCCAGACAAGTAAAGTAGGTTCAGCAATGATAAAACAAAAGCGCAGGTTATATGGTTATATGGTTAAATTGGAGTCCGGTGACTGGTGGAGTTCCTCAGGGATCGGTCCTGGGTCCACTATTGTTTGTTATATATAAACGATCTGGAAGAAGGGGTGGTGAATTGGATAAGTAAGTTTGCACATGATACAAAGATTGGTGGTATTGTGGACAGTGAGGAAGATTACCGTAGCTTAAAAAGAGATATAGGAAAGCTAGAGGAGTGGGCTGAGAAATTGCTGATGGAATTTAATACGGATAAGTGTGAAGTATTGCATTTTGGAAAGGCAAATCTAAATAGGTCATATACATTGAATGGTAGACAATTGAGGAGTACAGAGGTACAAAGGGACTGAGGAGTTATGGTAAACAGTACCCTCAAAGTTGATACTCAGGTAGATAGAGTGGTGAAGAAGGCATTTGGAATGTTGGCCTTTATAAATCGGAGTATTGAATTCAAAAGTTGGGATGTTATGATGAAATTGTATAAAGCATTGGTGAGGCCAAATTTGGAAGACTGTGTGCAGTTTTGGTCACCAAATTATAGGAAGGATATAATCAAAATAGAGAGAGTGCAGAGAAGGTTCACGAGAATGTTGACAGGATGTCAGGGTTTGAGTTACAGAGAAAGGTTGAGCAGCCTGGGGCTTTTTTCTCTGGAGCGTAGAAGATTGAGGGGGGATTTGATGGAGGTGTTCAAGATTTTAAAAGGGACAGAGAGAGTCAACGTGGATAGGCTTTTTCAATTAAAAGCGGGGGATATTCAAACCAGAAGCCATGGTTTGAGATTGAAAGGGGAAAATTATGGGAACATGAGGGGAAATCTCTTCACGCAAAGGGTGGTTAGGATGTGGAATTAACTTCCGGTGGAGGTGGTTGAAGCAGGAACATTATTTACATTTAAGGAAAGACTGGATAATTACATGGAGGGGAGAGGATTGGAGGGGTATGGACCAGGTGCTGGTCAGTGGGACTAGGAGGATGGGGATTTGTTCCAGCATGGACTAGTAGGGCCTGCTGTATATGGTTAAGAATTGATAGCTTCAAGTTCTTAGGAATAAATATCTCCACTCACCTGGGCCAAGCACGTTGATACAATGGTCAGAAACGCACCAATTCCTCTTCTTCCTCAGAAGATTAATGAAGTCTAGCATGTTTCTCCTGCCCATCAGCAACTTCTAAAGTTCCACCATCAAGAGCAGACTTGCTGGGGGCGTCACAATGTGGGACGAGAGCTGCTCCGCTCAAGATCAGAAGAAGTTGCAGAAGGAGGTGAATGCAACTCAGAATATCACGCAAACCTCCCTCCCCTGCATGGTCTCTATCTACATCTCCTGCTGTCTAGAAAAGCAGCCAACACGTTGAAGAACCTATCACATCCTGGACACACTCTCTTCTCCTTCCTCCCTTCAGGGAGAAGGCTTAAGAGTATAAAGGTGGACACCAAAAGGTTTAAGGACAGTTTCTTCCCCACAGCCATCAGGCTCCTGAATTAATTGCATAAAGTGCTCTCACGCTGCTCTTGCTTGATACTAATTGATGTTCCTTTTCATTGTAATCCCATATTCTGTAACTTGTGCTCTTTATGCAGCTGTATTAACGTTAGAGGTAACGTGTTGGACTGCTTGCAGAAGAACCCTTCTACTGGACTAGATATCATGTGACAAATAAGCTTAAACTTAAAAGGGACCCGAGGGTTAACTTTTCCACATTTGTTGGGGGGGGGGGGTTATGGAATGAGTTGGCAGAGGAAGGGGTAGAAGTGGGTCAATGTCAGCATTTAAAGATATTTATTCAGGTACATGGTTGGGATAGGGTTAGAGGGATACAGGGCTAATGCAGGAAGATACCTTGGTTGGAATGGATGAGTTGGGCCAAAGGGCCTGCTTCCTTGCTCTATGACTCTGCACCGATTAACGAACTTGCTGGATTTTCAGGAAGGAACCACATGGGTTTGACCAGGAGGATGAGTCATCAGCATCAACAAAGGTGTGGACCTGTGCCTGTGGGCAGGGCATCTCAGGTCAGCTGAGGCTGTGGAGTGTGTCCAGAGGGGCAGGGGATATCGGCTGATGGTATGTGTGGGGCAAAGGTCACAGCATCAATTCGCAGTGTCGAGGAACTTGGGGCACGAAGAGTTTGATTGAAACACGAAAGTCTGCGATTGTAGTAAAAGCACACAGATGCTGGAGGAACTCAGCTGGTCTCACAACATCTTGATTTGGGTCTGAGGTCTTCTTCAAGGAATAAGCAAGAATGAGAAGGAGTCAGGATAAAAACAATGCTGCCGGGGGAGGAGTCCAGGCTAACAAAAGGAGTTAATTAGATGTGAGGAGATGTGAGAATTGATTTTGGTTCTGTGAAAGAAGACCGAAGGAAAATATAAGAGAGAGAGAGAGACAGACAGAAAGAAGTGGGGGAAAGGCGACGGGGGAAGAAAAAGTTGGGGGGGGGGGATATTTAACGGAAGTTGGAGAAGTTGATGTTAATGCCATTGGTTGGAGGATGCCCATGTGGAAGATAAGGCATTGATCCTTCAATTTGCTGGTGGTCTTAGTCTGGCAGTGCATGAGACGATGGACAGACATGTCAGCAAGAGAATGGGTCAGGGAATTAAAATGGGTGGTCATAGGCTGTTCTCATGGGGTTAGAGTGGTGGGTTCAGCCTGAGAGTTAGTATATTAAGAATCATTGGAGGGGGAGCCAAGGGGTCAGGGGCCATTGTGTGAGGTTGAGTGTGTCAGGGTTCAGGGATGAATGTGTCAGGGGCCAAAGTTCAGTGGGTCAGGGTGTTGGGGATTGATGTCACATATATGTGCTAACACTGATTGTTTGTGATCCAGTTTGCCCATGTTTGAGGAGGGTATCGAGTGGATGGGACTGACAGAGACCAACCTCCTGTACTGCTGCTCCCTCAGACACTGCTGTACTTACTCCCTTGATTACTTCACCCACTTCTGGAGCTACACCAGCAGCAGTGTCGCCCACATCGGCATCGCTTCTGCCAAAGGAAAGACAACTCGAGTCACTGTGTTACAGCAGGAGGGAAGGTGGGAAGAAGACATTGTCCTAAAGCTTCTGGCTCTGGGGTTCCAGGTCCAGTGTCTAGAGTACCTCCTGGTGTCCTGGGTCCAGTGTCCAGACTATCTCCCAATGACCAGGGTCCAGAGTTTCTTCCAATGTTTAGTGTCTGAGATTCAGTCCAGTGCAGAGTACAGTGACTGGAGTACCTCCCAGTGTCCAAGATTCAGAGTCCAGTTTTCAGTGTAGAGTCTGTGCCACATCCAGTGCCCAGAATACCTCCTGGATTATAGTCTAGGGGATGGAGTGCTGACATTCCACCAAGGCTCCCTACCCAAATGGCTAGGTTTCCCTCAATCCCCACCCTGCTGGGGCCTGATCTCAACAGGCCAGACTGAAGCCTCATGAGGGAGCTGGCCTAATTTAGTGTGTGTGACTCAGGATGGATAGAGACCCTCAAGTGGAGGCTAAGGACTGAGCTTGAGTGGGGAAAGTCACAGTGCCCTCTAGGCCTTGCTTCTGAGATAGCCTGCATTTTCAGAGGAACAGGGGCAGGCTATTTGGACCTTCAAAACTCTTCCCCTTTCCAATCCTCCAAACTCCTGGCTTCTCCCTGAACCGCTTGATCCCTTTCACCATTATAACTGACCTAACCCTGCAATTGTATGTTATAACTTGGCCTCTGTGATGATGGTCTCACACCTGAAGAGAGTCATGTGGCCTGGAACAGTCCCTTCACCCCAACTCATCTATGCTGACGAAGATGGCATTTTGGGTGGTCCCATTTCTCTCCGTTTGGTTCACATCCTTCAAGACCCTTTTTAGATCTGTCCAAATATCCAAACATGCAAATTACACCCACTTCTAAAGCTTCCTCTGACCACCGTTTGAATGAAAAAGTTAACTCCGAGGTCCCTCTTAATCTCTTCCCTCTCACCTTCAACCTCTGCCCTCTAGTTCGAGAACCATCTACCCTGGAATACTGGCTGTGACCATTCACTTCATCTACACCCCTCATGATTTTAAAAACCTCTTTAAGGTCCCCCTTAGTCTGCAAAACTCCAGGGAATAAAGACCCAGCCGATCTAACCACTCCCTATAACTCAACTGCTCCAGTCCTGGCAACTTCCTGGTGAATCTCCTCTGTGCCTGTTGCAACTTATTGAAGTCCTTCCTGCAGATGGGTGACCAGAATTTTACAGAGTACTCTGAGTGTGGTCTTACCAATGCCTTGCACAGGTGTGTTATGGGGTTGCTAATTTTGTCATCAAAACCCTGCATCCACTATCCTGTCCACCCGAGTCACCACCTTCAGGGATCTGTGCAACTGTACCTCTGTTCTATCAATCTCACCATTACTTTGGACAGTGCTCTGTTTGCTTTACACCTTTATATTTCTCTATTTGCCACATGTATGTTCTCCCTTTCTGACCCTTGATCAGCTGGGTGGTTAAACTCAGCTCCCAATCTGTTGGTAAGGGTTTCAAAGTTAGTGTCACAAAAAAGCCTTGGGTCTCTAAATTCACAAGCTGTTACACAAATGCTACTTGTTGTTGTAAAACCTCTGAAGGCCAGGTTTGACACTCTTCTATGATTTCTGTTCCCCGATTCCAGCCTGAACATCATGTCCCAATGTCAAGGGAAGAATCTCTCTGTGGTTCTCCCACTTCCGCTGAAATCCCTGATGCAGTATACCTACAACAGGGCCAAGAATCTGGTCTTCTATCTGGTGGATCCTGCAGAGATCTGGATCTACTCTGTCAGGTGAGTGATTGGGGAATGTAGGAGTCATGCCAACTCCTTTCCCCCTATTGCTGTTCACTGATAACCTCTGAAAACCAGACCAAAGTAGCTCTGGAGTGGACCACTTGCCCCTTGGGCCTTATCTGCCTCTCCATAAACTCCAACTCATGCTTGATTTGAACTCCACTCTTCCACCTCAATCATTGTGCTCTGGAGACCTAAAACTTCCAAAGACATGAGTTCAAGTCCCAGCATAGAAGTTGGGAAATTTAAATTCGAGAAATGAAATAAAACTGTAATTTAACAAGAAAGGCCAATCTTGGTTACAGTGACCATGGCACTACTGAAGGGCAAACACCTATCTCATTAATAACTATCCTTCCCTGAAGGTTATTGTAGTGTGATTGTGGAGGGTAATGTGGCCTCTACATCTGGAAACTATTGGGAATGTAGATTATGGAGGGTCACGTGACCTCTCCATCTGGAACCTAGTCAGAAGTTGCATTACCTGCCAATCAAGATTGGACTCTGCCAACCCATTGGTACACACCTGACCATTGGTCCCTAGTGATTACCTGGATCAGACCTTCCAGCTTACTGTACTATAAAGTCCACCATGTACAGTGTCTCTTCCTCTTTGCTCTTCAGTCCTGAGACGAACCCTACTCCACTGCAGGTTGCAAACAATGGACAACGCTGGAGGAATCATTGGTAAGGTGTGCACTACATAGGGATCAGGGCTGTTAGATAGCATTGGAGCCATGCCCACATTAGACAAGGAACGGTGGGTAGCATCTTGTAATCTTTGCTTGTTATTAGTCTATACACATTTGCTAGTATTGGTAGTGTTAGTCCAATTTGACTGGGTTGTACTGTGCTCGTAAGTCTGTACACAGTTAGTTTTGGTAGTGTTAAGTCCGATGTGACTGATTATACTGTTTTGTGATTGAAGGTACTAGTGCATGTTATCTTTGCTGTAATCCCCTTACATGTGTTTTAATAAAGCTCCTTCCTGCATTCAGCCTGTGTCCAGAATAATTGTTCTTTGAACCCACCGAACATTTCCCTTCCAACACAACAGAAATTTATCTTTGTTACTTGTGTGGGATATGCCCAATCTGTATGATTACAGACCAACAGTAGATGACCATTAATTGCCCAAGGTTCACTAGCAATCAGAATGTGTGTTTGTTTGTGTGAGTGTGTGGGTTGTACTGTGAGAGTGTGTGTGAAAGTGGAATGCACTGTGTGTGTATGGAATGTACTCTGTGAGTGTGTGTGGAATGTACTGTGACTGTGTGAGAGTGTGTGTGGATTGTACTGTGAGAGTGTGTGTGAGAGTGGAATGCACTGTGTGTATATGGAATGTACTCTGAGTGTGTGTGGAATGTACTGTGACTGTGTGAGAGTGTGGATTGTACTGTGAGAGTGTGTGTGAGAGTGGAATGCACTGTGTGTATATGGAATGTACTCTGAGTGTGTGTGGAATGTACTGTGACTGTGTGAGAGTGTGTGTGGATTGTACTGTGAGAGTGTGTGTGAGAGTGGAATGCACTGTGTGTATATGGAATGTACTCTGTGAGTGTGTGTGGAATGTACTGTGACTGTGTGAGAGTGTGGATTGTACTGTGAGAGTGTGTGTGAGAGTGGAATGCACTGTGTGTATATGGAATGTACTCTGAGTGTGTGTGGAATGTACTGTGAGTGTGTGAGAGTGTGTGGATTGTACTGTGAGAGTGTGTGTGTGTGAGAGTGGAATGCACTGTGTGTGTGTAATGCACTCTGTGTGAGTGTGTGTGTATCTTTGGGCTGAGAGAGAGTTTATTGTCATATACACAAGTAGAATGTACAGATGCACTGATATTCTTGATACAGCCACACAGTAGGTCAGATACATCAACTACAGTGGTAGAAATTAAATTAATGTGTCATGAAACAAAAAGAAGATAGTAAAAATAGAATATTAGATCATTTTTTGAGGCGGGGAGTAAAAGGAGTTACAGGGACACTATCACGGAGGCACGAGGAAGGTTGACAGGTGACAGTCAGGAGAGGGCACACCTGAGGCCTTTCCCCTAAATAATAAGTAT